>NW_006770909.1:228795-370136 GCF_000442215.2 Lipotes vexillifer
TTTTTTTTTTTTTTTTTTTTAGTGTTAAGAACCCTTAACTTGAGATCTACCCTCTTAACAAATTTTGAAGTACACTACAGCGTATTGTTAACTAGAGTCACTATGTTGTACTGCAGAACTCTAGAATGCATTTATCTAGCATAACTGAAACCTTATAGCCATTGAATAACAACTCCCCATTTCCCCCCAAGAGTCTCTGGCAATCCTTTGTACTCTCTGTTTCTATGAATTAAACTATTTTAACTATGTTGCAAATTGAAGGATTTTCTTCTTTTTCAGGGATGAATAATATTCTATCATATGTATAAATCATATTTTGTTTCTCTCTTCATATGGCAATGGACACGTGTTATTTCTATATCTTGGCTATTGTGTATAGAGCTGCAATGAACAAGAGAACACAGCTATGTCTCTGAGATACTGATTTCATTTCCTTTCAATATATACCAGAGGAGGGACTGCTGGATCATATGGTTGTTCTATTTTGAGCAATCTCCATACTGTTTTCTACAGCTGCTGCACCATTTTACTTTTCTGCCAACAGTGTATAAAGGTTTCAATATCTCCACAACCTTGCCAACTCTTATTATGTTTTGTCTTTTTATAATAGCCATCACAACAGGTATGAGGTGATATCACATTTTAGTTTTGATTTGCATTTCCCTTATAATTAGTGATATTGAGCATCTTTTCATATGCCTTAGTCATTTGTAGTCTTTGGAGAAATGTCTATTCAAGTTATGTGTCTATTTTTTAGTTGGTGTTTGGTTTTGTTTTTGCTACTGAGTTTTAGAAGTTCCTTGTATATTTTGGAAATAAACCTCTTATCAGATACATGGTTTGCAAATTTTTTCTCTTATTCTATATGTTGCTTTTTCATTTTGTTGGTTGTTTCCTTTGCTGTGCAGAATCTTTTTAGTTTGATGTAGTCCCATTTGTCTATTTTTCTTTTGTCTTTGTTTTTGGTATCATATCCAAGAAATCATTCCCAAGACCAATGTCAAGAAAATTTACCTTATTTCTTCTAGTTTTACAGTTTAGGGTTTATGTTTAAGCTTTTAATCCATTTCAAGTTGATGTTTGTGTATGATGTAAGGTAGAGAAAGTCCTAGCCAGAGTATTTAGGCAATGAAAAGAAATAAAAGGAATCCAAGTTGAACAGAAAGAAAAATTTATATTTGTTTGAAGATATGATCTTATATGTTGAAAACCCTAAGGACTACACAAAAATATTTTTAGAATAAATGCAGTCATTGAAGTTGCAAGATACAAAATCAACATACAAACATCATTCATTTTTCTACACACTAAAACAATGAACCATCTGAAAAAGATAGTTTAAAAATTCCACTTACTATGACATCAAAAATAAAATACTTAAGAATACATTTAACCAAGGAGGTGAAAGATCTGTACACTTAAGTCAATGATGAAAGAAATTGAAGAACACACAAATCAATGGAAAGACATCCCATGTTAATGGATTGGAAGGACTAATATTATTAAAATGTTCATAATACCCAAAGCAATCTACAGATTCAGTATTATCACCATCAAAATTCCAATGGCATTTTTTATAAAAATGGCATTTTTTGTAAAAATAGAAAAAGTAATTCTAAAATCTGTATGGAACTAGAAAATACCCAGAATATCTAAAACAATCGAGAAAGAAATACAAATCTAGAGGCATCACACCTCCTGATTTCAAAATATTAAAAAGCTAAGGTAATTAAAACTATATGGTACTCACAAAAAGAGACTTATAGACCAGTGGAACTATTTAGAGAGCCTAGAAATAAACCCATGCATATTAGACCAACTGACCTTTGACAAGGGTACCAAGAACACACAATGGGGCAAGGATTGTCTCTTCAACAAATGGTGTTGGGAAACTAGATATCCACATGCAAAATTTTATGGTTCTAGAGTTATTTAGTATTATATAATATGCATAAACCAAGATTTTCATATCCATTCTTCTAATAGTAATCAGTGATGTTTTTTCTAACAATATTCTATGAATATTTATCTAAGTCTCTTGGTACTCATGACTCAGATTATCTTGAGTAATTCCATAACAGAATTGCTGTGTTGAAAGATATGCATATGTTTAACTTCACAAAATAGTACCAGACTGTTTTCTTGAAGTTAAACTCCCACCACCGACAGCAGTGCATAAAAGTTATGTTAGCCATATCCTTGATAATACTTGTTATTTCAAGAATTTTTTAAAAATTCTATGCAGTAGGTGAAAATGATATTCCATTTCTTCTCAGATTGATAAATTTTTATTAGTTTATAGAAGTTATGTATAATTAATGGATAAAAATTATTTTTTGCCTTTCTCTTATTTACTTTTTAATTGCTTTGTAACCTTAATCATGATCTGCTTGGTTTAGATTATTGAAATATTTGAGATATTTTTTGTGAGCTACTTATGGTAAACTTCTGGTTAAAGCTTCCATTTATTGAGGATAATACTCTGTACTCTGTTTAATTCAGGGCTTTACATATGCCTAAACCTTCAAGCTTATTGCTTGTTTTTCAAGTGAGTACTTATTCAAGCTTGCCTGACCTATTAATAAACCATGTTGGTATTTGCAATCTGCATTGTGAATGTAGAATGTCAATTACTCCTTTATTTTTTTTTATCTCTGTATTTCATTCATGTGTTAGGTACAGAGTAATTTATAGTCATTTATATTCCTGATGTACTGGATCATTTAATAGTAATTTTTTTGTTTAGAATTTATTTTGTTGGATGTTTATATGGCTATCCATGTCAGAATGTTTGTGTTCTGCCGTTTAAATGTTTTGTCATGTGGGCTAGAGAACACATTATCAGCCTTTGTGCTATCATGCAATTAAGTTCACAAGTGAGATGTGAGTGGTGTATATGCAAATTTCAGGTCATCTTCTAGAGCACCTATTACCATATTCCAACTCCAACTTTTTTTCCACTGATGAGATATGAAGATAATAAGTCAATCTTGCAATATCCTATTAGAACAGAGTATTGACAGACTGCCAGCTATTCTGGCTTACTTTATGAAGTCCATATAACCTGGGATTTATACAATGGAAAATAAACTTCTAACTTATTTAAAGCAATGTTTGTGTTTTCTTTGTTATGGCAGCTTAACATGTACTGCAACAAATACACTATATCATTTTATTTATGTTAATATTTGGTGGACTAACTTCTTGCACCTCTTTAATTTCAGCCTTTTGTTTCTTAGATTTTAAGCATGTCCATATAAGTGGGGTCCTGTGTTCTTCTCATTGTTTAGGATTAGTGAAAAGTTCCAGCTTCCTTCCCATCTCCCTTTAAACATAAATCCTTGCAACTGGCTCAAGGCCCAGCTTTTAACCCCAGTGCAAATATTTGCCCCTGCTCCAGGTAGAGCTCCATTCTCACTGAGCACTTAATGAGAATCACCACTAATGGAGATTAGGACTTTTAAATTACTTTTCTGGATACCTGTAATTGCTCCAAATTTATTTCAGCCGAGCCATACAAGAAAAATTACATTTTATGCAGCACTTAGTATTTTTGCAGAAGAACCACCCTCTTCCCCACACAGAATTTCAGATCTTTGGTTGGCTCCTTGTTGATTCTCACTTTGCTTCTCTATATGAATACACCCTAGGAGTTTTTTCACTTATGTAGAGGTTTGAATATTCACTGTCTCCTAATTTTGCTATTTCAGATTGATGTTTATGTTTCTTGTTCTCCTTATTGCTTTTACATGATTTTCAGGAAGGGAGGGGATAGTGCCAGGTTCATATTGTGATAGTAAAAGTTAAAACCATGGCTATATTCTTTTTTTTTTTTTTTCCAACAAATGTGCTGACTTCTGGGAAATGAGCATATGCTTTGAAAAAGTGGCAAATCCTATGGGAAAAAAAAAAAAAAACTTTTAGGAATTAAATAGACATTATCATTTTCCAAAAACTGACATCAGTTTAATGTAGTCTGGGACTCATTAATTAATCTGAGGCCATAAATGAATAATATTTATATTTCATCTACTCTAAATAGAATCTAGCTATAAAATACACTATCTTAATATAAATTCGGTTGAAAGGATATTAGGGTTAAATATGAGTGCTCTTGGAACACTGAGATTAATTGAGGAAACTTCAGTAAAATTCTGCAGTTTTAATGATTAGTAGGTATCATCTATTTTAAAAAGATTTTCATTCTGCTGAAAGAATCTCAGATCCACATTGACCCTCAAAATTTTTTCAACCTCTAATTTTAGCCATGTATTGGATTTAGTGGAAGAATAAAAATTATTGAAAAGACTCTCAGGTAAAAACATTTTTCTGAAGATGAAAATTCATGAAAAAGAATGGGTAGAAAAAGAAGAAATGTAATGATAAATATATTTCATTTTATAATATAAAATTTGATGTATATTATATTTTATAAGCATGACATGTTCCTCTATTAAATTTTTAATTTTAACCATTTACATAATTACATACTTTTGCCTTCATCTAGACATATTTTAGCATATTGGTATAATATAATCTGAAAATGAAGCATTCTATATTTTCCCATGAAAATCTACCAAATCCACATTTTGTCAGAGATACATTTTTAAACTTATATTAAACATTTTGGAAGGAAGCATAGCAGAATTTATTCCTGTGTTATATTCTGTAATCATCATCTGAAGCAAAACTAATTTATTAGAAATTAAGGAACTCATGAGTATTTGTTTATGATTTTATAAAGTAAATCATGGATAAATGCATAATGTATACAATGATACATAATACCTGAAATAGATAACATACAAAATATACCTATCATATTGTATGTCATATTCTTGAATATGACAATGTTAAACATATATTATTCAATGTGCTGGATATATACTAATAAATTTAAAGGAAATCTCAAAAGGTATAAATATATGTTCATGTTATATATAGCTTTATTTTATGTATTGTCAAACAAATACATGGAATATGGCAAATAATGTTTTCAACGTGGATTGACATTAAGTACAGAATATTTTCCTATATTTTTTTTATGAATATGATCTTGTATGAAATCTTCCCTATAATTTCACAATCAGTGCTTTATAATATTTATGCCAAGCTGTATCTTTCTTACTTCCAAACTGTTTCTAGTTCTTGAAATTTACACAGTAATATTCACTGAGTATAAAATGTGAGTGTTGCTAACAATTCTTATAGTAGGCAGTTTATAGGAGATGGAAATAAGAGTTGTCATCAGCTGTATTGTTTTTGCAATGTTCCTGTCTTTTCAGTGGCATACAATATTTGCTCTTATGAATCATGGCAAATTCCACTCCTTGGATGTTTGCAGTTGTACTTTTCATATGAGTTACTGAGAGGCTGTTAGAGCCTGCACAGAATTAAATGTCAGATGAAATCAGCACAAGTGTTTAATAGCATGAAATAAACCTAACCAGGGCTGAGGGAAATCTTTATGTAGTAAACCAGTTTCAATGAGTAATCTAGGGTAAAATTTAAATGTATAGTTCTACTCTCTAAGAAAACCCTGGGTTTAATAAAAATCAGGTTAAAGAATACTTCCTTATAATTTATTGAGTATTTGTATTTCAAAGTAGTTGTACGTCTTCAGGGCTTATTAGAACAATTTAACTTATTTTTAGAGATTCTTCATTTAGTTTAAAGGATTAAATTGTGTAATTTAAATTATTTTATGTATTTTAAGCATTTCATGTTTCTAAATCAATTTTCATTATTTTATTATAATCTGATTCAGAACTAAAATGTAGTTCATGGATAGCATATACATAAATTTTCTTTATTAAAATATTAAAATTAAAATAATTCCTAATCTATGTATAATTATTTAAATGTAATGAATTCACTTATATGATTTCTCTTTTGAAAAACATACTTCTTCAATGAAAAAGATATTAGTTTGTTTATTCATCTACTTAATTTTGAAGACTGCTCTGTAGACAGACAGATTTGTACTGTTGGAAACAACTAATACAGGAAAATATATTTTTGACATGTTTGAAATAAAATAATCATGTAGTATATTGTATTAACAACAGTGTAACAAATCACCCCAAAATTTAAAGAATTAGTAAAACAACATTTATTTTCCTTCCATTTCTATAGGTAATAAATTTCAGTTTGATTAAGCTGATGACTCCATCTCTGGGTCTTTCACCAGGCTGTAGGCAAAATGTCTGCTGGGTTTCAGCTGGGGGACCATTCACTTCCAAGTTCACTCATTTGTTTGTTGGAAAGATTCAGTTCTTCATGGGTTCTTGGACTGAACAGCTCTTGAACAGAGAACCTCAGTTCCTCACTGGCTGTTGGCTTGAAGCTGCCCTTAGTTGCTTGCTACTTGTGCCTCTCCCTGGGGCAAGTCACCACATGACATCTAGCTTTATCAGAATGAGAAAGTGAGAACAAGAAGTGATATCATCAAGACGGAAGTCACAATCCTGTAAAACCTAGTCTCATCTCATTGCTTTTGACCTTATTCCGTTTGTTAGAAGCAAATCATTAGACCAAAACAACACACGAGAGAGGGTATCACACAAGGGCGTGAATGCCTATCTGAAATTTTAAAATTTCTTTAAAAGAGATTATGGAAAATGCACTTTAATTTTTATTTCCCATTAATAAAAACTATATGTCCAAATAAATTTGAAATAAGTAAGCAGAACCAATAGCAGAATTGGAAATATGCTACATAAATTCATCAAACCTAGGTTAAAATAATCAGAGAAAACGCAGTTCTCATAACAAAAGAAAGTATGTGGAAACAGAATGGTAGCAATGAACAAAACAAAGACTATTCAGCATTTTAACTGCATAAAATATAAGTAATAATTTAAATACTGTAAACTTACTTTTTGAAAAAAAGACAATCAGATTGAGTTAAGCCACAAAATACACTTACTCAGTATTTTTTCAAAACAGCACAGAAAATTTAAAGGAAAATTAATTTATAAAGCCACTCTAGGTCCTCGTGCCAAAAAAAAAGGCTGCTCTAGGAAATGCAAGGAGGAAGATTGGTATCAAAGTACAACCGTCTAAGAAAACTTTATGTGGGTAAATGGAGGTCACTTTTTATAAATATATTTTAATTGAGTTTGAAGCTATTGTTAACTTAATGGATCAAATATATATATACCACATAAAATAATTACCTTTATAAATAAATAGACATAAATTGTCCACTGTAATTTATCACTTACTCAGTAGACGTTTTTAGGAAATATTTATTGTTATATGTAAATTGGAGATATTATAATTAATTAATAATATAACATATTTAAGTGCTTACCCGAGTGTCTAATACAAAATTGAAAGTCACTGATAATTAAAATAATAAAATTAAATAGTTTCATTATACAGAACAGTGAGTGCTATGTAAAAGAAAAAATGTTTAGAAATAAGAAAAGAAATTAAGAAATACATTTATTGGGAAACTTTTAACTGTTTGAAGAAGGGCAAAAAGAAATGATTAGAAAAATATAAAAGCTATTTAATAGATAACATTTTTTCACCAATGTGATCAAGTTAGATTATACAGTTGGAGATAAAGAACACAAAACCATCATCCTGTAGTGAACACTCTCAAGTTGACTGCCCATTTCCTGGTGTTCCTGCCCTGTATAATCCCTGCGCCTTGAATGTGAACAGGACTTGTGACTTTCTTCTCGCCAATGGAATATGGGAAAGATGATGGAGTTTTGAAGATGTTATTAAAATCACGAATCAGTTGTTTTATGTTAAATGATCCTGGTTGAGCATGACTTAATCAATTGAAAATGCTAAAAGAGGAAGTTGATCCTCCTGGAGAAGAGAGAGATTCTCCCTGTTGGATTTGAAGAATTAAAGTACCATGTTCTCTGAAGCCCTATGGGTAGGGCCATATGGCATGGAACTACTGGTGACTGCTAGGAGCTAACATCAGCAGTCAGTGATAGCCAGCAAGAAAATTCTTTTCACAGTTCTATAGCAGTGAAGAGACCAATTCAGCCAACAACTTGAGGGAATTTAGAAGCAGATATTTCCCTTTCGAGCCTCTGATGATACTGCAGCTCAGCCCATATCTGATTGCATCCTTTGAAGACCATGATTGAGGACCTCAGACTCCTGATCCAAAGAAATTGTGAGATAATAAACATGGATTGTTTTTATCTGCTAAACTTATGGTAATTTGTTACATAGAAATAGAAAATGAATATGATTAATACATTTTAGAAAGTTAGGTGATGAGCCACTGTATTCTCTGACTATGGCATATTAAACCTAGAAGAAATCTTTGAAAGTTATAAGTTTTAAATAAAGAAAGCAAAATATAAGAAAGTTTAAAATATTCTAAAATTATCTCATTAAAAAATCAGAAGCAAACAAAATTTACCTTCATTTGAATAAAAGATAAAATTTCAAAGATATTAAGAACTTTTTCTGTTTGGTTTACTTGCTTACACCCACATGCTAGCATAATTTCTGCCACACATAGAATAGTACTCCTCTACCACCTTTCAACAAAATTGGTCAAATTGTGAGACTTCCTCGGGTCAATAAAATGAAATTGTATGTGTTGTCTGTCTCTAAGAAGCTTCAAGAGCCAAATTGCCTTTTCCTTCTTTGAAGATTATGGGCACATGTGTCAAGGTGGAAGCTCTCTTGCTAACTAATCAACTAAGAGCAGAGCCTTCATGGCAAGGGAGTATGACTAAGAATGAAATATTTGCTCTATTATGCCATGAAGGTTTAGGCTTATTTATTACTATGGCAAAATATTAAAAGAAATGATGCCTGAAGTATGCACTACTGTGGCAAAAGCAAAACACACAAAAAAACATAGCAATGTTTTAAGAGTCAATTTGTTTAAGGGTTAGAAGAAATTAATACTAGAGTCTAAGAAGAATTATAATATTATATAGTGACATTTTGTAAAACTGTCACTGTGATAAAGTGGAATGTAGTAATGTACTACTGAACTTGTATTTATAGGGGAAGATTTTAGAAAATATAACCTTCGTATGCGTGTATGGGTTATCAATTGTTTCAACAGATAAAGTACTATTTAAAAAAAGAAAAGATGGTGCAGGATAAAATATGTAGCAAATTTGAAGGAGAATGAAAAAGAAAAGAGAGGCGAGAAATGGCAAGGACTTGCAGAGTTGGAAAAGAGAGATTATGGTCAACCCTCAAAGAGGAAAAAATAAGCTGACCAAAGCCCAGTGAAAGCTTAGAATTAGGTGAAAGTTTAAAGCAGAAGGAATTTGTCATTAAATTGTATGAATGAATTAAAGTGGTGACATTAAATCCTATCAATTAGACAAAACTAGCTCATGGAAAACAGGCCAAGGGCATATAACTCTCCTACCAAAGTCTGATAAATTCATATTACCCACATTAATAAAAGAGAGGGAAAGAAAGAGGGCAGAGTCTGGGAACAAAAAACAATGAAACACAGTAGATATGAGAATTGTGTTGAGAAAGGAACTGTGTGTTAGTCTTATAGCTATTTAACACATGGAATTGACTTCATTCAAATGGATAAGAAGCTGATTGTTAAATCAATATTTGTACCATCATAAACAGCACAATCCTTTACTAAATGACACTAAAAGACTCTAGTGCCCACACACATTAACTTGCAGAAAATGGGCTAAGAAAACTGCTCAGCCCCAGGCCATATTTCTAGTTACCAACTTCCACTGGGGGCAAGGATCAGAACAGAAAGAAACGTTCACCCAGAAGTGAAGCCATTGGTCATGGAGGAAAATGAAAAGTTGCTTAAAAGAGGTGTGTCACCCCCTGGTTAGGTGGCCTATCAATAAATGCCAAAGGGAATTTGAGAATCACTACAAAAGTGACATATATGTACTATTTTTCACCTTTACAAATAGGGATGGTTTCTACAGTTAGAATATCTCTGTCGCACCATCTTATACAGGCTGCCTAAGGTACAGAATACTTTTCCTTTAAGTTCACAGGCTTCTTGATCAAGAGAGGCCATCTCTGCACGTGATTTGGAGACCACCATGTGTCACTGCCAATGAAGAGAGTGTTGTTCAGAGCTGCTGAATTTTGAGCTTGATAGAATATTTGGATGGACTTTTTGAGTTACATTGTTCAGGGAGAGTTGAGTGAAATTTATCTTCAGAATGGAGAATGAGACATCTTTTTGATGACCAAAAAGATGGAGTGTGTTAGTCATTAGTGTTGTTTATGAATTATTTCTGGCTTTTTACCTTCAGGGCACATTAAATTTTTGTGCCCTCTTTGGAATTAGCTATAGCATGGAAATTGTTTCTAGAGAATAAAATGTGAAGGGAGGTGGTTTATTACTTCAGGGTAGATTCTTTGAGGGACAGTGCATTGTTATCATTTTCCCCTTTCTGACTCAACATCAGAAATTATGTTAAGATAAGTTTCGAATCTTGAATAACTAAGAACAGACAAGCTACATAATGGAACCATGTAGTTAATATAGTATAAGCAAGACTTAAATCACCTTTTCATAAGAACATTTAAATTTGAGTTTGTTTATTCGGTCATTTTGTTTATCATTTATTCATTGTGCTACTTACTACTTTTTATAAACTCCTATGAAATTCATCTCTTGATTTTTTAAAGAAGAGTGAAAGAGTTTTTGATTATGATTTTGGCTTTGTCAAAATCCCTAGATTTCCACCGTATAATTTATTTAATGCAGTATTATATAGATCAGTTATTGTTTTATTGTCTTGTTAGAGTGCACTTTTCTCAAGACTTTTTTTTAATCTTCTAAAGATAATAAGTTTTTTCTTGAAATAATCTTTGAAAAATATTAATATTTCCCTTTCTGCTTTTTGTTGGTTTGCATTTGTTTTGTATATCCTGGACCATTCAGTTATTTTCAGTTGTTTGTGGCATTTAATATTAACTCATTTCTCATGTTTAGTTTAAGTCTGTATTTGATTTGCTTATGCAATTTTTCAATTTTGTCATTTAACCTGTGGGTTTAACTCACTCATGATAAATGTATTTATAAATGTTTAGCTTTATTCTTGCAATCTTTACTTTTTATAGTTTGTAGTTTTTCTTTTAATTTATTAGACATTTTTTACTGATCAAATGTTTTTGTTTATTGTTTCTATTGCTTTGAACATTTTATCTAATTATATCTTCTAATATCACTTAGAAGTGTTTATCAATCGTATTTGGTCATAATTTTAATATAATCATTAATTAAATAATTGCATAGCAAAAATCATATAAAATCTTTATTCATATTTATTATCAGTATAAAACTTTGCTTTAAGATGTATCGATTATATCTCATTTAAAAATTTTACTTGAATTTTTTACATTAAATTTTAAAAATTATGTTATCACCTAGAGCCTAACATATAATTTTTGTTGGCTTCTCTTTTCCTATTTCTTCCTGCATACTATGTATTCCACTTCTTGATTTGTATTTTATTATTTACTTTTTGTTTTATTAAATTTATTTTTAAATATATTTTTGGACACATCAAGGATATTTCAGTTGCAAAGGGTGGAGAATTCACCATGAAGTAAGAGATAGATGAAAAAGAAATTTAATAGTTAAGTTATTATCCAAAATATCATAGATGAAGCTTTTCACAGAAATTATTTAGTCTATCCATCATCTATCATCTGCCTATCAATAATGTGTTCCTTTGTTTTCTACTTCTCTTTATATGTTGCATTTTTTCTTTCAAATTAAGGTTTACCACAAAGTTAGAACCATGATTTCTGTGTTGGCAATATTATATTATGGACAAAAATTAAAAGACAACCTTCCTATCAAATCCAATGAGAAAGATACTGGAGAGGGGATCTAATTAGCTCAGCTTGAACCCATGTTCATCCCTGTAACAGTTTATCTGCCCAGATAAATTGGGTGGTGTAATTATATCTGCTTGGCTTACCAGATAAACTTTTTGGACAGGTAATGAGATAATATTCCCCAACAGAGCAATGGCTGAAGTAGAATTGAGCAACTTCTCTCTTTCCAAAATTCTACCAGAATAACTAGTTATAAAGCAGAACAAAGGAAAAACTGTACTTATAGATCATTTATATTTTAGTCTTTGTGTATCAGATCTTTTCTACACCCTGTTCCATTTACTCCATTATGGAATCCAAAAGTCACAATGTTTTTCCATTAAAGACCTTAATGATTTTTCTTTTACATGGTCTTCCAGAACTTAATGTTCTGGAGGATCTTTCTAATGCTAAGCCAATTCTCTTTCCTGTGTGGCCATCTCCCCAAAATGGGAAGCTTACAGCCTTCCTTTTTATCCATAGAATATGTAACTTTCACTGAGTAAGGTTTTGTTTTCTTTTCAAAATTTTTGTCCATTGTTCAGTGGCCTTTTTGGTATTAAAAAGTTGACTATTTTATTAAATTTCAGTTTTCACCATTCATTTGATTATTCTGTACCTCCCTGTCTACTCAATTTTGTACTCCTGGAACTATTTTTGTGTGGATTTGGATGTTCTGGGTCCCATGTGTGATGACTTTGCACTCCATACTTTAATGTCTTCTTTGGGTGTTAGTTCTAAATTCCAGTGGAAAATCTACAGTTGATCTTCCAAATCACAGTCAGTATTCAATATTATCCATTCAGTTTCTCTGAGTTTTCCCCATTATTTTGACCACCATGCATTTTATTCCTTAAATACCATATTTCTCCAAGATTCTTTATTAATTGCTTCCTTAGAAAAGAGCTGGTAGTCGTTTTTATCACTAAGTTATATCTTGTTTTCTATATTCAGGTTTTTTTTGAATATATAATATAATTTTTAATTGCAAAGGAAATAACAAGCCCAAGTGAGAATACAGACAAAAAGAAGAAAATGGAAATCATTTCCTTCTCTTTTTAGGTCTTTTATTTGTTATTAGTTATCTATTTTATACATATTAGTGCCTATATGTCAATCCCAATCTCCCAATTCATCCCACCACCACAACCCCTCCCCCTGCTTCCCCCTTAGTGTCCATACATTTGTTCTCTACATCTGTGTCTCTATTACTGTCTTGCAGTACCATTTTTCTAGATTTCACATATATGCGTTAATATACGATATTTGTTTTTCTCTTTCTGACTCACTTCACTCTGTTTGGCAGTCTCTAGGTCCATCCATGTCTCTACAATGATCCAGTTTCATTCCTTTTTATGGCTGAGTAATATTCCATTGTATATATGTGCCACATCTTCTTTATCCATTCATCTGTTGATGGACACTTAGGTTGCTTCCATGTCCTGGCTATTGTAAATAGAGCTGCAGTGAACATTGTGGTACATGACTCTCTTTGAATTATGGTTTTCTCAGGGTATATGCCCAGTAGTGGGATTGCTGGGTCATATGGTAGTTCTATTTTTAGTTTTTTAAGGAACCTCCATACTGTTCTCCATAGTGGCTCTATCAATTTACATTCCCGCCAACAGTGCAAGAGGGTTCCCTTTTCTCCACACCCTCTCCAGCATTTGTTGTTTGTAGATTTTCTGATGATGCCTCTTCTAACCGGTGCATATTCAGGTTTTTTATCTATAGCTAATTGCCCTAATTAATCCACTTCATATCACAACTCTTGAAAATTTTATGTTTTTCCTTATATGTCTGATTATTATTTTTTAAAATCTATCCCCTTTAGGAAAAAAAAAAAAAAACTAGACTAATATGTGCTGATGGCTTGTTTAGCATCCTTCAAGAATCATGTCAGTGTTCAGTATTCTGAGGGACAGGAATACATTTTCTATTTTAATTGGCTCATGTGGAAGCTGAAAAAAAATTAATGAAGAAATCTTGTCCCCAAATCCTTCAGAGGAAAGTAAATAGAGCATGCTTAACATAAGGCAATTAATATCTATGATTAAACCTAATAATTACTGGTGACAAAGTGAGCAAAGCTATTGTGGTAAACATCTAGCGGGCTGGTGTCCCATCCTTGTCCCTAAGGCAGGATACTCTCATTGTCCTGACATTTTTATTGGGATGATTGAGGCTATCAGCAGTTAGAAGGTTAATTGAACATCCAGGACCATATATGCTGACGTTATTTTGTGTGTCTGTCAAATGTGTTTGTTCCCAGAAAGCAAAAATGACACACTAATTCTAAAGGACATCATCAAAATGAGCAGAATGTTCAATAAGCCAATCCCACCCTTACTGGTCATTGTGCCAATATTTTTCTTCTGAAACAAGTGTTATCTTCTCAGCTGCTTCATCAATCTTAGTGTCTATTCAGTTATGCAGACCTAAATTACTGTCTGGCTGTCTTATATAACCTACTGAAAAAGACATTAATAAATATTACTGGGGTTATGTGCAAAGTTTTTATGTCATCTTTTTAAAAAAATCATATTAATAACTTTAAAAAACTAAAATATAAACTAGATGTTTTACCTATTTCATCATCCTCCTAAGTGAGTCTATGAAAAAGATCACTTTCCTATCCATTGTTTATCCAATCCCAACAATTGAATTGTCAAGGGCTTTGTCCAATGGGACTTTTACGTGCGTGTTGGTTTATTTTATGGATGTTTGACATGAGAATTGGTCTGTTTGGAAGCCTTCCAACAGATAGTGAACTTCTTTCTTCAATCAGATTGTTGGCTATGGAGTTCTTTAAATGGCATGATTCTTTTTAAGTTGCTTTTCACACTGAGTGAAGCCTGAGTGTATGCATAGCTTATGGTTGTCTGTTCAGTGTATTGGTTACTGGAGGAGAACCCAAATGTCCTGTATTTGAACTCCCTATTTTCCAAGCTGCCAAATATTCCATACTTTGTGAAGTGTTAGGGTTGTTTATGTCCAGTTAGTCTTAGTTCCAGGGTCCAATAGGAAAGAAACTACCAGATGATTCAGGATATTTTCCAAATATGCTAAATAACTTTTTTCTTCCAAGTTTGTGTAATGGCACCCAAATGTTTGCAGTGATAAATCTCTTCCTCTTTGCCTCTGTTGACCACATTGACAGATTTCAATGCTATGTCTCTCAGTTCATTTCTAAACACTCCCTGGCAGCTGGGATTGTACTAGGCACCTTGTGTGGGAATAGCTAGCTCAGAATCTAAATACCTCCAGTTTCTGCCTTATTACCCAGCTTGCCTTGTTTCCAGTCCCTTCTGTTCTGAGCTTTGATTGTTTTCAGGGCTCAGTTTAGAAAATCTGCTCATTTATTCCTCCAGGTTTTCCTCTTTTGCCTGCTTTGAATCAAAGTCTATTCTACACTGATCAGCTTTATTCTCCATCTGTTCCTATCTGCTTCATGTCTTCCAGAAATTCCACAAAATTCTGATTTATTGAAGGCACCCCCTCTTATGTTCCAGTGATGTTAAGATTTTTAAAAATTATTTCCAAATTTATTTTGAGAGGAGGAGGAAATTATGTGTGATAAATAATTTTTAAAAAGATAATTGAATTTATCACATCCATGCTTCTGTCTCTATTTTGATTTATTTTCTCTTCTATTTTGTATCCATATCTGCTCCATAGTGTTTTACATAAGAAGACAGTGATGAGAAATCTCAAATACTCATATTCGTATTTTTTCCTGATGAAAACTTCTCCATTCCTAAATTCAAAGCTATTCCATTGAAAATCATGATTTTTAAATTTAACATTGGTCTTTCTCTGTACTTTTAATTTTATTCTACATAGAAGTAATATAGCCTTTTCTTTATCAATATTTTCATTTACCAATTATGCTTTATGAGGTAGATTTTTCATCAGATTCAAATCTCACAATAATCTGCACTTTTTAACAATATAAGGGAGTGAACTCAGAAGCCAATACAGAGTGTTTTTCATGATGATTATTTGCATATATTTAGGTTATTTAAAACATTTATGGGCTTTCTATCAAGATAGTTTAGAAGCCTGTCTATTTAGTGTAAATATAAGTGTGTGTTTGCTTGTGGATGTATGTATATGTGTGAGTGTGTGTGATTCACCATAGAAGTTCTATTTATCAGAGAAGCAGAGGTTGCAGTAGTTATTCAACGATGAGATATCCTTTCTAGTCTACTCAATTCTCATTGTAGTGCATAACTAATCTAAACTTTAACGCATCAAGAAACTGTGAACTGTGAAGTTGATATTTCAAAGACTCTGCCCTCAGTGTAACTCCTTTACCACTATTAACTATATCTTTGGTAATTATTGGTTACTTCTTTGTCATTCTACTTCTGTTATTGCTAGTCCTTCATTCTCCAATAAACTTTAATTTTACGGAGATGACAAAAATTAAATATTGTCAAATTTATTTTGTATTTACTTATACATAAAATTTCAAAGTAGCTCTAATAGTGCTTGCAATGAAATTTGCCAACTTTTTTCTTTTTTCTTTCCCTCCTTTTTTAAACTTTTGGTTGGACTTAGTACACCTCCTATGATGAAACATACAGAGATAACTTGTCCAAAATTATTGTTTTTTGTTTGTCTATTTAATTAATAGAAAGTTATTCTACTATGGGCTCTGATGTTGAGTAATGTTATAATTGACTTCACGTAGCACAATTTCTGTTAAGGTGACCGTATATTTTACTTCACGCTAAATACTTAGAAAGATTTTTATTTTCTAGTCCCAAAGCAAATTTCGTTCTAATTTTACAATGATTTCTAATTTGCAAAGTAGAAAATTATAAACATCAAGTTTTTCATCCAGATTTGACTTTTAGTTGAATTGTTCTTAATTTGTTATCTCAGGTTTGTAGATCTCACTGAATTCGTCAAGGCTTTGTCAACTTTGAGTATTTTAATGAGTACTGAGAGAGAATTGTTGGAGGGCAAATTGAAACACCGTGCAATCAATCAAGAACCTCATTTACTATGTATTAAATGTTTTATTTTACTAAATTATTACTTTCAGAAAAATTTTATATCTTCTCACATAGTAGTTGCAGCATAATTAGATGTTGGAAATTGAAAAATATTTTATTATATACTGATGATAGATTATCACACTTTTAGCTAAACCCATGCCATGTTAGAGGTAAGAAACTTTCCCTTTTCCAAAATAAATTCCTTTGCTATTCCACTCAAATACGTTATTTGAAATGTTTTTTAGTGAAATCCCCATATATTTAGCTATTTATCCATCAATGGCTAAGAACAAGTGCTGTATTTTCAGAATATGTATCCTGTAATTTCATTTTGTAATCTGTGGACCAGGGGAATTACATAATTGTTCTGATTTTTTAGTAGTTTCTTATAAAATAAGAATCATAAATTTACCTTTTAAGATCTGAGATAAACATTTATGACATAATTTAAGTAAAACTTCTAGAATGATACTGGTATTATCATATGTGCTAAATAAGTTTTACTTTCTTTTGTTCCACTTGCCTGTGTTAACTATCCTTCTAGCTTCTTATCTAGCTAGCTAGCTACATTTTCTTTTTTCTTTTTTATGTCATGTGGTGGTGTCAACAAGTCAGTTGCTTAAACTAAACAAAAATTTATTTTTTATTCACAAAATTTTCACTGTGGTTAGAGCAAACTTCTATAGCAGTTGACCCCTATGTTGGTTTATTATTTCAGGCTGCTTTTATCTGGGGCAACACCATATGAATGCTTACTTGAATATCACAGTGGCATGGCAAGAATCATCTTAACTGCTTTCACCTAGAAATGGCATTTATACTTAAGATCACAGTTCATTAGTCAATGAAGTCATCTGACTATGTCTAACTTCAAGATGACTAGAAACTTCAGTCCTCTGGTGTGCCCAGATAGGAAAAAGAACTAGAGATATTAAAAAGCAGTAATAGTATGTAAAAGTTTATCTACTGATTTTCTACCCTTCTACTTTAAAATTGGAAGTGCGAAAGATACTGACCTTTGACACATTTTGAAAGAAGAAAGTTAAAATCTGGAAAGAGAAAATTATTCATTTAGAGTAATACAATGTACAAGTGACAGAGCGAAGGCTCATAAACAGGACTTTTTACTCTTAGTTTTCAATATTTTTTCCACTACTAAAAACAAAAATAATTTCAATTGAATCTTATTTTAAAAAACTAAGAATCCAGTAGGTAATAAATACTTACTTGGAGGCCACAGCAATAGTAGAGCTTTAAGATGATCAAAACTATACAAAAGTTTTGGTAGTAGGTATGAAGAAGAAGAGACTACAAGGAAAACTGAAAATCTTGGCTAAAATATCTAAGGAAATTGAAGTTGTAGTATTCAGTATGAAAAATAGAGTTCCCCCAATCTGTGACTGGTAAGGGTTTACTTGTCCACGGTTTATTCCTTGTAATTTGGCCTCCTAAAAATCTCCATGATAATGATTACAGGTAATGCTTAGAACTATTGGTTCAGTAGACTGCTCAGGCATCCATTCAGGCCACAGGTCCTGTCAGGATGAACAGGTCAATATGGTGGCTGGATTCCGACCTTCTGGTTATGCCAGAGAGGGAGTGAGACTTCCTCAAACATAAAGGCCAAGGTGGCTGGATATGTCAAGAGCCAAGTCTCTGCCACATCATACAGATGATGGATATCAGCCTCTGATATTACATGGAAGGACGTGCGGGTACTTCCTTCAATATGCAATTTAAACTCCCATAGCCCAAGTGTTGTTTCCCTACTAGATTTCATTGTATTGACCTAAAAATAAAAAATAACTGGGGGAAACTACACATCCATTATTGATCCTCAGTATATTAATTTTCCTCAATAATTATGGACCTTGGGCCCTAGTGTGAGTTTAGTCAGGTTATTTCCCTGTATTTGTTCAACATTATCACAAAGCAGAATTAAGTGTTATGGTGGGAGAAGATTTCCATATACATAAATCCGAAATTGGAGATGAAAAGTTAAAATTCATATCTAACCTGAAAATAAAGATTTGGTATTTATATAACAATGTCAATTATAGATTTGCTGCTTCCCAGCTCTAAATTTACCCCATTTGTCTTGTTTTGTAAAAATGAATCTTGATCTTTTAAATCTGGCATTGAAGCTTTGCCAATAGAGAGTGCTGGAGAGACATTGCAGGAGGAAAGAGTTTGCTTCCTGATTTGGGCATTCTCACTTGTGGGCTCCTGCAGCATGTAGTTTTCTCCAGCACCAGACTCCTGAAATGCTATCAGCTTCTCTATTGTTTGGCTTTGACAGGGTGCAGTAGCCAGCAACACTCAGGTCAGCAGCTTTCCTGTAGCACCCGCCACAGGCAGTTTCTCAGAGGAGTACCTGCAGCTAGTACAAAGCTCACAGCTTCTCTAGATGCAGGCTTCTGCAGTACTGATAACTACTCCAGTGCCTGGCTCCTGCAGTGCATGGACCACAACAGTGCCCAGTAGGCAGTAGCTTTCGTCTTCATCCCCCTTAGACAGTTTTTTTAACACAGTGTCTCTGGTGATAGACTATTCGTTAAATGTCTTTCTTAAGCACCATGGAGAACAGATTTAAAGTAAATTCCAGCTGTGCTTTTCAGGAGGATCTACTAACATGGCACCATAGTGACTTCTCTGCCATTCAGTGAGCCACAGATGCCCTCTCCAATAAGGTCTGGCTCTTAGTCCAGGGTGTCTCTTCCATGAGTGCTCTATCATAACTGTAGGGGTAGTGATTGCTCTTTATATCTGCTATTTCTATGACTTTCGAGTTCTCTTTTGCTTCTTACTGGCCAATTCCTTATCATTTTAATCTCTTACTATGATTCTTTATATTAAACTTTCCCTATTCAAATTACTGTGTGGTTTTTCTCTTGTGGTTAGACTCTGACTGATATACATCAAAACCTAAATTAAATACACAGCTCTACTTAGGCCAAATGCTTTCAAATTTCTGAAGATGTTTACTCTTCTGTTTAACTTCTACCAGAATTATAAAACCTCATGTGAGAAGGTAATATTATATACATTAAGGTTTAAAGTAAGCGCTCAACAAATGTTACATGAATCTGAATGATGAATTAAATCTAAATCTGAATTAAATAATATGTATCTAGAAAGGTACTGAACCTGAATTTAAGAAATTAAGGAAAGCAGCTTCAAAAGATCTGTAAACTAAAGAAAAGGAAAGTTTGAGATATACAATTATCATCTAGATTAAATGATTCTATCTTTTTATTTTTCTGTATTATAGTTGAGAACAGTAAATAGTAGATTGCAGAAAGGAAGAATCCAACTAAAAAAGAGACTCTCAAGATTCCACAAGCAAAAGTATAAGTGTGAAAGTGAGTGTTTAAGCAAAGTTCAAAGTTTATTATTCTGATAAAATTAGAGGCATTATATATTAACAATTTGCTATTAATGGCCTAATGGAATTCCAAGCACTAATAATAAAAGCTAATGTTATATGTCCACATTCTATCATAATTTTTGCAGTAATATTTTTTTTTAAATAATAACTTTAAAGTGTATGACACAAAGATAGAAATGAGATTACTAGACATCTTCCTAATTTTCAGGTAGCATTCTACAGTATTAAATACTATCTATAAACTAGGCTTCTATTATGAACACGTGTGAGTCAGTGTTTGACTCAACATTGCTGTATATTTTGCTCTAAATTTGCACAATTGCTGAGAGAGGAACAAGTGCATGAAAAGTCTGCAACTTTAGGCCTTTTGCACTTTAGGTTATTTCACAGCAAAAAAACTCCTATAGGAATGTGGAGAAACTTATAATTATTTTACAGTTGATTTAACTCAAAAATGGCTGAAGAAATTTAGCTCACATTTTTCAACAACGTGAAAAATTAACCTTTTTGTGGTACCAATTCTAATATTCATGTCTCCAGAATGGTATTTTTATGTCATTGGTAAGTACCACCCGGAGTTATGTATTTGGTAATTTCTTCATAAATAAAGAAAAAGGTAAATAATGGCAATTAATAACCAACTTACCTCTGAAAGTAGTATTAAAAATAGGATATTTGTAAACTAATTGATGTTATTTTTATGTTTTTTTTTGTTTTTGTTTTTGTTTTTGTTTTTTGCGGTACACGGGCCTCTCACTGTTGTGGCCTCTCCCATTGCGGAGCACAGGCTCCGGAAGCGCAGGCTCAGAGGCCATGGCTCACGGGCCCAGCTGCTCCGCAGCATGTGGGATCCCCCCGGACCGGGGCACAAACCCGCGTCCCCTGCATCGGCAGGTGGACTCTCTACCACTGCGCCACCAGGGAAGCCCTATGCTTATTTTTATGGTAAAATTATTTTGCTTAATTTACACTAGTGATACTAATATCTTGCTCCACACTTACAGTTCCTTCTTAGCAAGACTGTCACCCTAAGTACCCCATCACTCTATTGCTTTTCCCCCTGTAGACTGCTTTCTCGGCCACTCTGAGCTAGTCAGATTTCACTCCCCTAAATGTGAGTTTTCTTTGCAGATACACATGCTTAAAAGTTTATATAGACTCGCAGGCCAACATTCCCGTATTGGGCTATCATACGAATATTTTCATACAGTGAAAGATGCCTAGAATTTAGTTCTTTGGAATGGTAGGCAAAATAAGTGTGTAGGAAGATCCAGAGAAGAGAAATGGAAAAACATTTGCTCTGCTGTACTCATCTTGTGGTTATGTATTTTGTAGATTTTTTTCCTGAGGCTTTTTTTAAATGAGTTGTAATTCTTTGGAACCAAATAATCACAAAATAATATAATAAGACGTGTTTTAAAAAAAAAAAAAATTAGAGAAGCTCAACACATTGTTTTTTTCTTAAAGAAATCTGTTAGAAAAAAATAAAGATCTTAGTACATATATTATTTTCCTATGTGTAATATATGCATTCTAACAATGAATGCTGCAGTGTTCAAGCACTCTTCATTTTTATTCATAATCTGTGATTAGTCTTCATGTTTGTTCTACCCTAGAAATTTCTATTAAAACATAGGACAGAATACATAAGAATAAATCCTCCTGTAGAAATATTTTATAGGAACTGAAGACCCCAATAGACAAAGAAAAATTTCTTAAAACATCTTATGCTTTCTTAAAACTTTCTTCACAAGCTGGTCTAGCCACAATTTTCTCTATCACAGTTAATCACAAAACCATCCTCTGGATTCACAGGGGAAAATAAAGCAGAACAAAAGAAAAAAATAAAATAAAATGACAAAAATCAAAAACTATACTTGTCTCATCTCCTTAACTCTTACTTTAACCTCACAGATCCTATCAATCAGATCAATCAGTAAGATAATCTCCATATTCAATTTGATTATTTCTCACCATTTCCACAATAACATTCTATTTTAATCTTACTATCTCTCCCTAAAAAACTGCAATAAACTCCTAATTGGTCAATCTTCTCCCTCCTTTTTTTCACCTTATTCTTTTCTAAATATAATAACAGATTGGTTCCACTGAAACATATTGGATGATACCACTGCTCAGAACAAAACTGTCTAATGGTTTCCCATCTTGTTTTGATTTAAAACTAAACATTTTTAATAGCTTACAAGGTCCAGCATAATCTAGCCTTGATCGTTTATAATCATAGATGTGAGACAAGAAGGAATAGATTTCGTGTGACTTTAGTTATAACTAAATTTTCATATTTAAAATATATACTTCAATGTTTTAAATTTCTTTACTCTGATTAGGGTTCATAAGAACATGATATATTGATTTCTATCAAATTCTGTACTTTTCTATGTATTAAAAATAACTCAAAATTATTAATCAATTTTAAAAAACAAATGCCACCTCTAAATTTTGTGGAAAAATCAATCAGCTATGTATTTTAAAACCAAGTAAACATTTTATTAAAAGGAAATTAAGTATTCAAATGGACAGGGCAAGTGAATTTAAGTAAAATTAAAAGCACAAAACTAGGAGGGTGAAAACTGAGGAAGATATTATAGGAAAGCTTTAAAAATTATGACTATATTATAATAAAATTAGTTGGGGATCACTGTTGGTAATAATGCAAAGTAAAGGAACATTCCTTTACAAACATTCTGTTTGAAGCTTAAATCTGCCTATTCTTTCTGTACTCGTATTTATGGGATGTCTAGACTCATTGAACTTATATTGACTCATCTATAAAATAGGCACTGACCCAATGATCAGGTTGTTGTGGCTTCTAGTTTGTATCCCTCAGGTGCCAGACACATGCTAGGAATTCAATAAATGGTATAAATCAATGGATACGTAACTTTTCTTTTTGTTTTCCTTCCTCAATAATACTTTTACTTAAATGTTAAAAAATATTTCCTTTATGGTCCAAATAATAAACAAATATCATTCTTTTAGTAGCAGGGAAGAAAATAATTAGTGTAAAATAAGAATAAATATGCTGTTGGCTTTTAAGATGTACTGTTGCAGTTACTAGCTGAAAATTACTGATAGATACTAAAGGAACTGATCAGTTCTTTCCTTGGGTTATGCCCTTCTATCCAAATATTCTCACATGTATTAACACTTCCTACTTATTTGTGTAACATAGCAAGTGTACAGAGCTCAGTAGCAATTGTATGTTGACATGAGCTTTCTTGTGTGACCTTTGGTAAACTATTTGAACTTTTATGTGTCAAACCTTATAACACATGAATGAGAATTATAATATTTATCTCATGGATTGTTGTGAGGGTTTAAAGAGATAATGAAGTGAGCCCATTTCCCTAAAATAAAGTAGCTTTATCTTTTCTTTTTTAAATTTATTTCAGTGTGAGGTAATCATCTTCAATTAGCCACTTTCCTCCCTGAGGTGTTCTTTTCTCGGTGATGTTTTTCATTTGGAGTCTCGATAAATGATGCCACTTGATCTATCTTACTTTTCAAAATTAACTTTCAGGTTATGTCTACGTAATTAGGACACAGAAATTAGATGTCACTAATAGAAATTCAACATATTCCTATACAAGATTGTTTTATCATCTTACAAATACTAGCTTTCTTGCATTGCCTTGAAGAAATATTAAACAGCTTCAATAAATTAATCTCTTCTTTATTTCCAGAAATGTGATCTTTTGTGTTCCCATATTAGAAACAGATCATATACTCCCAATGCATATCTTCAGATTTTATGACATTATTTTACATCTCACATTTGAAATGACTCGTTTTTTTTTTTTCACAAATTGACTTTGTAACTATGAATTCTTCTACTCAAACACTCTTAAAGAAGAATTTTTGTGAATTTCAGTTTACGATTTCTCTTGGTTTTAATTACTCTCATTAAATTGATGTCAAAGACCTCCCAGGGCATGCTTTCTAAATGCCAAATAATTAAATTTTTAGTGAATTCATTTGTAAACATACCCTCCAAATGTTGACTATTCAGATCTTCTTATACACTATGGAAAGGGGTATAAAATTTTATTTATCTTTTAGTGAAATTTTTAAAATAACATTTATTAAAATTATAATCAATATTTATTGAGTGATTACTGTTTGTCAGACCATGTTTTACATATATTTACCTGAGTAATCCTCACAATGCTATGAAGTAGATACTAATATCTTAATTTTACAGATGAGGAATCTGAGACCTTAAAAGGTTAAAAAATGTGCACAACGTTATGAGGTATTGACCTGAAACAAATAAACTGCCAGATATTTCTCCAGAGAAGATGGGTTTATTTGGGATCAGCACAGAATTGCAATTCAGTGTCTACAACCGTGACAAGCCATGTGCAGTGCAAGTCTTCACACAGCAAGGGAAGGAGAATACTTTTTATAGAGGGGGAAAGGAAGTTGGCTTGGCTATAGTAAACAAAGAGTCCATGGCTTTTCTTTGGTTGAGTCCTTGCCAAGAAGGAAGAAGAATCTTTCTTCTGCCTGTTGGGCTCTGTTATCATCAGAGGGTGTGAGAGCTCCCTTTTCTTTCTCCCAACTCTGTTTAATTAAGGCTTCTCTTTATTAATTTTTACAGATGTAATTAAGTGACAAATCCGGAATCTGAAACAAGATCATATGGTTCTAGAGTCAATACTCTAAATAATCAGACATTTTTATTCTAAGAAAGGCAAAAGATGTTTTAATATTTAAAAATTTGCTTAGTTATTTTATGCTATGGTAATAATTAATGTAAATATAATGATCAGAGTTAACATTCAAATATTTTAAATTCAGTTCATCTGTATAGCCAGAGAAAACTAATTGTAACACTTCTTTTAGTCACCCAGTCTTCCTCTTAATAATTATAATAAACCTTGCTGAGCATGTATTATATGAAAGCCACTGGCCAAAGAACATTACATACTTGCCTTATATAATATATGCAAAATTTTTTCTTCTTGTATTATAAGTAAGATACTGAAAATTATCAAGATTAAAAATATGCTACCTGATGAATCTTATTGAATACCAAAAGTTTAACAGCATATCTGGATTATTTTACCTCAAACTCTTGCATTTGTATACTCTTCCCTTTGTATAAACTTTGGCAACTCTGCATTTTCCTAACATTTTTAGCATTTGAAAATACTGCAAACATTTTTCGTACCAAATAAATATATGCACAAGCATTGTCTTTTGCAAAGATCTTCTGATTAAGAAGAGGATGCAAGACATGAATATGGATAACTATAACTATTAATCATAGAAAGATACATATCAATATATAACAAAACATAATGCTTAATCGTCATGCTTAAAAGAGTAAACCTTTCCTAAGAAACAGTGTTTGATTTCCTTCAATACTGAATTCAAATTCCTGATTCCATACCACCCTCTTTGTCTACAGATCATTCAATCAATTGCCAATTTATCCAGAATCCCTCTCCATGGCTACTAGTTTTCCAAGACAGTTTGTGCCTCCAGGGTGTCCACCCACCCACCATCTGCCATGTCAAGTTTTCTCTATTCGTTACTTAAGAAAAACAGCTTGTACAATTAAAAACAAAGTGTTCTGTTTAAATTAGGATATTTTGACACATGGTGTTTGCTTGAATTTATGAATATGAGATCATACATTACCCATATTTTAGAATTTGAATAAAAATTAAAATTCAAAGTAAATTATCTTGAAACCACATAAATCAAATATACAGAAACAATTAAGAGAAACAGTGAAGAGAAAATATAACAAATCCATATAAATAAAGCATGAGCAAGTGGAAATATGAAATATTCTTGAAAAATAAAGATGATGCACAAGTTTTTTTTAATCCAAAGGCAAACTTCTTCACCATTTTTACAAAAATGACCCAGATATTTACACAGAAATTAAATGAAAGTTTTATTTTAGATGCCTCACATAAATGATCAGAGGTGTTTAAAAAAATAAACTGTTTAGAAATAAAAGTATAAAAGTAATATATTGAGCTGTCATAATTGAGGTGTCACATGAAGTATTTTAAGTTTATAACATGTGTCAAAATAGCAATGGCTCTATAGATAGAAAATCTTAAGTATTGTTGAATTGTGCTTAATTAACTGTACATTTTAAAATATTTGACTAAGCAAAATACTTGATATTGGAAGGCCACAGTTTCTTGGTTTCTCAGAGTGAGAATAAGATTTTTCTATCATTTAAATACCAAAATCTAAGACTTTTTGGTTCAAGACAGAACCTAATAATAGTTGGCTACTGAATACAAAGGCACATAAAATATCATTCTTGAATGTTAACTCTCAAAGCTGATATGAGACTGATATAATTCCATATGTCAGGTTCTTGCTGGGCCCTATTTTGAGCAAGCTTCTTGCTTGGCATTGAGACCCAAAAATATATATAAGACAGATCCCTGGCCTCTAGTGTGTCAAACATAAATGACTCTAATCCTAAATAGACAGAGCCACATTACTTGGTGGAGAAACAAAATATGATAAAATAGAGTTTCAAGATACTGATTCTTGTTGAGAATATGGTGATTTTTAATTGATGATGTGTTGTTTTAATTGGGATCTTATATATAAATGAATTTGTAGTGGACCAAGGTGGAGAGAAAGGGAGACGGAGCATGTGCCCCCAAAAAAGAACAACGAAATTACAGACACAGAGTAGGATTTCAGGATACATAAAACAGCAATGACACTTTTTTACAGAACTAGAACAAAAAACCCTAAAACTTATATGCAAACACAAAAGACCCAGAATTGCCAAAACAATCTTGAGAAAAAAGAACAAAGTTAGAGGTATCACACTCCCTAACTTCAAACTATACCACAAAGCAATAGTAATCAAAACAGCATGGTACTGTCATAAAAACAGACACATAGACTAATGGAACAGAATCGAGAGCCCAGAAATAAACCCATGAACCTATGGTCAATTCATCTATGACAAAATAGGCAAGAATATACAATGGAGAAAAGACAGTCTCTTCAATAAGAGGTGCTGGGAAAACTGGACAGCTACATGTAAAAGAATTAAATTAGAACATTCTCTAGCACCATATACAAAAATAAACTCAAAATGGACTAAAGACCTAAATGTAAGACCTGAAACCATAAAACTCCTAGAACAGAACATAAGCAGAACACTTTCTGTCATAAATTGTAGCAATATATTTTTGGATCTGTCTCCTCAGTCAAAGAAAATGAAAACAAAAACAAACAAATGGGACCTAACTAAACTTAAAAGCTTTTGCACAGCAAAGGAAACCATCCACAAAATGAAAAGACAACCTAATAAATTAGAGAAAATATTTGCAAATGATATGACTGGCAAAGGATTAATATCCAAGATATATAAACAGTTCATACAACTCAATATAAAAAAATAATTTTAATGGGCAGAAGACATGAATAAACAGTTTTCCAAATAAGACATACAGATGGCTAACAGTCACATGAAAATATGCTCAACATCACTAATAATTTAAAAAAAGCAAATCAAAATCACAATAAGGTATCACCTCACACCTGTCAGAATGGCTGTCTTCAAAAAGAGCACAAATAACAAATGTTGGTGAGGAGGTGGAGAAAAGGGAATCCTTGTACACTGTTGGTGGGAATGTAAGTTGCTGAAGCACTGTGGAAAACAGTATGGAGGTTTCTCAAAATACTAAAACTAGAACTACCATATGATCCAGCAATTCCACTCCTAGGGATATATCCAAAAAAAAATGAAACCATTCATTTAAAAAGATACATGCACCCCAATGTTCACAGAAGCATTATTTACAATAGCTAAGATATGGAAACAACCAAAGTGTCCATCAACAGAAGAATGGATAAATAAGTGGTATAAAAATACAGTGGAATATTAGTCATAAAAAAAGAATGAAATTCTGCCATTTGCAAGAATGTGAATGGACCAAGAGAGTATTATGTTTAGTGGAATAAGTCAGACAATGACAAACACTGTATGTTATCACTTATATGTGGAATCTAAAATATAAAAAAGCAAATGTATATAACAAAACAGAAACATACTCACAGATATAGAAAACAAACTAGTGGTTACCAGTGGGCAGAGGGAAGGAAAGAGGGGCAAAATAGGTGCATTGTATTAAGAGATACAAACTACTATGTATAAAATAAATAAGCAACAATACAGTTTACAGCACAAGGAAATGTAGCCATTATTTTGTATTATCTCTAAATAGTATATAATCTATAAAAATATTGAATCACTATGGTGTGGCCTGAAAATAATATAATATTGTAAATCAACTATAATAAAAAAATTTAACATTTTTTAAAAAAAGAATAAAATACTAATTAAAAAAAGAAAGATTTCAGGATACATCTAAAGACTGACCAGTTGGCAATGTGGGTCATAAGAGGGAAATTAGAGGAAACATAACTGGAAATAGACTTTGAAAGATATCACTAAAGGAGAAGATGGGGAAGGTGTTTTATCGTAGGTTGATTTTGACTTTGCTTATATCCTAAGGGAAAGAAGTCAGAGAAAAGAAAACATTGATATTGATAGAGTAGAAATGATTGATGGTACATCACTGAAAAAGTTGTAATAGCATTGAAAAAGATATTCTGGCTGCAGAAAAATTACAGATACAGAGTCAGGATTTCATAATACCCCCAAAATTTGAAAATGAAATGCATTTATTGACCTAATTTAATTAATTATATGTACAACACAATTATTAAATGATTGCAAATGGGGAAATATTTGGAGAGCTTCTTAAAAATTTGATAAGTTATAATTAGAAAAGGTTTTGAAACTTAGCTTTATTCTTTTTTTAATAAATTTATTTATTTTAAATTTTGGTTGTGTTGGGTCTTCATTGCTGCGCACGGGCTTTCTCTAGTCGTGGCGAGCTGGAGCCACTTTTCAACGTGGTGCTCGGGTTTCTCATTGCAGTGGCTTCTCTTGTTGCAGAGCACGGGCTCTAGGCACTCGGGCTTCAGTAGTTGTGGCACACAGGCTCAGTGTTGTGGTGCATGGGATTTGTTGCTCCGCAGCATGTGGGATCTTCCCAGACCAGGGATCAAACCCCTGTCCCCTGAATCGGCAGGCGGATTCTTAACCACTGTGCCACCAGGGAAGCCCCTAGCTTTATTATTAATAAGACATGGATTTCCAGAGATCAAAGAGACTATTATATTTGACAACTTATCTAGGGAAACTGTGTTTCCCTCCAGAAATAGCCATCTGATATTCTTCCTGGGGGATCTCTTCTTACAGAACACAGTTCTCTTACTTATGGGAGCTATCTTGATAAAGGCATGCATTTAATATCAGAATGCACATTATAAAGTACACAGTTGAAAATAATTTGTAAAGGCCATGTAAAGTCATTCTTTATATGCATGTTTTGATATTCAACTAAAATAATGTATAAGTAAATGATCTGTAAATTGAAACAGAGAATTTTTAGTGATATTGCTGCCTTTCTTCCACCATAATATTACATCTTTGTCCAAGAGTACTTCCTCTTTTTTAGGCCAGTTAGATACATTTATCCTATAGAAAGACTACTCATGTTTTCCAGATAGTTTCTTTCTTTATGGTCTAAAAGGAGCCTTTCCCTCTTCCTGGCAATTGCTGCCATTCTGACTATGAGAATCTGTACACAAAATTTGCAATCTCACACTTCCATTCAGCCGTGACTACAACAGACATCACATCACTCTGAAGAAATCACATCTTTCTTCACCCTGTTCCCACACACTCCAGTTTGATTTTAAAATAGCTTATTCATTGGACATTTATTCATTCTATAATCCTGCCATCAAAGTTTAGGTATATGAATTTCTCAAAGCCACCCTCTATTTTATTGAAAACAGTACCACATCTCCTGACTTTCCGTGAAATAATAAAGCATATAATTTTAACTCTTCACTAATTCCCTAAAATAGAAGCATAATCTCCCTGTTTTATCTTGTTTCAATGCAAAAATGCTATTAATCAAAATAATTATTTGATCATTTTAATGTCTCCTAGTAATGCTCAGGGTGGTAAAATTTCTAAGAAAACTGCTATATTTTGTAAGTGTCTGAGACTGATAAAATATGAAGCATTTTTAAATTCATTTTTTCTTATATGTAATTCAGAACTTATAAAATTCCTATTCTATATTTCTTCCTATAGTAATAAGGCAAGAGCTATCTTCTCCCAGATTGGAAAAAAAAAAAAAAAAAAACATTGTTTCTTTTAGATACTTGTTTATATAATTTTAGAAATTTAAACATGACCTTGAAAAATGTTAATGTTCTAACTGCTCCCTACCCTTCCGATCTCATCTTTTACCATATTTTCTCCCCTCATCATACGAACTCAAGACTTACTGACCTCCTTTCAGTGCTGGTATATGCTCCTTTTGGCACAGCTTTCCAAGTGTTGTATCCTCTGTTTGAAGAACTTTTCTTTCCCTTTTCTACTCATCTTACTTTTCTGAGATACATTTATATTTCTTTAGGGAGTCTTTCAGAAATTCCCTAAGTCATATTTTCTAAAACATGGTTTCATGACACCATATACTTACATTTCAGGGCATTTATCCCAGTTGAGATTTCACATTTACCTGTGAGATTTTTTAAGTAATGGCTGTGTTCTCAAGTTTTGCTCATCTCTGAAGCTACCTGAATCTAAATAGTTGAGTTAATAAATGGTGAGCACTGTGTGTTTTTTCCTAGTGATTTCAAGATGTAGCAGATGCCTTTTAATTACAAATGTATATTGACATTGGGAAACAAAAATATGAACAGTTATAAGCTTTGGTAAAGCACAACTCTTTTAAATCAAAAATAAAAAGATTGATTAGTATGTTTCCTTAAAGGTATTCTAATATTCCAATAAAATGCTTGCAGCTTGCCAATAGTGCTGAGCACACTTAAAGTGCAAAATATTGAGGCATTTTCAAAAAGGCAAGGGAAGTTAATAAACAACTTTTTAATGATATTTCAAAGTACTTCTCATTACAACATTGATATGGTTTACAAAATTAAAAACACAAATTATACAAAGCATTTTAAATAGAACAATTTAATGCTACAAAGAAAATTTTAACAACTAAATTCCTGTGATGAAAATCAGGGATTACACAACAGTACATATTTATACTTACCAGTTTTTATTTATTTATTTATTTATTTATTTATTTATTATTTATTTATTTTTAATAGATATTGATTGCAGTATAATTGCTTCACAATACTGTGTTAGTTTCTGTTGTATAACAAAGTGAATCAGACGTATGCATACATATATCCCCATATCCTCTCCCTCTGGAGCCTCCCTCCGAACCTCCCTATCTCACCTCTCTAGGTCATCACAAAGCACCGAGCTGATCTCCCTGTGCTATGCTGCTGCTTCCCATTAGCTAAGTATTTTACATTCGGTAGTATATATATGTCCATGCTACTCTCACCTCGCCCCAGCTTCCCCATCCCCTGCCCCCATGTCCTCACATCCATTCACTATGTCTACGTCTTTATTTCTGCCCCGCCACTAGGTTCATCAGTACCTTTCTTTTTTTTTTTTTTTTAAGATTCCATATATATGCGTTAGCGTATGATATTTGTTTTTCTCTTTCTGACTTCACTTTGTATGACAGACTCTAGGTCCATCCACCTCATTACAAATAGCTCAATTTCGTTTCTTTTAATGGCTGAGTATATATTTCATTGTATATATTTGCCACATCTTCTTTATCCATTCATCTGTCGATGGACACTTAGGTTGCTTCCATGTCCTGACTATTGTAAATAGTGCTGCAGTGAACATTGTGGTACATGTCTCTTTGATTTTCTCAGGGTATATGCCCAGTAGTAGGATTGCTGGGTCATATGGTAGTTCTATTTTTAGTTTTTAAGGAACTTCCATACTGCTTTCCATAGTGGTTGTATCAATGTACATTCCCACCAACAGTGCAGGAGGGTTCCCTCTTCTCCACACCCTTTCCAGCACTTATTGCTTCTAGGTTTTTGGATAATGGCCATTCTGACCAGTATGAGGTGATACCTCATTGTAGCTTTGATTTCACTTTCTCTATAATTAGTGATGTTGAGCATCTTTTCATGTGCCTCTTGGCCATCTGCATGTTTTCTTTGGTGAAACGTTTAGTTAGGTCTTCTGTCCATATTTTAATTGAATTGTTTGTCTTTTTGGTATTGAGCTCCATGAGCTGTTCGTATATTTTGGAGATTAAGTCTTTGTCTGTTGCTTCATTTGCAAATATTTTCTCCCATTCTGAAGTTGTCTCTTCCTCTTGTTTATGGTTTTCTTTGCTGTGCAAAAGCTTTTAAGTTCAATTAGGTCCCATTTGTTCATTTTTGTTTTCATTTCCAGCACTATAGGAGGTGGGCCAAAAAAGATTTTGCTGTGGTTTATGTCAGAGTGTTGTTCCTGTTTTCCTCTAAGAGTTTTATAGTGTCTCGCCTTACATTCAGGTCTTTAATCCATTTGGAGTTTATTTTTGTGTATGGTGTTCGGTAATGTTCTAATTTCTTTCTTTTACATGTAGCTGTCCAGTTTTCCCAGCACCACTTATTGCAGAGGCTGTCTTTTCTCCATTGTATGTTCTTGCCTCCTTTGTCATAAATTAAGTGACCATATGTACATGGGTTTATCTTGGGGCTTTCTATCCTGTACCATTTATCTATATTTCTGTTTTTGTGCCAGTACCATACTGTCTTGATTACTGTATCTTTGTAGTATAGTTTGAAATCAGGGAACCTGATTCCTCCAGCTCCGTTTTTCTTTCTCAAGATTGCTTTGGCTATTCGGGGTCTTTTGTGTTTCCTATGAATTGTAAAATTTTTTTTTCTAATTCTGTGAAGAATGCCATTGGCAGTTTGATAGGGATTGCATTGAATCTGTAGATTGCTTTGGGTAGTATAGTCATTTTCACAATATGGATTCTTCCAATCCAAGAACATGGTATATTTCTCTGTTTATGTGATCTTTGATTTCTTTCAACAGTGTTTTATAGTTTTCTGAGTACAAGTCTTTTGCCTCCTTAGGCAGTTTTATTCCTAGGTTTTTATTCTCTTTGTTGTGATGGTAAATGGGATTGTTTCCTTAATTTCTCTTTCTGATTTTTCCTTGTTAGTGTATAGGAATGCCAGAGGTTTCTGTGCTTTAATTTTGTATCCTGAAACCTTACCAAATTCATTGATTAGTTCCTTTAGTTTTCTGGTGGCATCTTTAGGATTTTCTACGTATAATATCATGTCATCTGCAGACAGTGATGGTTTTACTTCTTTTCCAGTTTGTATTCCTTTGAATTATTTACTTCTCTGATTGCCATCAGTAGGACTTCCAAAACTATCTTGAATAAGAGTGGCAAGAGTATACATCCTTATATTTTCCTGATCTTAGTGGAAATGCTTTCAGTTTTTCACCATTGAGTATGATGTTTGCTGTGTTTTTGTCATATATGACCTTTATTATGTTGAGGTAGGTTCCTTCTATGCCCAGTTTCTGGAGAATTTTTATCATAAATGGGTGCTGAATTTTGTCAAAAGCTTTTTCTGCATCTACTGAGATTATCATATGGTTTTTAATCTTCAATTTGTTATTATGGTGTATCACATTGATTAATTTTCATATATTGAATAATCCCTGCATTCCTGGGATAAATCCCACTTGATCATGGTGTATGATCCTTTTAATATGTTGTTGGATTCTGTTTGCTAGTATTTTGTTCAGGATTTTTGCATCTATTTTCCTCAGTTATATTGGTCTATAATTTTCTTTTTTGTGATATCTTTTTCTGGTTTTGGTATCAGGGCATTGGTGGCTTCATAGAATGAATTGAGGAGGTTCCTCCCTCTGCAATTTTTTGGAAGAATTTGAGAAGTATCAATGTTAGCTCTTCTCTAAATGTTTGATAGAATTCACCTGTGAAGCCATCTGGTCCTGAACTTTCATTTTTTCAAAAATTTGTAATTACAGTTTCAGTTTCATTACTTGTGATAGGTCTGTTTATATTTTCTAATTCTTCCTGCTTTGTTCTTGGAAAATTGTACCTTTCCAAGAATTTGTTCATTTCCTTGTGGTTGTCTAATAATTAGCATATGGTTTTTTGTGGTAGTCTTTTATAATCCTTTGTATTTCTGTGGTGTCAGTTGTGATTTCTCCTTTTTTCATTTCTAATTTTATTGATTTGCATCCTCTCCTTTTTCTTCTTGATGAGTCCGGCTAAGGGTTTATCAATTTTTGTTATCTTCTTAGAGAACCAGTTTTTGGTTTTATTGATCTTTGCTATTGTTTTCTTCATTTCTATTTCATTTATTTCTGCTCTGATCTTTATGATTTCTTTCCTTTTACTGACTTTGGGTTTTTGTTGTTGTTCTTTCTCTAGTTGCTTTAGGTGTAGGGTTAGATTATTTATTTGCGATTTTTCTTGTTTCTTGAGGTGAGATTGAATTGCTATAAACTTTCCTCTTAGAAATGCTTTTTCTGCATCCCATAGGTTTTAGGTCACTGTGTTTTCGTTGTCATTTGTTTCTATGTATTTTTTAATTTCTTCTTTGATTTCTTCAGTGGTCTCTTGTTTATTTAGTAGTGCACTGTTTAGCCTCCATGTATTTATGGTTTTTAAAATGTTTTCCTGTAATTGATTTCCAATCTCACAGTGTTGTTGTCAGAAAAGATGCTCAGTATGATTACAATTTACTTAAGTTTTCTGAGGATTGATTTGTGACCCAAGGTGTGATCTATCCTGGAGAATGTTCCATGTACACTTGAGAAGAAAGTGTATTCTGCCACTTTCAGGTAGAATGTTCTATAAATATCAATTAAATCTATCTGGTTTATTTTGTCAATTAAAGCTTTTGTTTCCTTATGTATTTTCTGTTTGGATGATCTGTCCATTGGTATAAGTGGGGTGTTACAGTCCCCTACTATTATTGTGTTGCTTTTGATTTCCCCTTTCATGGTTGTTAGCATTTGCCTTATGTACTGAGCTGCTCCTATGTCAGGTGCATAAATATTTATAATTGTTATATCATCTTCTTGGATTGATTTCTTATCATTATGTAGTGTCCTTCCTTATCCCTTGTAACAGTCTTATTTTAAAGTCTATTTCATCTGATACAAATATTGCTACTCCAGCTTTCTTTGGATTTCCATTTTCATGGAATATCTTTTTCCATCCTTTCCCTTTCACCCTGTAGGTGTCTCTAGGTCTGAAGTGGGTCTCTTGTAGACAGCATATATATGGGTCTTGTTTTTGTATCCATTCAGCCAGTCTGTGTCTTTTTGTTGGGGCATTTAATCCATTTACTTTCAAGGTTATTATCGATATATATGTTCCTATTACCATTTTCTTAATTTTGAGGGGTTTGTTTTTGTGGTTCATTTTCTTCTCTTGTTTCTCCCACCTAGAGAAGTTTCTTTAACATTTGTTGTAAAGCTGGTTTGGTGGTACTAAATTCTTTTAGCTTTTGCTTTTCTTAAAAGCTTTTGATTTCTCCATTGAATCTGAATGAGATCCTTGCTGGGTAGAGTAATCTTGGTTGTAGCTTTTTCTCTTTCATCACTTTAAATATATCATGCCACTCCCTTCTGGCTTGCAGAGTTTCTGTTGAGAAATCAGCTGATAAGCTTATGGGGATCCCTTTGTTCTTATTTTTTGCTTTTCCCTTGCTGCTTTTAATATTTTTTCTTTGAATTTAATTTTTGTTAGTTTGAGTAATATGTGTCTTGATGTGTTTCTCCTAGGGTTTATCCTGTATGGGACTCTCTGTTTCCTGGACTTGGGTGCCTATTTCCTTTCCCATGTTAGGGAAATTTCCACTATACTCCCTTCAAATATTTTCTCAGACCCTTTCTTTTTCTCTTCTTCTTCTGGGACCACTCCAATTCAAATGTTGGTGTATTTAGTGTCATCCCGGAGGTCTCTGAGATTGTCTTCAATTCTTTTCATTCTTTTTTCTTTATTCTTCTCCTCGGCAGTTACTTCCAACATTCTGTCTTCCAGCTCACTTGTTCATTCTTCTGCCTCAGTTATTCTGTTATTGATTTCTGCTTGTATTTTTTGTATCAGTTATTGTGTTGTTCATCTCTGTTTTTTCTTTAGTTCTTCTAGATCTCTGTTAAACATTTCTTGTGTTTTCTCTGTCTGTGCCTCCAGTCTATTTCCAAGATACTGGATCATCTTTTCTATCATTACTCTGAATTCTTTTTCAGGTGGATTGCCTAGTTCCTCTTCATTTATTTGGCCTTGTAGGTTTTTACCTTGCTCCTTCATCTGTGACATATATTTTTGCCATCTCATTTTTTTTTTTTTTTTTATGAGTGAGATTGTGTTCCTGTCTTACTGGTTGTTTGTCCTGAGACTTCCAACACTGGGCTTTGTAGGCTGTTGGGACCTCTGGGAGAAAGGCCAGGATGCCTGGCCCTGATTGACCAGTTTAATCCTCAATGTGAAGGCCTGGGCAATGCGCCTGGTTCAGTTCAGACCTTGCTCCAGGCATCTACTCTAGGAGCTAAGAATTAACATCCAAACATGATTAAAAACACTCAGGACAGTTCTCCTGCTGAGCAGATAATGGCAGTCCTGACAGACCCTGACCAGAGACAGAGACACAAGCTAACTGGGTGTGAGCATGTGAGAGTTGGGTCTTGCTGCTGAGATGAGGACCTCTGGGAACCTCATTCCAATGAATCTTCCCTGGGATCTGACATTCTCTGTTAGTCCAGTGGTTCAGACTCTGAGCTCCCACCACAGGAGCTTTGGCCCGACCCCCAGCTTGTAAACAAAGATCCCACAAGCTACGCAGGGTGGGAAAAAAAAAAGGGGGAACAATAACAATGTAACAAATAAAATTAGACTAGGAAACTATCAGATGTGTTAAAAAGAATATAAAAATATAGATGAAACAACTGGAATGTAAAACAGAACCACAATAGTAAAGAAGAGGAGGAGCAAAAAAAAAAAAAATAGGTGGAAAAGGCCTTTGCTCTGGAGGGCAGAGCCTAAGCAGGGATGAGTTTTGTGTAGTGGTTGGGGCCTATGCTTAGGACCCACAGGGCTGAAAAAGGCCCTGGGTAGTGTGGGGGGTGGGACTTAGGCTCAACAGAACAGGAAGGGCCTAGGCATGCCTCCTATCTCTGGTCTCAGAGGGCAGGGCCCCCACCTGAGAGTCCATCAGGCTTCCTGTGCTCAAGTGGGCAGGGCAAACACCCTCTGCTCTCCCCCCACCCCAGTTCTGGATGGCCCTTCCCACCTGCCTCTCCTGTTCTCTCCTGGCCTCCCTCCTATGCCCCCAGGACCAACCCAGCCGGAGGGACTTCTGAGGGCATAGGACTCGTCCTGAGAGCTGGGCAGACTTCCCCAGCTGATTGGGCAGGGAAAAAGCTTGGCGTGCTCCCCCGTGATCTCCAAGGGTCCCTCCAGGCATGGGCATTCCTCCCCCTTTTCACCCACCCCTCAGGGTTGCTGGTCCTATCAGGCCTCCACTTCTCCCCCTTCAGTCCCCCCGTGTCCTACCAGTTTGGTTGGGGGTTCCTCCTGTCTCCTTGGGAATTAGGGTCCCCACCAGCATCCAGCAGGCACCCTAGTTGTGGGGAGATGTGAACTCCACATTTTCCCACACTGCCATCTTGACTCCATCCCCTTTATTTATTTTTATGCAGTGATTCTCAGCCAAATTTTAAATGCCTTAGCTGAATTATATAGTCTAAAATAAAATTCTAAATATATCTGATTTAGTGTTTTACCATTTAAAAAGTCAGCCATTTTAAGATCAAATTTTCATTATAACTTAAAGAGTAGTTTAAATTTATTTGTTGAAACATGCATGTAGCATCTACATATGTAAATATAGTCTAAAGATTTGGTACATTTTCCTTCAAACACACTGTAACTATAATCTGAGTGGTGACTGGAACAAACATGGGCTTTGACATCACATGCAATCTAGCTCTACCATTTTTAAGCTTTCTAAATTCAGCAAATGCTTGACACTTTAAAAATAACTCTTTCATCATCTACATTCTGAAGGCATTAGCATTAGAACACAAACTGTGGTTTCCTTTATGTTCAGATGTGCTTAGAGCCTGATAAAAGAGGCCTGCCAATGTCCTTTCACATGAAGGAGTCAACATTCAAATTCAAGTTCTTTCTCTAGTTTTCTTCTTCTTCCAGGACAAACAGGTACTAGAGCCTGTTCTTCAGACCAATTTTAGAAATAATGTTTAGACTCCATACAACTTGCTACTATCAGATGGATTTCAGTGAATAGACAGAAGATGAGAGACAGGAAAAATGTTTCCTCTACTCTTCAGTACCTACAAACATCAGTACCTCTTTCTTTATTCCTTATCTGGAGAATGTCAGTAATGTCAAAATACAGAAAGTATTCACAATACTGCATGCCCGATTTTTTGCTAAAGAGGGTGATTTTTTAATTGCATAGGTATAATGGCTTTCTGTTTGGTTTCGGTACTCTCTTCTCCGAAACTACTCATTACTAAGGGACAGGAAAGACCTCCAAAATATATTGTCTGCTTTTCTACAACCATTTTTTAATCAGAGATCTTAGATCCTGTTTTGTGTCTTGCTATAATCCCTACCACTTCGTTTTCCATACTGTTATATGAAATGATTTCCAAACATATTTCACTCATTTCAGATTCCTGATTACACTTCTTTGGTTCTTTATCCTTGTTTTCATTATAAAATCAATTTCTGGAGCATGATATTTCTCCAGGTACTTAAGATCTATCATAATTATTATCCTCTCTCTCTTATTTCATCCTAAGTATCCAATTAATCTTAAAGTTCTATCAATTGTTCCACTCAACTATCTCACTTTCATATTTTCATTCACATTTTATTTAATATAATTAAGGTAGCACTCTGAGAATTAAATAAGTATTAAAAATGACTGTATAAATATACCTAAAATTATCTGCTTAACATCTTATCTTCACCAGAATTTAGGTATGCAGTTTTTACTGCTAGATAATAAAATACTAGTATATAGTAAGTGTTCATTAATATTGGTTAAATGAATGCATAGATTAGTTAGTCATTGTAATAATATGGATAAAAAGTCCACATAGGAACTAGAGATTTATGTAAGGGAGAATAGCATAAGCTTCACAGATGAAATCTTTCTATATTTAAGTTTTTTTCCCTATCTATCCTTCATTATTATAGCAAGGTTTATTAGCTGTTATATAATCATTTAGCAGAGGAAGATAATGGCCTCTTAGATTTTACAAAGGTAGAAACTAATTCATTGTTAATGAATGTTATATAATATTATTTACTGCCGTATTTATATTTCATTTGATGACAGTTCCACCCTTCCAGTTTTTCAGGAAAAAAATCTTTGGAGTCATTCTGTCTCCTTTTTATCTCTCATGCCCCCTACATAATCATTCAATTCTGTTGTCTCTACTATTAAGTTCATTGAGAGTCTATTTTTCATCACTTAACTGCTAACTCCCTGGATGAAGACATGACCTTCCATGCCTGTATTATTGCAATAATCTCTATCTCTAACTATCCCTGTCTCCCATTTTGGCTATTTTAAAGATATAATTCAGAGTGATTTTTGTAAAAAGTAGTTCATATCATGTCATTCTATGGCTCAAAACTCCTCCATGGTTCTCAATTTCTCTAACAATAAGTGGACCTATAGGGCCCTGCATAAACAGCCCTTTTGTTATCTCCTGGTCTCATCTTCCAATACTCTCATCTTTCCTGACTCTACTCCAATAACACAGGTCCCACTGCAGTTACCTAAACATATAAAACACGCCCCATTCATGCCTTTTTCATTTTTAAAAATTTGTCAGATAAACTTTACTGAGAATTATAAGACCAAAATCTTGTTTTTCACAAACTGTCTTTTTCAACAGATTATTTCCTTTTAATTACAAATACTGAATAAGATGTGTTCTTCTGCAAAACCAATAAATAAAAGAACAAATACTAAACACAAATTAATTGTCTAAGGTATTTGAAAAAAGGAGAATAGATGCCTGATATTCTTCAGTATTTTTAAACTCAGAATTTATTCACTAACTTTTCAAAAAATAAGTCTGAAGGTATGAATCAGCTGAGAAAAAGAGAGAAAGAGAGAGTCAGCATCTTGTAGCTGCTTTAATATCTTTTGATAATTCTGATGTTTTTTCTGATGTTCACCTTTCTTTTATGGAATCATATCTACAGAAAATAGCTGAATTTACAATATTTCTAATGAATATTAATGGAGGAAAGATATTTATTGAACATATATATATATATTATTTTTATATATAAATAAACTTTACCATAAACAATTATACATATCAAAAAAACAATACGTTTTAAAAGATATCCCCCAATGTGAGGAAAAACATTCATTACAGAAAATAAAGTCAAACTTACTTAAAAACACAGAATTAATAAAAATTATTTAATACTTGGCCCCCTTTCCAGATTTCCATGCAGCCAGCTCCATCAATTCCTTCAAGCTTTTATTTAAATATTATCCACTCAGGGAAGTCTTTCCTACCTCTCTATTTAAAAGTTGCATCAGGTCCTCACCTGGGGTCCTATAATCCATTACCCTTCTCTATTTTTCACATTCTTTGTTTTATGTATGACTTTTACTTATTTAGTATGTTTGTTGTTCACAATATGTTTTTTTTCCTCTCCAATTCAGTAGTCAGGGAATCTGAGTCCCACACCTTGATGGATGAGAGACATGGTCACAGTGCAGAAGAGCATGTCTTGGGAGATAACATGGTGACCACAGCCAGATAGGCATGGGTATAATTAAGTGAAATTAAATGATTTGAGAACCAATATGAAAGAAAGCACATATTATAGGCAGACATACTCACCTCAGCGTTTGTTGGTCTAGTACTGGTGGTTTACAGAGAAAGTCAAGGTAGGGTGGAAGGTATTCCAAGATTACTAATCTCTATAACAATGCTGATATTGCAGGAAAAGTGTCTGAAATATGGTATGGCATTACTAGAAATTATAGCTATCAACATTAGATATAAGATGTAACCTTCTATGAAATCAGGCAGAAAATAAAAATAAATAAGGTAAAAGGTCAACATCCCCTCTGGGTAGCACAGGATTTCAGAGGACAATCTTACAGGTGTATAGATGTTTTATCAAAACTGAAACACAGAACCTTCAGACAATAGTATTTCTCCTAGTAAAGAAAACTCAGTAAATCGATGGATGGTTTTTGAGAACAGTGTATACTAAACATGCCTTCTCTTCCCTCTGCTCCTGGTATTTGACTCTGAGTGTGTAGGAATTTGTAGGTTATATTTAATGCAAATTGTTCTGTATGAAGGTTAACTGTATTCCTTAATAAAGTTATAGAATATAGTGCAGGATTATGAGGGGGTGGGGATTCAAAATCAGTAATTGTAAGAAAGAATAATTTCCTAAATTGTAAAGTATCCTCTCAAAAATGATAAGTAAACAAAAATAATGTTTCTGTGGGTCACTTTGGTCTAAAATTAAAAAGTTTTATTATAAAAAAAAATGTATAATACTCAAATTTCATTTAAAGTTAAATGTAGAAAGCTTTCATTCAAGATGACTCTCTAAGACATTAAGAAATATGTATGAGTCATTTCCACTGACGTGTAGGTCAGTCATGTGAAAGAACAAGATTTTTCAAGTGAGAAGAAATATAAGAGAGTAGGCTCATAAATACACATTTAAGTGATAGTCAAGACAATGACTTATGATTGAATCAAATCAAGGTGTGTTAATTATCTATGTGTGGGTGCATTTATAATGTTATATTAATATGTACATAGAGAAAACTTTGCATTGAAGGAACTTAAACTTTATTAGATGAAAAGCTGTTCTGGAGGCTGTAGTATAGTAGGTTATATATGATGAGGAGCATACTAGTAGAAAATGAACCTGGTTTTTTAAAGAAAGAAAATTGAATTTATCACAGGACATAGTGTCACTTGACCTCGAAGTATAAAATTTGTTTTCATAAGTATAGAAAGTGTGGAAATAGGTATTTCAAGAAAGTGTGTTATAAAAAAAAAAGCAAAAATCAAGAGGCTGAGGCTAAGCTGAGGCCAGGAAACAATGCACTTGGTGATTGGTGTGTAGTTCACACTATTTTGATCTATATGGCTTTATAGTAAGAACTAAAACTAGAGAATTATAAGTCCGCCAAATATTTTCCTTTTATCAAATCATTTTGCATATTCTAGGACTTCTGAATTTCCAAATATATTTCAGATTCAATTTCTCGTATACTTAAAGAATCTTGCTAGAATTCCAATTACGCTTACATTTATTTTTTTATTTTTTATTTTTTTATTTGTATATTTATTTTTTAAACAATGAGGCTTGACCCCATCTCATGTCTTACACAACTTTTAAAAAACTTTATTTATTTATTTTTTTGGCTGCATTGGGTCTTCGTTGCCGTGCGGGCTTTCTCTGTTTGCGGTGAGCGGGGGCTAATCTTCACTGCAGTGTACGGACGTCTAATTGCAGTGGCTTCTCTTGTTGCAGAGCATTGGCTCTAGGTGTGTGGGCTTCAGTATTTATGGCATGTGGGCTCTGTAGTTGTGGCACACGGGCTTAGTTGCTCCATGGTATGTGAGATCTTCCCTGAACAGGGCTCGAACCTGTGTTCCCTGCATTGGCAGGAAGATCTTAACCACTGCACCACCAGGGAAGCCCCTTATGCTTACATTTAATCTACAGATGAATTGGGGAAGAATTTCCATCTTTACATAATTAATATTTAAATGGGTAAATATTATTGATCTCATTATTTACCCTCTCCTTAATTTCCCTAAGCCTTTTACTTTTAATTTCCAGTACACTCAGCTAATCAACCCCCAGTTAAAGTATTCCCAAAACTTTAATTTAATGCTTTGTATATGATGTTGTTTTAAATTTTATTTTCTAGTTACCCATTCATAGTATATAACAATAAAACTGACTTTTGTGAATTAGCTATGTGTTTTACTACCTAATAAAATTATTTGTCAGTTATAATATTTTTCTGTGAATTCCTTTGGATTGTCTATGTAGACAATCATGCCATCTCTACAGAAAGCTTTACTTTTTTTCAAATTTTATGTGTTTTATTTCTTCTTTCTCATATTTTTTTATACTGGCCTCTAGTACAAAGTCGGAAAGAAATAAGGAGAATATACATATATATATATATATATATATATATATATATATATATATATATATAGAGAGAGAGAGAGAGAGAGAGAGAGAGAGAGAGATGTTCTATATACTCTGTGTTCAAGATTTTAAGTAGAAACCATTCTTCCAACATTGGACTTTTTCTTTTCTATTCCTAGTTTCCTGAGAGGTTTTTCATGATTTTTTTTTTCAAAACTGTGTTTTCATCTATTTAAATGATTATATGCTTTTTTTACTTATATTACTTTAATATGATGAAATGCATTAATTTTTGTGTATTATGCTAATCTTGCATTTTTGGATTAAACTCCAATTTTTTTTCAAGCTTTAATGTTTTAAATTATGCTAAAATAAACTTTACCTACCTACTCTGTTACTGACTGATTTGAGTTGATAATGGGCAAAGAAAACCAACATATTTTTTCCTTCCATACTAGTTTTTTCAGTTATCTTTTTAATTTTAAAATAAGAAGAGACAATACACAGAATTCTTATATGCTCTCTCCCCAACTCACTGTTTCCCTTATTAATAACAGTTTATTTTAGTCTGGTATATTTGTTACAAGTGATGAACCAATATTGCCATATAATTATTAACTAAATTCCATAGTTTATATTAGGATTCATGCTTTGTGCTTTACAGTTATATGGGTTTCTACAAATGAATAATACTATGTATCTGCTATTAGAGTAACATGCAGAATATTTTAATGCCCTAAAAATTCTGTTCCACGTATTCATCCCTACCCCCTTCTTCCTTACCCCCAAATCTGACTTCTTACCCTTAGAAATATATATTTAATTTCCTCCATGTCATTTTGTGGCTTGATAGCTCATTTCTTTTTTATCAATGGAAATACTCCATTGTATGGATGAACCATAGTTTGTTTATCCATTTATCTATTGTAGGACATCTTGGTTGCTTTCAATTTTTTGCAACATTCATGTGCAGATTTTTGCATAGATATATTTTTTCAACACATTGCATAAATTCCTAGGAGCACAATTGCTGGTTTATGTGATATGCCTGTGTTTGGCTTTGTAAGAGCCTGTCAAATGGTCTTCCAATGTAGCTCTACCAATTTGCATCCCCACTATCAATGAATGAGAGTTCCCGTTGCTCTGCATACTACTCAACATTTGATATTTCCAGTCTTTTGGATTTTAGACAATCTTGAATGTATAGTGGTATCTCACTATTGTTTTAATTTGTAATTCTTAATGGCATATGATGATCAGCATCTTTTCATATGCTTATTTGCCATCTATATCTCTTCTTTGGTGAGATGTCTGTTCTAATAGACATATTAGAGCTGCTTATATTCTTACTGCTGAGTTTTAAAATGTCTTTGTATATTGGGATACCAGTATTTTATCATATATATGTTTTTCAAATATTATCTCCTAGTTTGTGGGGGTTTTATTATATATTCCCTTAACAATGTCATTAACAGAGAAGACATATTTAATTTTAGATTAGTCAAGCTAATTTTTTTCTTCATGGATTGTGCTTTTGGTATTTGTGTTTAAAACTCATCATGAGACCCAAGGTCACCTAGATTTTCTCCTATGGTATCTTCTAGAAGTTTTATAAGTATTGCATTTTAAATTTAGATCTACGATCCATTTCAAGTTAATTTTAGTGAAATTTTATGAAAGATGCAAGGTCTGTGTTTAGATTTATTCATATTTATTTTTTATTTTTGTGTATGGATGCCCAAATCTTCTAGCTTAATTTATGGAAAAGACTACTATTTTTTCCATTGAGCTGTCTTTGCTCCTTTGTCAAAGATCAATACACACACACACACACACACACACACACACACACACAGGGCTCTTTATTCTGTTCCACTGATATATCTGTGTGTTATTTAGCTAATACTACACTGCTTTGATTATTGTACTTTTATAGTAAGTCATGAAATTGAGTATTGTCAGTCTTCTGACTTAGTTCTTCACCTTCAATATCATGTTAGCTCTTCTGGGTCTTTTGCCTTTCCAGATAAACTTTAGAATCAGTTTGTCACTTTCCACAAAATAACTTGCAGGTATTTTTATTGGGATTGCTTTGAGTCAGGAAAAACTGATATCTTAACAATATTGAGCCTTCCCATCCTTGTACGTGAAATATTTAGATCTTTAGTTTTTTTCATCAGAATTTTGTAGTTTTTCTCATGTAGGTATTGTACACATTTTTCAGATTTATACCTAAGTATTTCATGAACTAAGAATAATATAAAGAATAAAAAATATTTTACTTTCAGTTTTTCGTAATACTCTTCCTTTTTATGTAGATCCACATTTCTGACCTATTTTATTTTCCTTTCTAAATAATTAATTTTAACACTTCTTGCAAGACAAATATGTTATCTGAGTCTGTTTAAAAATTTTCTGAGTCTTTCTTCATATGTGAGACATTTCTTTGTGGAAAGTTGCTTATTTACCAAAATAAAACACAAAATCTTATTTAAGATTTTTCTTGAATATAGGGCTATTCAGATTTTCTATTTCTTTTTGGCCATTTATCTCAAATTATTTGCATATTTCATCTAAGTTGCTAAATCTTCTGGCATAAAATTTTAATAGAATTGTTTCATTATTTGTTTAATATCTGTAATAATTGTAGAACTTCCCTCCTTTGTTGTTGATACTATTTACTTTGTGATCACTCTTATTTTTCTTTATTAGCAAAGCTAGAAGCTCATCATTTTTACTAGTATTTTTAAATCATCAATTTTTTGTTTTATTAATTTTCTTCAGTTTTTCTGTTTCTATTCCATGGTTTCTATTCTTTTCTTTATTTTTGCTTCTTTCTGCTTACTTTGTGTACAATTTGCTCTTCTCTTTATGTGTTTTAACCAGAATCCTCAGTCTACTGATTTTTTTAAAATTTGTCTTCTCTAACATAATAATATACAGCTATAAATTACCTTGTAAGTGCTAAAGTATCTGTGTTTCATCCATTTTGAATGTTGTATTTTCATTATTATTCCTCTTGTAATACTTTATGATCCTTGTGGTTTATTGTTTGATTCACGAATTGTTTAGAAATGGGCTTCTAAATTTCCAAATTTTTGTCTCATTTCACACATATTTTTGCAGTTAATTTATAATTTAATGTCATTTTAGTAAGAAAACATGCTATACTCTTCCACAAGTTTAATTAAGGTTTAGGTTTCACTTGATTCTCTGGAGAGGTCATAGGCTGTTGTTTAGGATATAGACTCAGAAAGGCAATGAATTAAACTCTCTGAGGAGACTCTCTCTCTCAAGGACTCAAGCAAAGTGTACACTTCTGTTTGAAATGAAGGTGTAGGCCCTGAGAACAAAATGATGTAGAGATGCCAGTTTTTGGAAGTAACTGAAAAGTTCAAACAAGGACCATTAGAAATGGACTATTTTGTATTTAGAGGCTCCGTGATGACTGGAGACTGAATCCAGTGTTAATTGATCTTGGAAGCTATGACAAATAACTGCATAACTGAGCTCTCAGCTTGGCATGGAGAGAATGGTTATCACCAGCAGAATAAGATCAGAGGAAATTTCTTAATCTTTCTGATTTTGTAATGAGAAGGGTCTTGATTATCCTGTGGGAGGGAAAAGGAAAGGAACATTGCTGTAACTAAACTTCTTCCTATTCTAGCCTGAGTCAATTTTAGCAAGATTTTGTCCATTTAGAACAGTAAACATTGTGATGTTGCCTGCTTATGAGTGTTGAGAAGCAATTTTCACTAGATTTTGCAAAACCAGTAATGTTAAAAATAACTACTGAAAATCACTTAACAAAGGATTAATTTCAGTCTCTGCAGGTTAACTCAATTAATTTTTGACATATAATCTCTAACTCTTTGAGCAAACTAACATAAAGAGATGAGAAACCCCTAAAAGTTACTGTTGATTTGGGGCATGCTGCTTAAGTTTATTAAGAATTAAAATGATCTTGCAGAATGTTTTACAGTGCTGGGACAGATAAAATGCAGGCGGATTTTGTTTCTTAAAAATAGAGCAATAAATGGGGCTTCCCTAGTGGTGCGGTGGTTGAGAGTCTGCCTGCCGATGCAGGGGACACGGGTTCGTGCCCCGGTCCGGGAAGATCCCACGTGTCGCGGAGTGGCTGGGCCCGTGAGCCATGGCCACTGAGCCTGCAGGTCTGGAGCCTGTGCTCCGCAACGGGAGAGGCCACAACAGTGAGAGGCCCGCATACCACAAAAAAAAAAAGAGCAATAAATGAAGCTTTATTAGAGGTTGCTGATAATATCAGTATTTTTCTCCAATACAAAGGATAATCCTGAGAAAATGAAGTTCCAGGACAATGATATTAAAGCCCTCTAGGAGGTGCCTTCAAATGGCAGAGGAATAAGATGTGGAGAGCACCTTCCTCCCCACAAATACATCAAAACTATGTCTACATGTGGGACAACTCCTACAGAACACCTACTGAACACTGGCAGAAGACCTCAGACTTCCCAAGAGGAAAGAAACTCCCTGATAGGGCAAAAAGAAAAAGGAAAAAAAAGAGACAAAAGAATAGGGAAGGGACCTGCACCATTGAGAGGGAGCTGTGAAGGAGGAAAAGTTTCTACACATTAGGAAGCCCTTTCACTGGCAGAGATGGAGGGGTTGGCAGGGGGGAAAGCTTCAGAGCCATGGAGGAGAGCGCAGCAACAGAGGTGCAAGGGCTAAGCGGAGACATTCCCACACAGAGGGTCAGTGCTGACCATCACTTAGCAGCCTCAGAGTCTTGTCTGCTCACCCGCCAGGGCGGGTGGGGGCTGGGAGCTGAGGCTCGGGCTTCAGAGGTCAGATCCCAGGGAGAGGACTGGGGTTGGCTGTGTAAACACAGCCTGAAGGGAACTAGTGCACCACAGCTAGCCGTGATGAAGTCTGGGGAAAAATCTGGAACTGTCTATGAGACAAGAGACTATTTTTACCAGGTGCACCAGGAGACGAGATTCACAGAACCACCTAAACAAGCTCCAGAGATGAGCGCAAGCCACGGCTATCAATGAAGACACCAGAGACAGACATGAGATGCTAATGCAGCTTCTGTAGCCACCAAGAAGTCTGTGTGCGAGCACAGGTCACTATCCACAACTCCCCTTCCGGGAGCCTGTGCAGCCCGACACTGCCAGGGTCCCGTGATCCAAGAACAACTTCCCTGGGAGAACACACAATCGTGCCTCATCTGTTGCAACATCACGCTGGCTTCTGCCACCACAGGCTCACCCTGCACTCTGTACCCCTCCCTGCCCCTGGCCTGAGTGAGCCAGAGCCCCCAAATCAGCTGCCACTTTAGCCCCATCCTGTCTGGGTGGGGAACAGATGCCCTCAGGCAACCTACATGCAGAGGTGGGGTCAAATCCAAAGCTGAACCCCAGGAGCTGTGTGAACAAAGAAGGGAAAGGGAAATTTCTCCCAGCAGACCCAGGAGCAGCAGATTAAATCTCTACAATCAACTTGATGTATCCTGCATCTCTGGAATACCTGAATACACAATTAATCATCCCAAAATTGAGGCAGTGGACACATATATATATGTGTATGATTCTTTGTGTGATTTTGTCCATATAGCTTTGCTTTTGTGATTTGTCCTAGGGTTCTGTCTGTCCGTTTTATTGTTTGTTTTGGTTTTTTTTTAGTATACTTTTTAGTGCTTGTTATCATTGGAGGATTTTCTTTTTGGTTTGGTTGCTCTCTTTCTTCTTTTTTATTACATTCTATTTTTTTATTTTTTATTTTTATTTTCTTTCTTTATTTCTTTTTTTTCTCCCTTTTCTTCTGAGGTGTGTGACTGACAGAGTCTTGGTGCTCTAGCCAGGTGTCAGGCCAGAGCCTCTGAAGTGGGAGAGCTGAGTTCAGGACATTGGTCCACCAGAGAACTCCTGGCCCCACATAATATCAAATGGCAAAAGCTCTCCCAGAGATCTCCATCTCAAAGCTAAGACCCAGCTACACTCAACGACCAGCAATCTACAGTCCTGGGCACCCTATGCTGAAAAACCAGCAAGACAGGAACACAACCCCACCCATTAGCAGACAGGCAGCCTAAAATTGTAATAAGTTCACAGACACCCCAAAACACATGACCAGACATGGTCCTCCCACCGAAAGACAAGATCCAGCCTCATCCACCAGAACACAGGCATCAGTCCCCTCCACCAGGAAGCCTACACACCCCACTGAACCAACCTTACCCACTGGGAGAAGACACCAAAAACAATGGGAATTATGAACCTGCAGCCTGTAAAAAGGAGACCTCAAACAGAGTAACTTAAGCAAAATGAGAAGACAGAGAAATACACAGCAGATGAAGGAGCAAGGTAAAAATCCACTGGAGCAAACAGATGAAGAGGAAATAAGCAGTCTACCTGAAAAAGATTTCAGAGTAATGACAGTAAATATGATCCAAAATCTTGGAAATAGAATGGAGATAATACAAGAAATGTTTAAAAAGGACCTAGAAGAACTAAAGAGCAAACAAACAATGATGAACAACAAAATAAATGAAATTAAAATTCTCTAGAAGGAATCAATAGCAGAATAACTGAGTCAGAAAAAAGGATAAGTGACCTGGAAGATAAAATAGTGGAAATAACTACCATAGACCGGAATAAAGAGAAAAGAATGAAAAGAATTGAGGACAGTTTCAGAGACCTCTGGGAAAACATTAAACACACCAATACTCGAATTATAGGGGTCCCAGAAGAAGAGAAAAAGAAAGGGACTGAGAGAATATTTGAAGAGATTATAGTTGGAAACTTCCCTAACATGGGAAAGGAAATCGTCAATCAAGTCCAGGAAGCAGAGAGTCGCATAGAGGATAAATCCAAGGAGAAACACACCAAGACACATACTAATCAAACTATCAAAAATTAAATATAAAGAACAAATATTAAAAGCAGCAAGGGAAAAGCAACAAATAACATACAAGGGAATCCCCATAAGATTAACAGCAAATCTTTCAGCAGAAAATCTCCAAGCCAGAAGCGATTGGCAGGACATATTTAAAGTTATGAAAGGGAAAAACCTACAACCAAGATTACTCTACCCAGCAAGGATCTCATTCAGATTCGATGGAGAAATTCAAACCTTTACAGACAAGCAAAACTAACAGAATTCAACACCACCAAACCAGCTTTACAACAAATGCTAAAGGAACTTGTCTAGGCATGAAACACAAGAGAAGGAAAAAACCCACTAAAACAAACCCAAAACAATTAAGAAAATGATAATGGGAACATACATATTGAAAATTACCTTAAATGTAAATGGATTAAGTGCTCCAACCAAAAGAAATAGACTGGCGGAATGGATAAAAAAATAAGACCTGTACATATGCTATCTACAAAGGACCCACTTCAGACCTAGGGACACATAACGACTGAAAGTGAGGGGATGGAAAAAGATATTCCATACAAATGGAAATCAAAAGAAAGCTGGTGTAGCAATTCTCATATCAGAAAAAATAGACTTTAAAATAAAGAATATTACAAGAGACAAAGAAGACACTACATAATGATCAAGGGATCAAACCAAGAAAATGTAACAATTGTAAATATTTATGCACCCAACATAGGAGCACCTCAATACAGAAGGCAAATGCTAACAGCCATAAAAGGGAAAATCGACAGCAACAAAATAATAGTAGGGGACTTTAACAGTCCACTTTCACCAATGGACAGATCATCCAAAATGAAAATAAATAAGGAAACACAAGCTTTAAATGATACATTAAACAAGATGAACTTAATTGATATTTATAGGACATTCCTTCCAAAAACAACAGAATACACTTTATTCTCAAGTGCTCATGGAACATTCTCCAGTATAAATCATATCTTGGGTCACAAATCAAGCCTTGGTAAATTTAAGAAAATTGAAATCATATCAAGTATCTTTTCTGACCACAATGTTATGAGACCTGATATCAATTACAGGAAAAAAAGGTGTAAAAAGTACAAACAAATGAGGCTAAGCATTCTTACATAGATGAAATGAGAAAATTACAGCTGAGGAACCACAGAAAAGGAAGTAGGCAGATTATATTTTACTAGAATACAGATTATACTGATTTTCACAAATTCCTTGTTAATTAGATATTAAAGTATAAGCCCATTATATATTCTCTATATTTAGGGATACCATGTAATTTATCATGCAAACCAAGATTTGCTCATAATGAGAAGAAGCTCTATTCATATTTCTCTAAGAGAACAGATGAAAAGCAGGACTCTCCTAGGCAAAGCAGGATAAATGATTATTTTATTTATAGGTGTTACATATTACTATAACCAGGATGTAGAAAGATGCCTTGAAGTTGGAGAGATCATGAGTTTAAATACTGGTTCAACCATTAGTTGTGTGATTTTAGGTAAATTAGTTACTTTGAACTGAAAAAAGAAAAGAAGAGAATACCTAACTTAAATAGTTGTAAGGAGACTTCCCTGGCAGTACAGTGGTTAAGAGTCTGTGCTTCCAGTGTAGGGGGTGCAGGTTCAATCCTGCTCGTGGAACTAAGATCCCACACACCATGCAGCACAGCCAAAAGATTAAAAAAAGAAAAGAGTTATGAGAATTAAAAATTATATATACCTCATGAATAACACAGTGCCTGGCACGTTAAAGCTGTTGACACAGGAAATTATCACATACTGAGATATGGGGAATCATTCTGCAGATACGTGATTTGGCTTGAACTTTATGCTAACTAGAATAGTCTGTCTTTTGGCCTGCCAGGCACGCATTGTACATCTGCTTTAACCATTAAAGATTGCAGTTTTTAAAAACTGGAGTAACTGTGGTTCAAGCATCCAAAATGGAGCTGGGTGGCCATTGAGGATGTGGTTTCAGACACATTCCTGCATCACTGAGAACTTGAATTTTCTGAACTAAATCAAACTCAAGGACACCACCAGCCATTCTCAACAATTTCTGCTAGCAGCTGCCAGATGCAACGTTATGGTCTCAAAATCTCCCCTTGTATCTATGCAATTATTAAGAACCTCAGCCAGTCCTTGCTTAGCAAACACCCTTCTTGCCAGCTCCAATGCTAATTGAGCAACTTACGTAACTTTTATGGGCTTTGCCTATATAAGCCTCCCCCATTTTGTAGTCAGCTGGAACAGAATCCACGTGCTTCTTGAATCTGTGTCTCCAGGGCTATGGTCCTCAGTTTGGCTTAAATAAAACTCTTTTCTTTTCCTATTATAGATTTTTCATTGATTATTTCTGTCAACAGTATTCAATAAGTGAATATGTTTAGAATCCTAGTTCTCACTGTGTAGCTTAATTTATTATCATCAATCTGTTTGTAATATTAACTTAGCTCTGAGTGATGGATCCCATGTTTTGAAACCTGAAAGGGGTAGAAACCCTCTGATTCTAACATACAAAACATCTATGCTCAGATTGGTCAAAAGCAAATCATATTCCTTAAAAATTGTGTCTTCACACAGTTAATTGTGTTTAAGTGTATTGACTTAAAGGACCAAAGTAATGATGTTCTACTTTGACTAGTGAAAAGCAATAGAATGCTCATAATAATATGATCAGAAGAAAACATTAGAATTAAACTGCTTTAATAAAGTCCAATTCACTAATCTGAAACAATAAATATACTTTTTTATATAAAATAAAATAATATTTTATTATTCATAGTTAAAAAACACAAAATAGTGAACTTCAGTTAATTCATACCTGTGAGATCAGATTTTAGAAACATGAATGTAAGATGTGGAAACTGCAGAAAAGTAAAGCAGAATTTATTTCCAACTTTTAGTAATATACATAGTTGACCTATCATAAGCCAAAGACACTGATTTTCTTTTTTTAATAGTTATAGACCTATATCCACGTTGGGGCATGTACATTGTCTATGTGGGGATTTTCTTGCATATACTATATTCTGTTTACCTCAGCATTATTATAATACCAATTGTGTAATTTCAATACTAAGAAATTGAACTGTCTGAACTCTTAATTAAAACATTATTATTTTTAATCAACATAAGCTAAAGAATCAATGTTGTAAGAGAAAATATAAAAGAGTATGTATAATTTTCCTAATATACTACTGTTGTAACTTGTGTATTCTCACAGCAATAACACAGCATAGTAAAGTGCAAACAAGAAGTGATTTATTTTTCTCAAGAAAGTTTTAAATATATGCAATTTAAGACCATAGTTTCCTCATTTTTCACAGCGCAATCCATTTGTCGACCCTTTTAGCCTTTTCCTTTTCAGAGCCCTGAACCACCAAGCCACATTTTACTATGAACAAATTAGTTTTGACACCTTGAGAGATTTAATTATTTGCAACAGTGAGTCAGATGAAGGTGAAGTTGAGAGAAACTTTTCAAGCTATAGGAAGATATATATGCTCAAAATGCCATTTTAGTATATTTTAACTCTGAAAAGCCAATTAATATGCATAATAGAAATGTATAAATGTTTGTACATTTTTAGGAAAAGAACATATTACAAAACAAATAGAAATGTAAGGTTTAGCAGTTAATCATATTTTTTTACATCCTACTATTCAGAACAGAAAATCTCAGAGAGGGAAGTAAATGTAATGTTCATTTAGTACAACCATTCATTTTACAGTTGAGGGAACTGAGGTTCAGAGAGGTTAAGTGATTTGCCAGGGTCACTTGCCAGTTGCTATTAAACTCAGAGAGAAACAAAATCTAGGTTTCTTATTTGCCCATTATTATTTTATTAATTTCATTTGCCAGTAACAATAGCAGTTTAGGGATGGGACATCCAAAGTCTGTTGCTGTGGATAACATTTTTAATGAGAAAGTTCTGCTAATTAAATTCATATAATTATAAAAATGGTACAATTTTCCCAAGTTAGTCTATAGATATGCTGATTTATATGGCTGAAATTAGACATTTCTGAGAATTTTTAATCTACTAATTATTGTATTCATTTATTAATTAGTAATTTTTGACTTTTTATTAAATGTTCTATTTCATAAATATATGTATGTATGTGTTTGTGTGTGTGAAAGTTTGTTTTTTCTCACAGTTTTTAAAATCTTTTAAAAAAATCGTCTTCTGAAAGTGATAATTAGTTGAATTTGGTACATAAAATAAATATTTCAATCTATATTTATTCATATTCAAACATGTAAGGTCAATATTTTAAGATAGTCATCATTCAATGTAAAATATATCATGAAAACACAATTATTTGGTATTTTAGCCAGTTTATATATTTAATATATAATGAGATATAATATAATTGATTAAACTTTTAAAATAAAGTGTATGGGAAATGTTTAGCACTTAATTTTTATCATTCTTGTAAGTGTAAGTATATTCCGCTTGAAGTTGTTAAAAATAAGTGCATATGAATCTAGAAAGAAATGTAAATAGAAAAATATAATAAAAATAAATATTGAATACTATAAAATGATATAAGTCTAGGGAGAAATATGCTTTGCTTCTTATATATGCTATTTTTCTGTCCATGATTCACACATGAATATTCTGCATGAATTATATTTCTCAATTTTGAAATACTTGAAAGTTTTCTTTGAATGTGCCTAAATCCAAATTTACTAATTGTTTTAATGAGTGCATCCCCTTCTGTTTTCTAAAAGAAATGCATGATTGTTATTTTAGATATAGTTCAGACTTTGATTCCTATCTGATAAGATGCCTGGCTTAATTGTCATATTCATTTTTCCATTTGATTAAAGTATTATGATAAAGTCTCCAACTACAAAAAAAAAGAGATGGACTGATATCTAACTCCTTTATATAGTACATACTATCATCTTTGTTTTGTAAAAGATTTTTTTTAAATGCTCTCCTTTTATTTTGGCTATGCTGTGAGGCATGCAGGATCTTATTTCCCTGACCAGGGATTGAACCTGTGCCCCCTGCTGTGGAAACACCAAGTCTTAACCACTGGACCATCAGGGAAGTCCCTAAATGTTTGCCTTTTTATACTGAGTGATGGAACTGTAGGATAGATTCCATATCTAGGAAGCTTTGCATTATCTATATATCTCACTATGCATGTCTATTTATTGCATTATTAATATATTTTTACCAAAAAATCTCTTAACAAGGTTATAACTAAAATTACTTTGATTTTTGAAGAACAGATGCTTTTCTGATTAATGATATAAAAAATTCTGCTCAAAGTTTCTTCACCATTTATTAAAATATTTTGATATTTTATAATTATTCTGATTATACAGAATCATGTATAATTTGCTTTTCTATTTCATTATTTTAATTGATTTTTTTAATGCAATTTTCCATTTACTTGTTTGAAAAAAATCTATGTTCAGAATTAATTTGAACAAAATTGTATTTCTTTCTCTGGAAGGGAAAATAGGGAAAATTGTCAACACATTATATAACTAGGGAGAGTAGTCAATATGTTAAGTGAAGATGAGAGTACTCATTTTTTCAGACAATAATTAGCAGCAAATACCTCAAAACAATAAATGACATTCATAAACTACTTTCCTTGAAACATCTGAAAGTAATTTGTAGAAATTACTTAATTGGCCTCTCAGCAGCTCCTGGTGGTAGATATTTTATTATAATTTCAATGAACTTTGTATTAACAGCATTAATGGAGAATAGTAGTACAGATAATCTGTACTGAATTATACATATGCAGAGGAAGCTAGGATCCAGTTGTAGGTAACAGTGCATAAATCTGAACAACACAGGGACTGACAGCTACATGTTGTCATGGCTTCTCAGTGCAACACAACATTGCTGCTGAATTGAGCCCTTCTCTTCCAGGCAGCTGGTGGGTGGCTATATAAGGTCTACCATCCAGTGACCTGCACAGGCTGCCATGGAACTTCAAGGAAGGGTGAGTCTACTCATTAAGAGCTAAAAGACCTTCCAAAGAAAGCATGTGTTTTTCTCTCAGCATTACAAATTTCACTGCAAACCAGTTGCATTTTGCTTTCCACACCAAGTAACCAGAAGGTGAATCCTTCAACTTGTGAATTTGGAATTACTGTTTTATATTTCATGCAAGTGGAAACTACATGGGTTTGTGCAAGCCTAGAGAGAGGAAATTGAATGTGGAGGTTAGGGCCCTCAGTGCTTTCATTAAGAATTAGAATCATATATGTTATGTTTAGAATGTATATTAGAATCATATATAAACTACATATTAGAAATATCTATGTGTATATAAATATATATATACAACATATTCAAATACATATTATAATTTCAAGTGTATATTGGAAATATAAGCTAGAATATTTGTTAGAATAATATAATATATCCATATATAAAATAAATATAATTTATAAAGGGCATTTTATTACATATAGTTCCTTAGCTTTCTAAATTAAAGATCCCTACCTAAAAGTGTTATCATTGTAGTCATTCAGGTTTGGGAGCATAAATTAAGTTTGAACAGTTTATCAAAATAAACATGGTGTAATGATCATTTTATTAAAAGTAGTATCTATATAAGCTGTTTATAAAGGCTTCCAATTGATTCTCGTTGTCTCAGCAAGCAAAAGTTGGATCTGCTATTACTATTTCAGTCTTAAAATATGTAAGACTATGAAAAAGACTTGTATTTTTTGGTCTTATTTAGTTGCTCAACCATCATTAATTTAGCACATACTCTGTTTTGCATTTTTGAATGGTCTCAGGGAACAGAGACTGTGGAAAGACAGAATTGAGAAGCTAACAGCCTAATAAATGAACCAAGACATTCAGGACTACCAAATAACAATACAGTTGGACATATGAATGGTGCCAGACTCAAGAACTGTATTAGAGTAGTAAAAGAGAAATTGGAGCAAGTTAAAACTTTTCCTTATCTACCTATATAACCTATGGCAGATATCTGAAGACTGAAATTCTGCCCAAAAAAAAAGAAAAAGAGGGCTTCCCTGGTGGCGCAGTGGTTGGGGGTCCGCCTGCCAATGCAGGGGACGCGGGTTCGTTCCCTGGTCCAGGAAGATCCCACATGCCGCGGAGCGGCTGGGCCCGTGAGCCATGGCCGCTGGGCCTGCGCGTCCGGAACCTGTGCTCCGCAACGGGAGAGGCCACGACAGTGATAGACCCGCATACAAAAAAAAAAAGAAAAAAGAAAACTTAGCATTTTCAGAGCAAATTCTCATTGAGAAAAAATCTAGACTTCCTTCTCTCCCAAGTAATGTTAGGATATTTCAAATAGCCTTAGCCAGGAGCTTTAATAAATAGACTTACATACATATCATATTTTCTGTAATGGATATATTCCTGAAGATTACATTAACACAATGATATGGATATTACTGTTTTAAATTTAAAGTGATCTTGCAAATTAGTCTGTAAATAGAGAATCATTTTAGTTTTTTAAGTCACTTTGATTTTTTTTGAGAATATAGATTTTGTTCTTTTTGGTGTTTCTTTTCCTTAATTTATTCAACAGAACTATGGATTGTCTTTCATGTGCTGGAGGGGTAACAAGCAGAATAAAATGAAGGGATAAAATGAGGTATAATGAACATTGATTATATGCTGGAGGAAAGAATAACTATATCTCATATGGGTGGGATGTTTTGAAAATTGACTCACTGAGAATATACTCTGTATGTTGAGTTTTCATAGGCTGAGAAAGAAATAGAGGACAGAGAAAGGGAGATGGTTAGAGGAAGAGTTTAAAGAAAAAGCATTGGCAAGTGAAATTAAATGTCTAAACCATGAAATTTTATAGAAAGTTCAGAAAAATGCTTGTTATATTTGATGAGTCCATAGCAGAAAACACATAGGAGGTGTCAAATTGAGTAATTGGACCGAATACTTTTCTCCTTTATGTACATAGGCCCTTTGTCATGTAAACCTCCCATGGGGAATTTTCTCCCATTAGAGGCAGAGGTTATGTTTCTTCCCTTGGTCTTTGGGCTAGGCCATGTGGTATCCTCGGTTCAAATGATGCTGGCAGACTTTGCCAAACACAAGCTTAAAATGGGCTTGCACAGTTGGACTTTGTGCAGTTCTTACATTGCCACAAAAAGATAATGGTCTCTGCTAGTTTGCCAATACATAGATACATAGAAAATGGGAGACAGATGGACAGACTTGTAATCTCCAGCTTGGAACCAAGCTTATATGAGCCCACCCTAAATAAACTTACCTACAAATGCATAGAAGAAAATGAATAATTTCCATCTAAAGATACATAGTTTTGCTGATAGGATAATTATATATGATGACACTTAAGTTGAGTATGATGTTTTCGCAATACACTTCACTGTATTTGCTCATTTATCAAAGGTATTCACTAAAACTGGGAAGCTAAACATGTATAAATGTGCATTCTCCATGGTTCAGAGTTGTCCCATCCCTTACCTACCAAATACAAAAGAAGAGACTTGTAGTTTTCCCAACAAATTTTACAAATCTTCACAAAATACTATTATAAATATTTTTATCAGCTATATTTTAACACTAAGCAAATGACCTATATAAAATTATATAAATAATTCCTCCTTCAAGACTTGATTTGGTGGTAAGTGGTTTTAAGTGTGTCTAGTGGAAATTAGAAAGGTCTTTCAGTTTAAATGATAATAACTGTGATCAGATGCTATTTGCCATAAATAAGCTTTTATTTATCATAAATTAACATAATTCTGCAAGACATGAAGTTTTGTATTGTGAAATATTTGATCTCTTCTAAATAGAGACACTATGATTTATTGTATGATTAATACATAAAATGCACCCCCTTGTTTAACATAATAATTTCCTTCTTTTATCTGAATTCCTAGTGTCATAAGTAAGCCAGAAACTGATTCACAACATTATTTCTATAAGTTTAGCCATTTGTTTAGAAACTGACACTGGGATAAATTTCTCTCTCAATCTTTAAGAGTTTGGTGTGTTTATCTGCTGCAGGTATAAGGATACATGAAATTGAAATGTTGATTGCCAATGCTGGCATTGACATTTTCAATCAAAATCAGTAAAAAAAAAAAAAAAAAAATCTTCTACTGATATTAACACATGATAAATTGATTACATGCCTTAAAATTATTAATTATATATTTTTCAAGAAAATTTTATCAGCCTGCACTTGAAATGTAACAAGTATTAGAAAGTGCATGTCCAATTATCTCTGTCCATTGCCATGGCAGATGTCTGATTTGGTATTAAATTAATTACCAAATGCCTTTGCGTTTTGACTGTTTGATATTTTAGACTCCAAAGGCAAATAGATTTTGAAAAAGTACAATAATAAGCTTAGAAGTGTGAAATGCAACAGAGCTGAAAAGTGAAAAATCAACAGGCTTGGCAGTTAATATCTTCCAGAAGAGTTAATCGATCAGTATGACAACAATAAAAAGTACAAATCATATGTTCTATAAATATAATTCACTTTAAATCAATTTTTTGTTTTAATATAACATTAATAAAATGAATTTTCAAGATGACACATTATTTTACAAATTGATTTCCAGTTAAATTTATTATATTTCTAAATACCATCCAAGAAGGTCATCATATTTCTATAATTTTTGGTTGTAATTAGCAGTAAACATATGAAGACTGCATATTTTAAAAGTGTAATCACTATTCACTAGAGGCATTTCCCACTACACTATCACTGCTGCCAAAATTTCATTATTTTACTGTCAGTTCAAAATTAATAAACATTTTTGATCATTCATGCAATTGCATTAGATACAAAACAGACATAGCATAATGATTATAACTTATGTGAATTATTTTTTATAAATATTAGAATGAATCAATCTGCATATTATAGTCTAATGTTTCTGAATGAGGTATAATTTTGAAGCTCATCTATAAGCTTACTTAGTGAGGTTGATTATTGATTGACTTACCATGAAAATCAGACCAAAGACTAGAGAATGACTACTTCTGCATCTGTAAATATAGCCTATTTTAACATAAATAGGCTTAAACTACTCATTCCAAAAACATCTAAATGCTTGGTCTTAATTATTTTAAACATTTATCACAGAAACTTAGTTAACTAAAATAATTCATGTAAATTCTATCAAATAATGTTTAAAGGAAACTTTTTAAGAAAAAATGAGAAAATATTTGCAATACTTTATTGTGATTAATATATTGATTACTCAGTGTTTATTTAAATGAGTACTTGAACATCAAAAATACCTAGTTTGCTAAATATAAATTATTTGTGGAAAATCTAGTATTAATTATTCTCTAATCTATGAAGCTACAGATTTTAAAAATATTTCATTTGTGTATTTAGTATGTCATTTAATATTTACATTCATATTTTCCTCCTTCAAGTTTCTCTCTCTCTTTCCTATAACACCTAGCCCTTTTCCTTTGTAATGGTAGGAGAAACTCATTTCATGAAAACACATTATGAAAGGAAGAAAATATTTAGAAAATAATCTGTAACATTTGTAGAAATATTAACTTACAAGATAATTACTTTAGTTAAAACTAATAACTTTAGCTAAAAATGTAATAATATGTACATTTCAAATAGTTTATTTTTTTCAGGTGTAAAAATATACTATAGATATAACATATAAAATTTATGCAATTAAATAAGTAAGCAATTCTTGTAATGCTCCTAAGTTATTTTTGGATGCAAACACATAGTAGTGATCAATTTGGAGCTTTATATTTATTAAATAAATCAAATAATATTCAAGTAAATATGGAATGATTTTCACAGAATTTGTTGACTATCCTTCTATAACAGCATAGAATCTTGATTTATCATTTAATTATTATTTACATTATATAGTTACTATAAATAAAATATATTGAGTAAAGTTAGTTAAGCCCAGATAGAATTATTTTATGAGATTGCCCTATACTATAATTACTAGTCATATTGTCACTATTTGTGAAAATAAGTGCAAGAGACATGTTGGAGAAAATGAAGTTCACATAAACTCAGAAAGTATCCAAGGCCAAAAAGTTAATGAGCTTCAACACAGCATGATATTTTCATGCCATGTCATTTGAATTAAAATATGATTTCTCATCTGCAAGATAAAACAAGTCACAATCTATGATCTATATGACATGACCAAAGTAGTGAGTGCTTGTGAAACAAAAGGTAGTAATAAAATTCTGTGAAAAGTGGATAGAAAGCAACATCTGTGATTTAAACAAGTTATTTTGAAATTGTAATCCTTTTATAAAGGTAAAATGGAAAGGACAACTACAGACTTCTAGAAGGCGCAAACTATACACACACACACACACACACACACACACACACACACACAGTATCACATATTTACATATTTATATGATATAGCAATTCCACTCCTAAGTATATAACCAAATACATTGAAAACAGATTCAAACACATCAGTGTATATCAATGTTCATTGCAGCATGATTTACAATAACCAAAAAGTGTAAACAGCACAAGTGTCCATAAAAAATCAATTTTTTAAATGTGGTATAATATTAATGGAATAATATTCAGCTATAAAAAGGAACAAAGATCTGATACATGCTACAGATGACCTGAAAATATTTTGCTAAGTGAAATAAGCCAAACACAAAAGGACAAATACTGTGTGATGTCACTTATATGAGTTGTTAAAAATAGGCAAATTGGTACTTCCCTGGTGGCACAGTGGTTAAGAATCCACCTGCCAATGCAGGGGCCACAGGTTCAAGCCTTGATCCGGTAAGATCCCACATGCCGCGGAACCACTAAGCCCATACACCAAAACTACTGAGCCTGTGCTCTAGAGCCTGTGAGCCACAACTACTGCAGCCCGCATGCCTACAGCCCATGCTCTGCAACAAGAGAAGCCACCACAATGAGAAGCCCATGCACCGCAACAAAGAGTAGCCCCCGCTCACCGCAACTAGAGAAAGCCCGCATGCAGCAACAAAGACCCAACACAGCCAAAAATAAATACATAAATAAATTAATTAATAAAAAGAAAAAAAAGGAATAGGCAAATTAATAAAGACAGAAAGTAGAATAGAGATTACCAGAGGCTGAGGAGAGGAAAGAATCATTAGTTATTGTTTAATGGATTTAGAGCAATATCGTGAGTGTAATTAATGTTAAAATTGGTTCATCTTTTTAATTTCATGACATTGGCTTCTTGTGATCTCAGGATAATTGTCATAGAATATGCTATTTCCTAACACTTCCTCCCTCAACCAAGCTATGCTAAAAACTAGAGTTTCAATAAGTAAGCCTGGGTAAGAAGACTAGCAGCTTTGTTTCAAGAAGGAGTAGATATATTTTTGAAAGGAGGTGAGGCATGAAAAACAAATGATTTTGTCAGATAAAAGTTAGTTGTGTTATGAAAAGACATGGGAAACTTGCAGCTCTGTGAGATTGAAACTGGTTAGCCTGGCGTGAGCAGGGAACCAGCCAGAAACTTATCAGGGTTATCTTGGACAAGAGATACAGAAGGGCTAGATAAAGTCTCCCCAAATCCTTGCCTGCCTGGGACATTATATGCACGCATAGGAGAGGCTCACATCGTGGTAAGAAAAACCAAGGAAGTAATGAGAACCAACTTAACTTGGAATGTGCTTTCGACTGCCCACAAAGATTGATTGTCAGAGAGTGGAAGGAAGCCTTCTGAGGTGTTTTCTCAACTTATTGGCTGAACAGAAAGCCATAAAGACATATTGGAAATCTACAGAAAGCCAGGCAGCTATAGCCTTATGAGATGCATTTCATAAAGAAAAAGACTTGAAGTCAAAATTACTTCTAGATCCATGGGCTGCAGAATGGATATTGTGTTAGCAGGCATGAAAACATTAATCTCTTTGTACATCTTCATCAAAGCTATTGGGTGATCAAGGGCTTTGTCAATGAGCAGTTATATTTTGAAAGGAATCTTTTTTTTCTGAGTAGAAAGTCTCAACGGTGGGCTTAAAATATTCAGTAAACAATGTTGTAAACAGATGTGCTGTCATCTAGGCTTTGTTATTCAATTTATAGAGCACAGGCCGAGTAGATTTTGCATAATTCTTAAGGGCTCTAGGATTTTTGGAATGGTAAATTGACATTGGCTCAATTTAAAGTCACTAGCTGCATTAACTCCTAACAGAAGAGTCAACCTATCCTTTGAATCTTTGAAGCCAGGCAATGACTTCTCCTCTCAAGCTATGAAAGTCCTAGAAGTCATCTTCTTCCAATAGCAGGCTGTTGTGTCTACATTGAGTCTGTTGTTTACCATAGACACCCTCATTAGTTATCTTAGCTAGATCTTCTGGATAACCTGCTGCAGCTTCTACATCAGCACTTGCTGCTTCAACTAGTACTTTTATGTTATGGAGATGGCTTCTTTCCTTAAACTTCATGAACCAAACTGCTAGTTTTCAACTTTTTTTTTTCCAGCTTTTTCACTTCCCTCAGATGTCACAAAATTGAAAGGAGTTAGGACCTTGCTCTGGATTAGGCTTTGACTTAAGGGAATGTTGTGGCTAGTTTGATCTTCTATCCAGACTACTAAAATTTTCTCCATATCAGCAATAAGGATGTTTTGCTTTCTTATCATTTGTGCATTTACTGGAGTGTCACTTTTAATTCTCACCAAGAAGTTTTCCTTTGCATTCACACCTTGGCTAACTGTGTGGTACAAGAGGCCTAACTTTCTGCCTATTTTGGCTTTGGACATGCCTTCCTCACTAAGCTTAATCATTTCTAGTTTTCAATTTAAAGTGAGAGACATTTGACTCTTTCTTCCACTTAAACACTCAGGATCCATTGTAGGGTTATTAATTAACCTAAGTTCAATATTGTTTTGTCTCAGGCAATAAAATGGCATGGGGAGAGTGAGATGGGGAAATAGCTGGTCTGTGGAGCAGTCAGAACACACACAACATAAAATTAAGCTCACAGTCTTATATGGGTGTGGTTCATGGTGCCCCCAAACAATTACAATAGTAAAATCAAAAATCACTGATTACAGATCATCATAACAAATATAATAATTATGGGAGAATTATCACAATATAATAACATAATAGTATTGTGAGGATTAACAAAATATGACACAGATACATAAAGTGAGCAAATGTTGTTACAAAAATGGTGCCAATAAACTTGCTTGATGTGGGGTTGCCACAGACCTGCAATTTGTAAAGAATACAGTATCTGTGAAGCTGCAATGAAGCAAAGTGCAATTAAACAAAGTCTGACTTCACCTTGAAGACCAAGAAGTGGAAGTTAGTCAATATTTTGAAAAAAGGAAGAAATGAAGACAAATGAAAAGTAACAGAAAACTGTGAAACAAGTGCATCAATGTAAGGATAATGGGAGTTCAGAAAAGAAAAGAAGTAAAATGTATTCTAAGAAATAATGGCAGAAAATTTGTCAAATTTAATGAAAACCATACCAACTATAATAAATACAGAGATCCACAGTTAGCCACACCAAACAACTAGAGAAACAACTAAATATTAAAGAGAAAGAAAACATCTTGAAAAGGAAAGAATATCTCATCACTTTCAGGGAAATAGTATTGATAATATTACCAATGGCTGATGTCTCTTTAGAAACAAGAGAGTTCAGATGTCATTAAAATGAAATATTCAAGTACTCAAAGAAAAAACTGTCATCCAAGAATAGTATATATAGAAAAGTTATTATTAAAAAATGAAGACAAAGTTAAAACATTCCCAGATAAATAAAAACTGAGAAAATGCATGGCTAGTATACCTACCTTAAAAAAATATTAAAGGAGTCCATCTGGCTTAAAGGAAAGAACAACAGATAGAAACTCAAATAAGCATGAAGAATTGAAAAGCTCCAGAAATGATAAATATGTAGATAAATATAAAAGACTGTGTTATGGGCTAAATTCTTTCTCCCTAGAATTAGTGTATTGAGTTCTTAACTCCTAGTACCGCAGTGTATGATTGTATTTTGAGATAGGGCCTTTAGAAAAGCAAGAACGGTAAAATGAGATCATATGAGTGAGGACTAATTCAATAAGACTTGTGTCCTTATAAGAAGAGAAGAAGATGACACAGACATGCACGGAGAGGACCATATGAGGACACAAAAAGAAGACATATACAAGCCAAGGATAGAGACTTGAGAAGAAACCAACCCTGCTGACACCTACATCTTGAACATCCAGCCTTCAGGACTATTAGAAAATACATTTCTGTTAGTCCAGCTAGTCTACTGTAATTTGTTATGGCAGATCTTTTTGTATACTTTAACTAACATAAAGTATACAAAAATATTTTTCACTTTTATTCTGTTAATGTATTTGAAAAATAGTTGATTGTTTAAAGCAACATTTATAATATTGCATTGTTAAGTTTATAACATACAGAGATATAATATATGAAAATAATATGACATATAGGCTGTATTGGAGCAGAATTGCTATATTTTAATAGAATCAAGTGAGCTTTAATATGAATTGGACTGGGAAAAGTTAAAGTTCTCTATTTAATCCCTAGAATAGCCACTAAGAAAATAAGATTAGAATATAGTTTAAAATCAATAGAGAAATTAAAATGGTATAGTATAAAATATGTGTAAAAAAAAGGCAATAAAATGGGACTAGAAGAACAAAAATACATGAAATATATGAAAAACAAGGAACATAACAGAAGATGTAAATTCAAACGTTTTAATGATTATGTTAAATATGAATGAACTGAACATTCCAATTAGAATTAAGCAATTTTTAGACTAGATAAAATAATCAAGTCTTAATTATATGTTCTCCACAGTGGTACACTTTAGATACAAAGACACAAATAACTTGAAAATAAAGTATGATAAAGATACAGTATGCAAACACTTACCATAACAGGGCTGCAGTGGCTACATCAATATAAGACAAAAACACACATCAAAACAAGAAATATTGTAACAGACAGAAACATCATTTTGTAATGATAATAGGTGCCATGAATCATAAAGATGTAATTGAAAATGTACATGTGCTTAAACAATGAGACCGCTAAATACATGAAACAAAAATGAACAAATTGAAAGAAAAAATAAACAATTCAACAATTACAGTGTCAGGTTTCAATATCTCTGTCTTAGAAATAGACACAAAATCAGTAAGCATATAGAAGACACTATCAACCAACTTGTTCTCACTGACAGATATAGAACATTCCAATAGATAACAGCAGAACACACATTATTTTAAATGCAAATGAGACATCCACTAAAGTAGAACCTATGTCAGGCAATAAAAAGTCTCAATAACTTTAAAAGGATTGAAGTCACAATGTGTATGTCATCTGTTTGCAATAGATGATTAGAAATAACACAAAGAATTTTAGGGAATTTCCAAATAATTGAAAATTGAAAAACACATTTTAAATAGTCTAAGGCTCAAGTAAAAAATTAAATAAAATCACAAAAGTAATTAAAAAGATCTTTACTAAATGAATTAATAACTTTTTCCTCAAGCAAATATATAAAGAACAAACGGAACCCAAAGCAAACAAATAAATAATAAAGATTATAATGAAATTAAATGAAAGAGAAATCAGAATCAGTCATTTTGTGGATAGATACAAGCTGATTCTAAAATTTACATAGAAAGGCAAAAGACCCAGAATACCCAATGCAATATTTAAGAAAAGGACAAAGTTAGAGAACTGACAGTCTTCAAGATTTACTGCAAATCTACAGTAATCAAGAGAGTGTGGAACTGGCAAAAGTGTAGACAAATAGATGATCAGAACAGAATAGAGTGCAGAAATTGACTTATAGCAATATGGTCTGTAATGAAGCAGCAAAGTTAGTGCAATAGGCAGAGGATAATCTTTTCAATAAATGTGCTGGAACAACTGGACATTCACATGCAAAAAAAAAAAAAAAAAAAAGAATCATGACAGAATTTTCACCCTTCATAAGAATTTACTCAAAATGGATCATATCCTAAATGTAAATTAACACAGAATTATAAAATCCCCAGAAGTTAACATACAAGAATATCAAGGTTATCTTAACTTTGGTGATGGTTTTTCAGATACAACACCAGAAGCACAATATTTGAATAAAAAATTTGGAGTTTTTGATTTTGTTAAAATTAAAATCTTTTTCTCTACTATAGATACTGTTATGGGAATGAAAAGACAAGTTACAGACAATAGGAAAATATTTACAAAGCACATATCTAGTAAGGATTGTTATCCAGGTTATATGAAGACCTCTCAAAACTTGACAAAGTTGTCAAGTTAATAGTTTAAGTAACGTTACTTTTGGATGAAAGTAGAAAATATCATTCAAAATTTGTGCTTTATTAACAAACCTCTGTCTCTCTCTCTCTCTATATATATATATATACACACACATGCACACACACATACACATAAATGTATGTACATGTGTATGCATATATTGCAAATCATATTTCGAGACTTGAAATGCTCAAAATTATTTATGCCAAAAAGCATTTGCCCTTGTTTGTTCAAGATAGGAATTAGTAGTCTAGAATCTTAAGTCTACATGTTTTTCATTTTGCAATGCTATAGAAAGATAACTAGTAATTACCATTGCCCTTGTAATAGAAATCATTTGCTATTAAAGCGGTATTTTATAGGAAACTATAATTATAAAACCACAAACCAACTTACTGAAACACTCACATGAAACACATGACTGACAAAAGTGGATAAAAGGCATATATCTTATTTACATACAAATAACATATAACAGGATATATTCTGAGGCCCCTCCAATTTCCTCACCTGTGATATAATAGGATTATATATCAAAACTCACATGATCAGCTTATTATTTATTATTCAATATCTCTATGTATGTTTCTGCTTTATAAAACCAATGCTCCTACTCTTCATTTTTGCTCTTAATTTGTAACAGTAATTATTTTCTAATTTCTTAATTATAAATCCTGTTAGAATTTAAAACCTTTAAAAATATAGCTAATTTATCATTGGAATTTATTACCCTGTTAAGAAACATCCCAGTTATTTCTTAGTTAAAACTTATTACTTTGGGGGTCTTTGTTTATAGGAGGGGGCATAATCTACAGGAGTTATTTATGGACTATTTAACTTATTTGGTGTTTAGAAGGCTGCTATTTTAAAACATTCCAGGGAATTTCTTAATACTGTTATCCAAATAATGTGACACTATTTTATTAAAGAATCAGTTGGTTGTTGGTCTTTGCTTGTTTGTTTTTACATAAAGCAAAAACCTCAGGAGTTCTCTCTGCACTTAATAACTAAAAATGAGGACTGATGAGGCTTTCTTGAGAGGGAACTAGTGAAAATGCTCCAGGGCTTTTTCTCTCAGAACAAATCATTCTTCAAAACTCACTGGGAATGTAACCTTTCTTTCTGGGGCAGAAGGTGAAACTCCATAAATCCAGTTATGAGTATTCCATACTGAGTTTAAAAGCATTCTACTGATCCAGAATATTCAATAGCAAGGGGACTTATTCAGTGGTAGAAAGTTCCTCGAGGATTCTTATAGTTTAAGTGGAACTGACTGAGATTATCTTGGGCCATGCTTATATTTCAGCAGCTAAATATTTAAAAGTGTAAAAGTACTTGAGTTGTGATTTTCATTCTTAGCTTTTGGCTGAAATGAAGTTACCTGGATTACAGTAGAGACTGAATTGTTGTCCATGTTGAGACACAAACTTGAGGAAAGGAGCCCAGCAATAAAAATGCGATTATCAGGGAAAGAAGCTGAGTAACTGTCCTAGGGAAGGATGAAAGCAAAGTAACTAAATAACAGCAGAGACATTTACTCTATACTCGATATCCAGGTCTCGGTGGAACATGCCTGGAAAATTAAAATTGGAGTGAAATTCTGTATGTATCAGGATATGATACTGTAAGGGAAAAAGAGCAACAAAACAGATACCTTTCCCACACCATAAAAAAGTACCAGTGGTTTTTAAAACACCAAACCTATGTCTTCTTTGTGTTACACAGGTCAGCAAGTGGGCTTATTCCAGCCCCTTTGGAACTTGAGGCATGGCTGACAAGAGGATTTCCCTCTAATAATACTTCCAGGCCAACACATGCCTCCAGCATTTTCTTCTTCAGGAGAAGAAAATATGAAAAATCACACAATGCTTTTTAATACTTCAACCCTAAAGTAACGTATACCTAATATCCATAAAAAATATGAACCATAAACTTTTAAAAAATGTGTCTTAGAAAGACATTTTAATAAAACTAAACTTCAAAGAACATTCTGGGAATTTTTTTCAATATGTTTCTGGCAAAGACTTATAATTTTAATTTTAAAAGAATTCTTATAATTCTTATTCTTTTAATTTTAAAAGAATTCTTATAAATCAATAATAAGAAAACAAATAAATTAATAATTGACAAATATTTGAAAAATATATGTTAAATTTTATTATATAAAATTTAATATATAATTAATATCATATTTTATTATATAAAATATTTTTTGAAAAAATATAAAACCCAAAAGAAATATTTTTAAATCTGTTTAAATCTATTGGATTGGTAATAAGACATTAAATAATTTTAGAAGTAAGACCTTAAAGAGGAAAACAGAATGACAAACACAGTTTATGCTTAATTTCCCTGTAAGAGTAAGTTTGGCACTCCAAAAATGTCCACCTCCTAATTCTGAAAACACACAAATATGTTACATAGCAAAAGGGACTTTTCAGAAGTAAAGGATCTTAAATGGGGGACATTATCCTGGATTATCTGGGTGTGTCAAATGTAATCACAAACATAATTACAAGCAGTAAATGGAAGCAGGAGAGTTAGAGAAGAAGATGAGATGAGATGTAACCAGTGTCAGAGTGGAGAGAAATTTGAAGATGCTCTGTTGCTGGCTTTCAAATTTGAGGAGGGTCTATGAGCCAAGGACTTTAGGTGGGCTGGGGAAGGCAGAAAAAAAAAAACAATTGAATTATTCCCTAGAGTCCCCAAAAGGAAACAGCCCAGCTGGTACCTTGATTTTAGCCCAGTGAAACCCATTTTAGACTTCCAACTTCTAGAACACATAGTACACATGTGTGTGTGTTTTAACCACCAAATCTGTGGTAATGTGTTACAGCAGCAATACAAAATTAATACAAGGGGTCTATTCCAATCCAGCACAGATATCTAAGAATCTAATCAAATCCAGTGATGAGCTTTCGGGTCTATTGATTAAACAAAATTGGAATCCAGAATTTGGGGAAGATGAGGATTATAAACAACCCACTCTAGCAGTAAGGGTAAATACTAATTGAAGATGCTATTACTGTGACTGAAAGCCCAACTTTTAATTATTTCAATCCCTAAAATTGGATTAGGTAAATCATCAAAATTTGCTAATGGCCCTAGATTCCTACAAGAAAGAGAGTCAGATCTCTTCAACAGAAGATAATACCATCTTTAGCTTCATGTTTTTCTGTAATTTGTTGTAAAGAATTCTCAGCACTCAATCAAATATAACTAGGTATCCAAGGTGAAAACATGACATAAAAGAAAACTGTGAGAGACATCAAACCATACACACAATGCACAAGGATAATGTTATAAGAGTAATAGGAGTTATAGGAGTAATATATATAGGAGTAATCAGGCACAGACATTAAAATAACTCTGTTTATCATGATAGATACACAAAATGCAGTATTAATAAATTCAGAAGAAATTTTTGAAAGCAGTTAAAAGGAGCCAAATATAAAATAGTAAATTAAAATATCCACTTTTAAGAACTGAATGGATAGATTTATCAGCAAGGTAGAGAGAACCAAAAATAGGATTAGAGAATTGGTAATATGTAAGAAATAAATATTCATAAAAGTCAAAAAGAAACAAAAATACAGAGAATACAGAAGAGGGTTAGAAACATAGGAAATAAAGTGAGAAAGTTTAAAATGTGTGTAACTGGAATCTCACATGAAAGTTGACTACAAGTAAGGAAAACACACTGAAATTAAAATTTCAAAGGAAATTTTATCAAAGGGAAATAACGAAGGAACAACAACAAAAATAAACCATGGTTTCAAAAAGTCATAAGAACTCCAAGCATGTTCAAGAATAGCACTCTAACAAATGTTCATGAAGTTGTGGAACAACGGGAATGCTCACATGTTGCTGAAAGAGGTTTGAGGGGGATGTTATGTAAATTGGTAAAACGACTTGGAAAAATATGTCATAAATGTTTTTAATATGCACACATTCAGTGACCACCCCTAGGCAGATACCAAGAAGAAATATAAGTGTGTGCATATCTAAAGACTATACAAGAATATTCATAAAACACTATTTATAACAGCCAAAACAAGCAAACAAAAAGACCCATAAAACTGTATCATTACAGATTGTTTAAATAAATTATGGTGCCTCAATAATATAAATGCTATACAGAAATAAAAATTCACATTAATGAACCTCATAAACCTAATGTTGAATAAAAGAAGCCAGACACAGTAATATATTTTTGTATTATTCTATTTAAATAGAGATTAAAACAGACAAAAGGAAACGATACTCATAGCATCTGGAATAATGGTTACCTTTAAACAAGAGTAAGAAATGATCTCAGATGAAGGTATTAGTCGACTTTCTAACCTTGTTTGTGACTCACAGGTACTTGTTTCTTGATAATTGATTGAGTCACACAGAGATAAATTAATTAGCAAGATATTTTAGAAAAGAATTAATAAATTAGTTTCCTGCAGCTTCTGTAACAACCTACCACAAATGGTGACTTAAAACAACTGAAATTTATTCTTTCACAATTCTGGAAGGCAAATGTCCAAAATCATTTTCACTGTGTTGAAATCAAGGTGTCAGCAGGGCAACATTCGCCCAGGAGGCTCTAAGAGAAAATTCATTGCTTGCCTCTTCCAGCATCTGGTAGCTGCCTGCATTCCTTGACTGTGACATCATTCATTCCAATCTGCCTCCATTATCACAATGCCTTCCCCTCTGGCACAGAATGTGTTTTAACTCCCCCACTTGTGACTGCATTTAGGGTCCACCCAGAAAATCCAGGGAATCTTTCCATCTCAGTGGCCTCATCTAATCATCTGTGCAGAGACACTTTTTCCTCATGAAATTATTTTCATGTTACAGGTATTTGGATCTAATACATTTGGAGGAGCAATTATTCTGCTTACCACAACTGGTAAAAATTTTAACAGAGGATTAGAAATTTTTAAAAAATATTTTATATAGGAATAATGATAGCCTTCAGTCTTCTTCACAGATATTTCTTGCTTTCCTCCTTTTAGGCACTTAATACATTTGCCTTTCCATAGCGAGCTGTAGCAAGACATGTTTAAATGACTTTGATTAAAGAGGCATGTGTGTACTTTTGTGATTCATCACATTTCCTATCATCTGCCACATTGACCAGTGATTTTATTTTATTTTTTTTAAGTTTTATTGGAGTATAGTTGATATAAAGTGTTGTGTTAGTTTCTGTTGTACAGCAAAGTGAATTAGTTCTACATATACATATATCCACTCTTTTTTAGATTCTTTTCCCATATGGGCCATTACAGAGTATTGAGTAGGGTTCCCTGTGCTATACAGTAGGTCTTTATTAGTTATCTATTTTACATATAGTAGTGTGTACATGTCAATCCCAATCTCCCAATTTATCCCTCCCCCCCCCCCCCCCCCCCCCCCCCGTGCTATACAGTAGGTCTTTATTAGTTATCTATTTTACATATAGTAGTGTGTACATGTCAATCCCAATCTCCCAATTTATCCCCCCCCCCCCCCGCCCTTCCCCCCTCTGGTAACCGTAAGTTTGTTTTCTACATCTGGGACCCTATTTCTGTTTTGTAAATAAGTTCATTTGTATCATTTTTTTAGATTCCACATATAAGCAATATCATATATTTGTCTTTCTCTGTCTGACTTACTTTACTCAGTATGACAATCTCGGTCCATCCATGTTGCTTCAGATGACATTATTTTGTTCATTTTTATCATGGCTGAGTAATATTCCATTGTATATATGCACCACATCTTCTTTATCCATTCCTCTATCGATGTACATTTAGGTTGCTTCCATGTTGGAGCTATTGTAAATAGTGCTGCAATGAACATTGGGATGTATGTATCTTTTCAAATTATGGTTTTCTCCTGATATAGGCCCAGAAGTGGGATTGTAGGATCATATGGTAGCTCTATTGTTAGTTTTTTAAGGAACCTCCTTAATGGTTGTATCAATTTACATTCCCACCAACAGTGCAGGAGGGTTCCCAGTTCTCCACACCCTCTCCAGCATTTATTGTTTGTAGATTTTTTGATGATGGCCATTCTGCCTGGTGTGAGGTGATTCCTCATTATAATTTTCATTTGCATTTATCTAATAATTAGTGATGTTGCACATCTTTTCATGTGTTTTTTGGCACATGTGCTTTATATGCCTTATATCTTCTTTGGAGAAATGTCTATTTGGCTCTTTTGCCCATTGTTTGATTGGGTTGTTTGTTTTCTTGACATTGAGCTGCATGAGCTGTTTGTATATTTTGGAGATTAATCCCTTGTCGGTTGCTTCATTTGCAAATATTTTCTGCCATTCTGTAGGTTGTCTTTTTGTTTTTTTTATAGTTTCTTTTGCTGTGCAAAAGCTTTAGTTAGGTCCCATTTGTTTTTCTTTTTTTCTTTTTTTTTTTTTTTTGTGGTATGCGGGCCTCTCACCGTTGTGGCCTCTCATGTTGTGGAGCACAGGCTCTGGACACGCAGGCTCAGCGGCCATGGCTCACGGGCCCAGCCGCTCCACATCATGTGGGACCTTCCTGGACTGGGGCAAGAACCTGTGTCCCCTGCATCAGCAGGTGGATGCTCAACCACTGTGCCACCAGGGAAGTGAGGTCCCATTTGTTTTTGTTTTCATTACCTCTAGGAGGTGGAAGAGACTCAGCTAGCCTGGGACCATCAGTGACAATGTCAGAACCCCACTTTACTGTTTAGAAATAGAAATGTATCATAATTCAGGTTAACTCCTTCATTGGCTTTTAACCTATATCTCTGCATTGAATTAATGTGGTGGAGGATCATACATTTAATGTTCTAGTTTATTCAAAATTATAATTTAGAGCATCTGGCCTAATCTGTTAAGTCAGCTTTTCTTGATTAAATGACCAGAGGGTTATTTAAAACTCTCACTAGTAACTTCTGTTTTGAGTTCTCCTGAAGCCAAGATTGCTGACACATATTGGAGGCTTGAATTGGAGCGAGAGCATTGTCATGTGTGAATAAGGTCCTCTGCAGAGCTTGTGCGTGGAATGTCTCTGGAACTTCTGGCCCTTGCCTGCACTCTTCTTTTCATGCTGAACCATATCATTTGTCTTGAAATAAAATCTTTAGATGAGTTTGCTCTGTGGTGTCTTTTGAACCTTTTCAAGTATCTAAACTGGGGAAATCTTTGTATGCTCAAACCTGGAAGTTGGAAAGATGTAACAACTCTGGGCCAACCTTTGATTAATGAGCAGCAAAAGCCATTAGATACGTGTTCCCCTCATTTGTGTCTCAGAGGAACAATTCTGAAAAGCATTATAAAAGCTTCCTCAGGCTATCCCCAGCCACATTGATCCCTGGTTTCTCACAGAAGAAACTAACTCATTATTCACCTTTAGATTGGCTTTCCTTTGTTTCCTGTTTCATTCTTCCCAGGCTTTCCATTCTTGGTTTCTGGGGTCAATTTCCCAAAGCTGGCAATCCCTAGATTTAGATTCTGATTCTGAAATAAACTCAAGCTAAGACACTCTAATAAATTGTATGCTGTTTTTCCAATTCTTTAAAACCTTTTTATGACATAGTATTCTTACTAGCAAATGCTAAATAGATGTGAAATTTTGAAATAAAACCTCTGCTATTGCAGTCGGTAGGAATTATTAAGCTCCTGCATAAACTAAAATTGTGCCCATTTCTTTGCTGAGAATAATTCTGAATTAAATGAATTACCTTTTCATTTTTAGCCTTCACTCTTCATTTACTTTTAAAACAATTTATTGAAATAAAGATGATTTAAAATGTTATGTTAGTTTCAGGTGTACAGAAAAATGACTCAGTTATGTATGTGTGTGTGTGTGTGTATATATATATATATATATATATATATATATATATATATATATATATATATATATATATATATATATATATATATATATATATATATATATATATATATATATATATATATATATATATATATATATATATATATATATATATATATATATATATATATATATATATGTATAATTCTTTTTCAAATGATACATATATTCTTTTTAGATTCTTTTCCATTATAGGTTATTACAAGATATTGAGTATAGTTCCCTGTGCTATACAGTATGTCCTTGCTGGTTATCTATTTTATATATAGTCATGGGAATATTTTAATCCCCAAATCCTAATTTGTCATCTCCCCTTTCCCCTTTGGTAAACATAAGTTTGTTTTCTATGTCTGGGAGTCTATTTCTGTTTTGTAAATAAGTTCATTTGTATAGATTCCACATATAAGTGATATCACATAATATGTGTCTTTTTCTGTCTTACTGCACGTAGTATGATAATTTTTAGGTTCAGCCATGTTGCTGCAAAAGGCGTTATGTCATTCTTTTATGTGTGAGTAATATTCCATTGTGTATATGTACCACATCTTCTTTATCCATTCATCTGTCTATGGACACTTAGGTTGTTCCCATGTCTCGACTACTGTAAATAGTTCTGCAATGAATATTGCCTTCACTCTTCATTTAAATGCTAATCTATATAATGAGGGAAAATTGGTTTTTAGGTACTATCCAATAATTTTCCTGAAATGTAATAAGGCCTGAATCCTCAGCATGAATGATACCACTGAGCAGAATTAAAGACTAACATTGATACACATTGCTTTAAAATTGAAGTTCATTAAGGAAAAGTTTGGTAAAAGAAAAAGAAAGCTAAGGAAACAGAATTATAAACTGAGAGAAGACTAATTATTAACAATAATAGATGGCAAATGTCAGTGAGTAATAGCCTCAAAATTCTAAGGGGAAATTGAAATTTGACCTTTTTATCCAAAAAATTAACCTAAAAGAAATTAAATATAAAGTTATATGTAATTTTCAAATATTTTTACTACTGTTAGATCCATTAAATGAAAAGTTTGAAGTCCAGGATATGTAGGGGAAAAATATAAACAATGTACTTCAAAGAGAAAACAAAGAATTCAAAATGTATAGTAAAATATAATGAAAAAGTAAATCAACATGACATTCTGGCCAATGCCCAAAATATGATTGTGATAAGGTAGTATATATATATATATGTATTTATAATTAAAATTCTAGACAAAATACTACCTTGGAATTTAGGAATAAGCTTTTCAGATGGAAATGAAAATGTGAATAAGAATCTAATGAGAATAATTTGCCTTATTCAGGACTACACTAAAGATAAGAATGAATTCAGACTTGTAAAAATATACGTTACCAATTAAAGGCTATTGACTAAAATAATATAACTGTAGTTTGTGAATCATTTACATCAGAACAGGAATAAAAGATGGCTCTAGAGTGAAAGGAAAATGATATTAACTCAACATTTAGCTAGGGCACAGAAAATGTATACTGTACATTCATTTCTAGTGGTAATGTAAATTGGAGCAGTTACTTTAAGGAGTAATTTAAAATGATCTAATAGAAATTTAAATACCCATATCTTATGAGTCAGTAATTCCTGAATATACACTGGAGAAACACTTGTTCACATGCACAAATGGACATATACAGGAAAGAGCCTAGCAGCAGTTTTGGTAATTTAATTTGATTTAAAAAATATAAAATTCCATTGAAAGGAAATAGATAAGTAAATCGTTAACACACAGGTACACAAGCACAAACACACACACAATCAAATTTTATACAATACTTTAGTTGTCTCTTTCCTACTCTTTAATTTCTCTTTCTCACTCAGCCTACAGAAAAATAATAATGGATATATATGTATAACCTATTACTTTTTTTCCCGTTATTCTTTTTCTTTTACTGGAGTAAAATTGCTTTACAATGTTGTGTTAGTTTCTCCTATACAGTGAAGTGAATCAGCTATATGTACACCTATATACACTCCCTCCCCCACATCCTCCCCTCATCTAGGTCATCACAGAGCACTGAGCTGAGCTCCCTGTGCTATACAGCAGGCTCCCACTAGCTATCTATTTTACACATGGTAGTGTATTTATGTCATACCTAATCTCCAAATTTGTCCCACACTCCTCTTCACCTGCTGTGTCCATATGTCCGTTCTCTACATCTGTGTCTCTATTCCTGCCCTAAAAATAGGTTCATATGTACCATTTTTCTAGATTCCACATATATGTGTTAATATACGATATTTGCTTTTCTCTTTCTGGATTACTTCACTCTGTATGAAAGACTCTAGGTCCATCCACATCTCTATACATGATCCAATTTTGTTCCTTCTTATGTCTGAGTAATATTCCATTGTGTATATATACCACATCTTCTTTTTCCATTCATCTAGTTTTGGACATTTATGTTCTTTCCATGTCCTGGCTGTTGTAAAGAGTGCTGCAATGAACACTGGGGTACATGTGTCCTTTTGAATTATGGTTTTCTCAGGGTATATGCCCAGTAGTGGAATTGCTGGGTCATATGGTAGTTCTATTTTTAGTTTTTTAAGGAAACTCCATACTGTTCTCCATAGTGGGTGTATCAATTTACATTCCTACCAACAGCGCAAGAGGGTTCCCTTTTCTCCACACCCTTTCCAGCATTTATTGTTTGTAGATTTTTTGATGGTGGCCATTCTGGCCAGTGTAAGATGATACCTCATTGTAGTTTTGATTTGCATTTCTCTAATGACTAGTGATGTTGAGCATCCATTCAGGTGTTTGTTAGCAATCTGTGTATCTTCTTTGGAGAAATGTCTATTTAGGTCTTCTGCCCATTTTTGGATTGGGTTGTTTGCTTTTTGATATTGAGTCCCATGAGCTGTTTGTATATTTTGGAGATTAATCCCTTGTCTGCTTCTTCATTGGCAAATATTTTCTCCCATTATGAGGGTTGTCTTTTCATTTTATTTATGGTTTCCTTTGCTGTGCAAAAGCTTTTAAGTTTCATTAGGTCCCATTTGTTTATTATTGTTTTTATTTTCATTACTCTAGGAAGTGGGTAAAAAAAGATCTTGCTGTGATTTATGTCAAAGAATGTTTTTCCTATGTTTTCCTCTATGAGTTTTATAATGTCTTGTCTTACATGTAGGTCTTCAATTCATTTGGAGATTACTTTTGTGTACAGTGTTAAGTAGTGTTCTAATTTCATTCTTTTACATGTAGCTGTCCAGTTTTCCCAATACCACTTACTGAAGAGGCAGTCTTTTTTCCACTGTATGTTCTTGCCTCCTTTGTCATAGATAAGGTGACCATATGTGCGTGGGTTTATCTCTGGGCTTTCTATCCTGTACCATTGATCTATATTTCTGTTTTTGTGCCAGTACCATACTGTCTTGATTACCGTTGCTTTGTAGTATAGTTTGGGGTCAGGGAACCTAATTCCTACAGCCCTGTTTTTCGTTCTCAGGATTGCTTAGGCTATTTGGGGTCTTTTGTGTTTCCAAATGAACTATAAAATTTTTTGTTCTAATTCTGTGAAGAATGCCATTGGCAGTTTGATAGGAATCGCAGTGAATCTGTAGATTGCTTTGGGTAGTATAGTCATTTTCACAATATTGATCTTCCACTCCAAGAACATGTTATATTTCTCCATCTGTTTATGTCATTTTTGATTTCTTTCGTCAGTGTTTTATAGTTTTCTAAGTACAAGTATTTTGCCTCCTTAGATAGGTTTATTCCTAGGTATTTTATTCTTTTTGTTGCAGTGGTGAATGGGATTGTTTCCTTAATTTCTCTTTCTGATCTTTTGTTGTTAGTGTATAGGAATGCAAGAGATTTCTGTGCATTAATTTTGTGTCCTGCAACTTTACCAAATTCACTGATTAGCTCTAGTAGTTTTCTGGTGTCATCTTAAGGATTATCTATGTATAGTATCATGTCATCTGCAAATAATGACAGTTTTATTTCTTCTTTTCCAATTTGTATTCTTTTTATTTCTTTTTCTTATCTGACTGCCATGGCTAGGACTTCCAAAACTATGTTGAATAAGAGTGGCGAGAATGGACATCCTTGTCTTGTTCCTGATCTTAGTGGAAATGCTTTCAGTTTTTCACCATTGACTATGATGCTTGCTGTGGGTTTGTCATATATGGCCTTTTTATGTTGAGGTAGCTTCCCTCTATGCCCATTTTCTGGAGAGTTTTAATCATAAGTGGGTGTTGAATTTTGTCAAAAGCTTTTGCTGCATCTATTGAGATGATCATATGGTTTTTATTCCTTAATTTGTTAATATGGTGTATCACATTGATTGATTTGCATATATTGAAGAATCCTTGAATTCCTGGGATAAATCCACTTGATCATGGTGTCTGATACTTTTAATGTGCTGTTGAATTCTGTTTGCTAGTATTTTGTTGAAGATTTTTGTATATATGTTCATCAGTGAAATTGGTCTGTAATTTTCTTTTTTTTTTTTTTTTTATGGTACGTGGGCCTCTCACTGCTGTGGCCTCTCCCGTTGCGGAGCACAGGCTCCGGACGCGCAGGCCCAGCGGCCATGGCTCATGGGCCCAGCCGCTCCGCGGCACATGGGATCCTCCCAGACCGGGGCACGAACCCGTGTCCCCTGCATCGGCAGGCGGACTCTCAACCACTGCGCCACCAGGGAAGCCCTGTAATTTTCTTTTTTTTGTGCTATCTTTGTCTGATTTTGGTATCAAGGTGATGGTGGCTTTGTAGAATGAATTTGGGAGTATTTCTCCCTCTGCAAGTTTTTGGAAGAATATGGTAAGAATGGGTGTTAGCTCTTCTCTAAATATTTGATAGATTTGCCTGTGAAGCTATCTGGTCCAGGACTTTCGTTTGTTGGAAGATTTGTAATTACAGTTTCAGTGTCATTACTTGTGATAGATCTGTTTATATTTTCTCATTCTTCCTGGTTCAGTCTTGGAAAATTTTACCTTTCCAAGAATTTGTCCACTTCTTCATGGTTGTCCATTTATTGGCATATAGTTTTTTGTAGTAGTCTCTTATAATCCTTTGTATTTCTGTGGTGTCAGCTGTGATTTCTTCTTTTTCATTTCTAAGTCTACTGATTTACATCCTCTCTCTTTTATTCTTGATGAGTCTGGCTAAAGGTTTATCAATTTTGTTTATCTTCTCAAAGAACCAATGTTTAGTTTTATTGATTTTTGATATTATTTTCTTCATTTCTATTTCATTTATTTCTGCTCTGAACTTTATGATTTCTTTCCTTCTACTGACTTTGGATTTTCTTTGTGTTTCTCTCTCTAGTTGCTTTAGGTGCATTGTTAGATTGCTTATTTGAGATTTTTCTTGTTTCTTGAGGTGAGATTGAATTGCTATGAGCTTCAATCTTAGAACTGCTTTTGATGCATCCCATAGGTTTTGTATCATTGTGTTTTCATTGCCATTTTTTTCCATAATTTTTATATTTCTTGTTTGAATTCTTCAGTGATCTCTTGAATATTTAGTAGTGCAGTATTTAGCCTCCATTTATTTGTGTTTTTTACAGTTTTTTCCCTGTAACTGATATCTAGTCTTATAGTGTTATGCTCAGAAAAGATGCTTGATATGATTCAATTTTCTTAAATTTTCCAGGGCTTGATTTGTGACCTATGATGTGATCTATCCTGGAGAATGTTCTGTGTTCACTTGAGAAGAAAGTGTATTCTGCCACTTTTGGGTGGAATGTCCTATAAACATCAATTAAATCTATTTGGTCTGCTGTGTCATTTAAATCTTGTGTTTCCATATTTATATTCTGTTTGGATGACCTGTCCATTGGTATAAGTAGGGTTTTAAAGTCCCCTACTATTATTGTGTTACTGTTGATTTCCCCTTTTATAGTGGTTAGCATTTTCCTTAGGTATTGTGGTGCTCCTATGTTGGGTGCATAAATATTTATATTTGTTATACCTTCTTCTTCTTGGATTGATCCCTTGATCATTATGTAGTGTCCTTCCTTATCTCTTGTAACAGTCTTTATTATAAAGTCTATTTTATCTGATATGAATATTGCTACTTCAGGTTTCTTTTGATTTCCATTTGCATGGAATATCTTTTTCCATCCCTTCACTTTCAGCCTGTATGTGTCCTTAGGTCTGAAGTGGGTCTCTTGTAGACAGCATATATGTTGTCTTGTTTTTGTATCCATTCAGCAAGCCTGTGTCTTTTGGTTGGAGCATTTAATCTATTTACATTTAAGGTAATTATCGATATGTATGTTCCTATTACCATTTTCTCAATTATTTGGGGTTTGTTTTCGTGGGTCATTTTCTTCTCTTTTGTTTCCCACCTAGAGAAGTTCCTTTAGCATTGGTTGTAGAGCTGGTTTGGTGGTGCTAAATTCTCTTAGCTTTTGCTTGTCTGAAGGCTTTAATGATTTCTCCATCGAATCTGAATGAGATCCTTGCTGGTGAAAGTAATCTTGGTTGTAGGTTTTTTTTTTTTCCATCACTTTAAGTATATCCTTCCACCCGCTTCTGGCCTGCAGAGTTTCTGTTGAAAAATCAGCTGATAACCTTATGGGGATTCCTTTGTATGTTATTTTTTGCTTTTCCCTTGCTGCTTTTAATATTTTTTCTTTGAATTTAATTTTTGTTAGTTGATTAATATATGTCTTGGTGTGTTTCTCCTAGGGTTTATCCTGTACGGGACTCTCTGTGCTTCCTGGACTTGGGTGCCTATTTCCTTTCCCATGTTAGGGAAGTTTCCACTATAATCTCTTCAAATATTTTCTCAGACCCTTTCTTTTTCTCTTCTTCTTCTGGAACCCCTATAATTCAAATGTTGGTGCATTTAGTGTTGTCCCAGAAGTCTCTGAGATTGGCTTCAATTCTTTTCATTCTTTTTTCTTTATTCTGCTCCTTGGTGGTTTTTTCCACCATTCTGTCTTCCAGCTCACTTATTCAGTCTTCTGCCTCAAGTATTCTGTTATTGATTTCTTCTATTGTATTTTTTGTATCAGTTATTGTGTTTTTCATCTCTGTTTGTTTATTCTTTAGGTCTTCTAGATCTTTGTTAAACATTTCTTCTGTTTTCTCAATCCGTGCCTCCATTCTATTTCCAAGATTCTGTATCATCTTTACTATCATTACTCTAAATTCTTTTTCAGGTAGATTGCCTATTTCCTCTTGATATTTGGTCTTATAGGTTTTTACCTTGCTCCTTCATCTGTGACATATTTTTTTGTTGTCTCTCTCTCTCTTTTTTTTTTTCATTGGTGGGATTTTGTTCCAGTTTTACTCGTTGTTTGGCCTGAGACTTCCAGCCCTAGAGTTTGTAAGCTGTTGGGTAGAGCTGGGTCTTGGTGCCGAGATGAGGAGCTCTGGGAGACTTCACTCCAATAAATATTCCTTGTGGTCTGAGTTTCTCTGTTAATCCAGTGGTTCGGATTCAGAGCTCCCACCATAGGAGCTCTGGCCCAACCTCTGGCTCATGAACCAAGATCCCACAAGCCGTGTGGGGCAGCAAAAAAAAAAGAAAAAAGGAGCAGAGCAATAACAGAGAGTAAAAAATAAAATTGGATTAGAAAGCTAACAGATATGTTAGAAAGAATAAAAAATAAAAATATAGATGAAACAACTGGAAAGTAAAACAGAACCACAATCGTAAAAAAAAGGAGAAAAAGGAAAAAAAAGAGCCAGAAAAGTTCCTTGCTATGGGGGGCGGGGTTTGGGCAGAGGCAGGGTTTAGGTGGTGGGCAGGGCCTATGCTAAGACCCACATGATGGGAAAAGGCCCTGGGGCCTTCGGGGGTAGGGGCTTAGGCTCAGTGCAGCAGGTGGGGCTGCAGCAAGAGGGGCCCAGGAGTGTCTTTAGCCTTAGAGGGCAGAGGACCAGGTCCAGGACCCCAGCAGGCTCACTGGGCCCAAACGGGTACGGGAAATGCCAGGCACATTCACCCCTGATCCTCCAATCCCAGACAGCCCCTCCCAGTTGTCCTCTCTTCTTCTGGCCCCCCCTCCCTCCTATGCTCTTATGGCTGGAAGGGACCCCAGAAGGCAGGAGACCAGATCCAGAAGCCCAGCAGGCTTCCCAGGGCCGAGTGGGTGGGGGAAATACCAGCCATGCCTCCCCTAATCCTCTGGCCTTGGAGGCCCCCTCCCGCTGGCCTCTCCTCTTCTCCCCCTGCCTCCTTCCTACACCCCTAGGACCCACACGGCCCAGAAGGGGCCTCGGAGGGTGGAGGACCTGGCCCAGGAGACCTGCAGGCATCCTGGGGCTTGATTGGGCAGGGGAGATGCTAAGCACACTGCCCCCTGATTATCTGAAACCCCTAGGGTACCCCCGGGTGTGGGAACACCTCCTCCCTCCCATCCACCCCTCAGTGCACTAGTCCTGTCTGGGCTCTACTTCTCCTCCCCCCTCACTACCCCCTCATCCTACCCAGTCATTCAGGTGTTCCTCCCATCTCCTTGGGTGTCCCTCCCATCTCCTTGGGTGTTGAGGTCCCCCACCAATGCCCAGCATGCACCCTAGTTGTAGAGAGATGTAAAATCCATGTCTTCCCCTGCCACCATCTTGACTCCACCCCTAATCTAGTATTTTAAAAATATGTGTTATAACAAAATCACCTTATGGTGAATTTGAAACAAAACTCAAATATTAATTTTTGTAATTTAGGCAAACTTTTAATTAAATACACATTAGGAACTACCTCTGCTGGCTATCATGGAGCAACTACCATGAAACTAGCAATACCATCCTAAGCAGTTACAATTGACGAGGCAGCTGGATAATAGGCAGCCCAGAGCAGTGATTCCTGAATTAACGGAAACTAAAATGAGAGTTCCAAAATCTCTTCTAGAGCTATTTATTTAAAAACAAGGAGATAATAACATATTAGACTATCACCACAGTAAAATAACTTCTAGCTCTATTTTTGAGTCTAATATGAGGTTTACAAAAGACTCTGTACTTCATTTGGACTTCTAAACATTTATTTATTCCAAGGACACCCTACTGAATTTTGCATCTAAATTTTAAAGTGATTTTCAGTTCGATATTTTTTGATGAAATACTTCACATCCTGAGTAAACACACACACACAACATATGGGTCCACATGAATAAAAATAATTTGACCCTTGATTCTACAATACAAATCAAACAAGGAATACAACAAACCAAAAGAAAAAAAAAAAAAAGTGAAGTGCTAGTGGATTTAACAGTGGTATTTCTAAATGCAGCAGGAACATTAAAGCTCATATTTTCCTGTTTCAACTTTGAAGTTGTATTTTGCTTTCTTCCTTAGAAAAAAAAAAAAAAGACAGAGTCAGAGACAGAGAAAGTGAGCAGAGGGAGAGAGAGAGAGAGAGAAAATAGGGTTTACTTGACATCACCTAGAAGAGGGAAGACAAATTAAAAGAATAAACATCTGTTACTAGGTTTCTACCATCCCACTCCCACCTTTATTTTTGTTCTTTTTTTCCCTATCATTTTATTTGTACAAAGGTAGTAGGCAGCATCCATGTTTCCTGGAATCCTTTCCGTACACTTCTCATCAACAATCATTATTTTAGGTCAGATTAAAATTTTGTTCAGCCTAGACAGACTATTTGAACAGACCATAAGTCCTTCCCACGGGCTTCATCCACTCCATTCCATACTCCCTTCTGCAGTAAAACACAAATATAATTCTATTGTCATCCTACTTAAAAAGCTTCTACTTCTCCTTATCGTCGATAAATGAAATCAAAACCTCTGGGTACATAATTTAAATCTCTTTATAGACTGACTCTTTCTAACTTTTCCTGCTTCAATCCTGGTGTTTCCTATGTGCTCCAACTACGCCATGTTCATTTCTGTGCTTTTCCCACTTGGTAGAGGATTCCATTGCAGTATCCATAATGGAGTGTATGTGTATATGTATACATACATGCAAACATATGCATGCATATATATGTATTTCTTTACATATCTTTACTTCCCATTATGCTCTGAGCAGCTTGAGGCAGTGACTTCTGAACATTGTCCAGAATTGGAAAAATGTAAGGAAGTATAAATAGTTGTTGAAATATTATCTTGAAATCATTAGGAATGAGTCAATGAATAAATAAATGACACCCTCCACTCCCTATATTCAGGCCTATGAAGAACACATTTCTTATCTCCTCTACAAAGCTTCTCCAAAATATACTAGATCTCATCAACATCAGCATATTAGAAGTTGTTAAAAACAGTAGAGATAAGCAATACGATATATTCAAGAAAAGCAATAAAATTATGCAAATTTACTGGCTCAAAAACATGACTACTAGAATTCATTATAATACTCTTCTTAAACCCAAATATTAGATTCCATTTTCAAAGATATATAACAAAATTTTAGGTGCATAAATATGTCAATACATCAAAATTTAGAATTGAGCCAGAAAATATTGAATTAAAAATAAAATGTTTTGGAATATAGGTTATTACAGGTTTGATTTTCTAAATCTGTAATATACTACATTATAAGTCAACCTCCATTACTTCAGTAAGGTTGTTTACTTTCCTGCAGTTATATATTTTTTTGTCTTAAAACCTAATTACTGCTCTCTAATTTCACTAAATTATGAGGGTACAGCTCCATTCACTGCTTGAAACTGAATATAATTACCAAATATTGAAAAATAATAATGAGGCATCCTTATAATTACAGTTAAGTACTTTCCCTGTGTATAGAGAAATATAAAAGTATCTTTTGTTATTCTGTATAGATAAATGATGTTTTTCTCATGAGCTAGAGGAAATTATCACAGTGTTTGCCCAGGTGTTTCTCATATGCTTACAGAACCGCGTGATGCTGTTACCAGTCTACTTTCTCTCTTTAATAGCAAGAGTACGATTGTGGAGTTGTGATATCTGCTATAAAACAATTAGTTTTTCAATTATATAATTGCTCCCCTTTCTCTCTTAGTGTTTTCTCTGTTTATACTGAATCAAATTGCCTTTCCTCTTTCCTTTTGAATATTTTCTGTATTAATTTATATAGAAATACATTTTCTTCTCTCACTGTAAATTTTTAGTCATCCATGCACTGTTTTTTTTATAAATCTATATAATCCATAATCTTATTACTGTAAATTAAAAGTTGAAGAAACAAGAACATGGTCTCCTCTCCACTTAAAGGTACCAGTCATAATATTGGAGACCAATAGAACCTGAGATATTCAGCACTCAAGTTTTTCCTTAGGTGACCTCTTTTGTCACAAGCTACAGGTAGTAAAGATACTCATCTTTAGGTACTCTAGTTGTGTACATGACTCTGAACTTAACATTCTCTGCCACCTATTTTTTGATTGCCTGACACACAACTTTGGAATTTTAGCTTACAAATGCTTTTTCTAGTCAGTTTGCTACTGTTCTGTAATTTTCTACGGAAATACATTACTGTTTGCATACTTTTCCTGTCAGAAATGCTATCAGATAAACCTTAGGCAAGGTCCTTGACTCTTGAAAAGTAAGGATTTTAACAACCTGGGAAGACTATAGAGCAGGATGTTACAAGGTTATCATTCCCTCCTACAGCTCCTGATAAAACATTTTGTACTCTTGAGTACTGGGAACACTATTACACATAACTTTGCTTTCTATCTCAACAGCAAGTAGGGTGAGCAGCCCTGTGTAGAGATGGATCTCTATGCAGAAAAGTGCAGACAAATCGGTTCTTGCAGCAATTTGTATTTTTCAGATCTTTTAATTTTCAGCCTTTTGGGGGGAAATACATTTGCTTAGAAGAACCTTCCATGCACTTCTTATAGTAAGCTTAGCTTTATAACTGAAATATCACCACAGGATTTACATGTCACTTTGTGTTGCCTTTCTACTAAATTGTCATAATTGAATGCCATCCCTTGCTTCATTAAATAGCTAAAGAAAGTTCATTTAGTTTAAACAAGTGGAAATATGTATGGAAGTAAGGGTAGAGCAATAGTTAAATTTTTTCTGCCTGTGAAATTTAAAACCCAATAGCATGCACCTCAATGAGCTGAATATATAGGAAGGACATGGTGTAGGTGAACAAAAACCTGTAACATAAAAATAATTCAAAACAAAACATCCAGAAGTAACTTAGCAAGGAAATATCAGCTTTAACACTGCAAACTATCTAGTTTGGAAAATGGTATATTTGCAAGTGTGGTTTAAGTGAAGTCTCGCCTTAACAAAATGATCTAAGGGCCATGTTTAAGTCAGAATGCTGCATATATGGCATGCCACTTTCTTGGTAATCTCTACGTTCTCCTCCATTTTCTTCAAATATTTCATTGATTTTCATCTTTCTATTCTTCCACATCATTTCATAAAAAGAAAAATAAAGAGAATTACAGGCAGTGATAATTATGTACAATGAAGAATGAAGTAATGGGTTCTTCCTCATGAGCTCATGATTTGGTCCTCTTTGCAGCTGACTGGTACTCAACAAGCTTTAAAGATGTTAAAGACGACTGATTAATTGGGTCCTCTCTGTCTATCTCTACTGTTTGTTACCTTTTTCAATATTCTGTACTTTACTAACATTTCATTCTTAGAATCCTTAGTCTCCTTGAATCATATTAATTTTCTGACAACTGAATCAAAAACAGTCTAAATCTTGGGGTGTTTACTTTTTAAAAACATAGGTGTGAATAGTTTAATTCAGAGATGATCTCTGGAAACCCTGACACAAGAGTGAGATTGTGATTGGATGATGGGGGAAGATCATCAACAAACTTGCATTACTAAGCAAGTTACCACTGGGGACAGCAAAACTTTAATCCCACTAGGGACTTGGAAAGCGGGCATAGAACACACTCTTCAGTTATTTCACCCAAAGAAGCCAGGGTATTTATTTACCAATTATTGTCTGTCATTGGTTGGGTTGTGTGGTGTTAATTCCACAACAATTTTGCCTTTCCACTTGTATGGACAAATGGGTCCAGCTGCCAGAAAAAGCCTTCACACAATGGGATACAGCTGCTACCAGTTGGTATTCCAGCCCACATACCCAGAAATAATAAGAACCAAGGAGATATGTACTAAGCACCGACAGCATCTACTCTAAGTCCTTAGTACAAATAAATGTCATTTTAATATATCTTAACATTTCTAAGCAAACACATTGCCTTCAAAGTATATAGAAAACTGTGTTGCCTCAGAACCTTGACACGAAAACAAAAAAATCTGTGTTCAAGGCCCATATTAACAAAACATAGGAAAAGTTATATACTCCCCTGTTGTCCTCAACTTCCCTGTCTTGCTCATTTGTAGGATGAAAATGTATGCAGAAATATCCATAAATTGAAAGAAAATAAATATATAAAATGGATTATTTCTATCAAACAATTTTAAAAAGAGCAAGCAAAACACCCAGTGACTTAGAGGAAAGCAAATTATTGTGCAATTATGTAACTTTGATATTAGAAAGACCATAGTAAAGCTAGTAAAGGATTTTGGTTAGAATTATTTGCCAAATTATAAGTAATTTTAAAGTAGGATCAAATGCATCTGATAAATTATGTTTTCATTGATCCATGGATATTTTGATATCTGGATTCATCTTAACATGTAAAGAATTACTAAAGATAAACTCAGCATGTTGTTAAAATTGATATCTCTCATTGGCATCACAGCACACAACAGTCATGATAATTAAGCTAACTGATATTATCACTTATGATTGCTTCTTGTCAGAAACTGTGGTATTTTCCCCACTGAGTAGGGAGTGGAGGTGGGTGAATTAAACTTAGTGCTAGAATTATCTCCCTCTTAGGCAGAATTCATCGAAACCAACAGTGAGGTTCAAAATGACCAGTAATAAAAGTAGGAAGAGATGATTGCTATGAAGCTCAACTTAATGGGACTCACAGAGAAAACCACCACATAGTGAATCAGATCAAATAAAAGAAGTAGAATGGCCTGCATATATTCTATTAAGAAGAACAAAATGAAACAAAACAAAATGTTACATTATAGTAATTTCAGATATTTATATCACCTAACTTTTTCTAATTAAAATATTATTTTGTTATACAATTGACAAATGCACATATTAAAAGCTTAAAAGAAAGAGAGAAGGAAATTCTCCTACTTCTGAATTTAGTCCAGATTCCAGAGGATGGTCCACAGTTTCTTGTGCAGTTATTTAAATGGTGGGATCCCTGGCTTATATTGATTCACACTTTTCATAAGCAATGTAAGTCTTTGTTTTTCTACATTCTTACAGTGTTATGCATTTTCAACATTACTGATCTTGCATAATTAGTAGGTTAAAGAGAAACCCTTGTTTTAATTTTTATTTCTTCATGGTAGGTGATGTTAAACACCTAATGCTTAAAAGACCCGTTCTTTTTCTTGGTTGCGAATCACCTGTTCATTTTTTTTTTATTAATTTATATATTATATAGTTTGACTTTTAATCATTTGTGGAAATCCTTTGGGTACTGGTCCACTAGAAGAAGGAAAGATTAGTAGTCTGTGTGCTCTACAACCATTTCTAGACCATTGAAACTCCTTCCCTCCACATAGGGTTTTATTGTTTTTAGTAGCTTTACATAAAAAGCATGCATATATATGTGATATTTTCATCCTTATCACATATCTACAAAGTAATCAGAACTTACTGATATTATCATCTCGATTTTAGAGTTGAAGATACGGAACCTCAGTTAATGATTTGACCAAGACCCATAACAGAAATTAAACTTCTCTTCCGTTCCGTATTGTTATATACATTGTCATGCACCAATGTTTTTTCTATTAAGTTTTCTTTATTGAGTGTATCCTAATTAATGGAAAATCAGGTATAGTCCCTGAAAATTCTTGCAAAAATCTGCTTTACTAATTTATCATTTCAATGCCCCCATACTTGGCCATAGACTTTAATAAAACTAAATCAGCTGTTTCCCATACTGCTGCAAGCTTGGCACAAAAGTCACTGTCCACATTATTTCAGCTTTCTGGAGTGGTTCTAAATAATTTATGCTACCTGTTGCCAAACTATTATCCAGTTTACAAGGCTGGGTTCATTTCTTTCTCATCAATGAAAACTGTCAGGATCTTATCAAACCAAGGTCAGAATTTTTCTCACTCTCTGGTTTTCCAAAAATCTTACATTATTTATATATAACAAAGTGAGTTGATTTGCTTAAATATCTACCATAATCTTTCAAATAATGCTAATTCACTTCATATTAATATGCTATATTATTGCTATATAATATAATATGCTATATTTATTGAATGCTATATTCACTTCCTATTAATATGCAGTTTGACAACAGAATGTGACTATGTATAAATTAATGCAGTTTGTTGGTATTATTCACTGGTATCAGTAATTATTACCAAGCTGGGAGTTGAAGAAATTCAGGGATACTCTTTATGAACTAAAAAATAAAGATTTAAAATTTAAGGATAAAAAGGAGAAAGAAGAGGTGGTAACTAAATAGATAATTAAAATATAAACATGAATGCAATAATCTAGACCAGATTAATATTTGGAAAAATGCAAAAGAACTTTCCTAATATTTCCAGAATTTTACTGTCTGCCTCTCACACTAGACTCAAGATGTATGTTTTGTTTAGGCAATAGAGAACAACAGATTACTAGGGAAAATTTATGGAAACCAAAAAGTGGGCTGTTTAATTAGCAAAGAAAACAGGTGCTAGTACTGATGGAGGGAAGGTACCTCTCCATTGGCAGGAGAGAGACAGCAATGGGAGGTTAGAAGGTGGAAGTGAGTTTTTCTTAAAAAAAGATGTGATAGAAGAACAACTAAGCCAGAAAAAGAGGGAAAAATAAGAAGCAAACAGGCAGGGGAAAATTTAAACTAACCTAGGTAAGGAAGTCAAGAGATTGTCACAGGTGTGTGTACAAAGAAATGAACATCAGCTGGATTAGACCAGTAGTGCACTGTATGATTTGTGCCCTTACAAATTTTTATGGTACAAGTCCTGGGACTATAGAAGATACTGTGTCTAGACACTGCCCCAGAATAGCCTAAGGTTTGCATAAACTCTTCTGGTATTTTTATTTCAATCCTATACATTGGAGGTTGTGCCTTACATACCTAGCAGGATTATCACAGGTACATTGTTTAAACCATTTTATTTGTAAGTATTTCCATATCTACTCAAATATCAGTTTCTTAAATTGTGCTTTTTCATGTATTGGTTTTTCTAAAGATTATTTCATTTCGCTTATTTATTTCAGTCAATTCAAAATTCAAACATATGCATGCATTTTAATTTCTGCCTATATTATATAACAGTGAATTTTGCACAAACATTTAATGAATTCACAAATAAAAGATGGCTAGTGTTTCATATTGCTATTTAGGAGGCTATTAAATTATTACACATAAACAGAAAATATTCTAAAGATATCACTTTTAATATTTCAGCAGTTGTTTCAATTACACTATAAAGTGTAGGAATATTGCCAGTTAGCTTTAAAAAACAGCATAATAGAGGAAATGGATTTAAAATGGCTTCGAATTATTTTTATTTAATAAAATAATCTATGCCTTGGGTTCACCCTTTTCAATCCTATCTACTTTCTGATTCTTATGGTCCTTAAAAAGAGTATTGTAAATGACTGAACAGAACATTATATGTGATTTTGTGCTGGAAAATTGAAACAACATGTAATCATGACTAAGCAGGAGCGTTATGGAAGTAGCAAATAGTTACATGATTACTAAAGTATAGCTGTCAATGGAAATAGAAACCTGCAAGGAGCCTATCATAAAAGCAGCAATTTCAGATTCACTAGTGTTTAAAATTAAAGTTTAGTAATTCATTGTGCATCTTTCTCCTTAATGGCTTTCAGAAAGTTTCTTACTTTCACTTAGCATTTTCACCTTTTTTTCCTTAATGTCCTGCCCTTCAAAATGAAAATGTGCTTATTTAAGATCAGTAATGCAATTGTTATAAGGCTGTGTGAATAAAGCACTCTAAAAACGTTGAATTCTGAAACAATGGTCAGTCAATTGTTATTTATAGTCAACACTCTATTTTTAATTCATTGAGAGATGAAATATATTAGGTAAGTCAGTTTGACCAATAGTTTGTTTTTCTTTTTCCTCTTCTGGAACAGAATTAGCTGATGGGTGAACCTAATTAGAGACATGACAAAACTTTCAAGTAAAAGTGCTTGGTGAAAAAAAATGGCTATTTAAACAGTTGTACATAAATGTATGACATTATACTGTCTTAAGAAGTAGAGATGAGAAGGAGGTTTAAGAAATTGGACACTAGCTAAAGGAAAAAGTTTTGGAGAAGAAGTATTTGGGATTTTTTAAAAAATATATTTTGTTTGTTTAGCATGAAATACATCTGGACTAATGTATCTGTGGATATATGTGTGAAATATTACAGAGCGACCTTTAAGAATTAGTCTGGGGAATACAAACTTCAGAGGAATTGATAAAAATGATTGGGGTTTGAGACAAATTAGACAAACAAGGAAGGTATTGTATATAAACAAAAATAAACAATTCAGATTGAGAAAATTTAATAGAGAAACCATTTGGGACTTAACTTTTTGCCCACACAATATTTTAAGTACTGGAGGAACATGGTTTTGTGATAACTGAGTTTAAGCGCTTTCCTAAGCAACACTGAATACAAAAGCATAAGCCTCACATAATAAGGGTGTCGTAATATTACATATTTTTCAAAGTTAAATTTCCAAAATAACACTTTTAAAATTTTATGCTTTGTGATTAACAAGGATAAGAAATATGTCCATAGGCATTGGTTTTCATGTGATTCAGTAGATATTACTGCAAATAACATAAACACATAGCATGTTTTTTATACACTAAGCAAATAGGACATAGGATAGAGATATACATGTATGCATACTGCAATTAGTAGGCAGAAATCTACATATTCAGAACCAACAACATATTTTAGAGTTATTTATTAATATGGACTTATTCAAATCTAACAGAAAAGGAATATTTCATGATTAGAAAATAGCTCATTTTGTTTGTGAGAGCACTGATTATATTTTGGGGGAATTAGTTCACCATGAGACAAAAGCAAGGGAAAAGGAAAAAAAAAGAAAACCCTGCTTGTGGAAATAACAGTATTGAAAGTATGAAAAATGATGTTTAAAGATCTACAAATCTAGTCTCCAAATATCTTTTCACCATAATCTATAGCCTCATTCTTCTAAAGTATGCATTCCTACCCTAAACCACTGTCTTTCTAAATATACTATGGTCTTATGCCCCAGACTTCTGTTCATTCTGTTATTTAAAGATGGAGGACTCTTCTAGCACATTTTCCCACACATGTAAAAATGTCTGCATTCATCAATACATATCTCCCATTGCTAACTACTCCACAATGTCTTTCCTAATTCTTTAACTCACAATTATTAAACCTTTTCCTTTTATTTTCATAGCTCTTTGTTTATTCCTCTATTCAGAGCAAATTTTAATATCTTAAAATATGTTAATATATATTTTATTGTTTAATTGTCATTCTGAATTATATGTACCAAAAAGTTTGAAGGAAAAGCAGAAAAGAAAGCTAATAACTGAGATGAGATAGAAATATCAAGGAATCAAATATCTTTTGTTAAGTACAATTCCACTCTTAGGATTTTGCCCCAGAGAAATAAGATATATGTCTATAAAAAGGCTCATACATGAATGCTCATAACAGCTTTATTCAGATACCAAAAAAAAAAAAAGAAAGAAAAAACTCACCCAAACAAGCCAAATGTCTATCTACAAGAGAATAGATAATCAAATTGTGCTATTTTCATAAAAAGGAATGAAATGCCACCCAGAAATGGAAAGGAATAAGCTTCTGATGCACGTAAACATTTGTATGACTCTCACAGGTATTACACTGAATGAAAAAATCAGAAGAGAAATGTACATATGACATTATTCCTTTATGTGAAGTTCTAGAACAAATACAAATAACGTGTGGTAAAAATATTCAGAAAAAGGTGGAGGTAGGTGACTAAGAATGAGTACGAGGGAACTTTCTGGAGTGATGAAACATTCTATTTATTGCTAGTGTGTGGGGTACAAAGGTATATGTACTCATCAAAACATTATACATTTAAGATGCATGCAGTAAAAGTATGTAAATATTCCTTTAAAAGATCTTTATAAAGAACTATTGAATTTTATTTAGTACCTTTACTTTTTTCTGTAGTATAGGTTGGCAAATGTGAAAGTATTATCTGTATATTCAAGGCATTAAATAATAAGTAAATATACTGAAAATAACAGGAACCAGAAAAGATACAAATATGGAAAGAGAAAAGGCTAGAATGTACTCTGTGGATTGGAATTAGAGTTCTCTGTATGAACTCATTACACACACACACACCCGACACACACACATTTGATGGTAGAGAGTTCTCTATGACTCTTGTGCATTTTTGCCCATTTTCTAAGAAAAAGTATTAAAATCATTTGCTCCAGATAGCTTTCCAAGAATGTTTTTATAGCATTCACTCTGGAGGGATAAACATAAGGTCTCCCAGGCTCCCTCTGATCAGGGTAGTAAAGACTCACTCAGGGCCAAATGTGGGCAGATTTGCTACCAACTGCCTTATAATATTGGGAGTTTCCCTTAGCTCATGTTTCATCAGTTGTGACATAAAACCAACTGTGTGCACAGCATCCACTTGGACCCACCTCCAGATCACCCTGAGGGGTTTGGAGGCAAGAGGAACTGATTGGTGCAGGAAGCTCTTGATGCCCACTGTGCCATGAGGAATAAAGTTCTCTAATCCATGTATCTTGTGTTTTCTGCCTGCATCTATGAACCCATGTAGGCTAACTTCTTAGTTTAACTTAGTTTTTAAGTAGAGTAAAATTTCAGAACTCACAGTTCCCTATAACACCCATTTGTTTTCTGGATTTTTCTGATGAGAGGGCCTAAAATCAATGACATAGCTATCCCATAGATGACCATACCTATGATTTGCAAGACTGTGCAGATCTTGGTCTTTGAATACCATTCAACTCCAAAAGGAAATAAGGCTTCTTTAAGAATACACTGAGGGCTTCCCTTCCCTGGTGGCGCAGTGGTTGAGAGCCAGCCTGCCGATGCAGGGGACACGGGTTCGTGCCCCGGTCCGGGAAAATCCCACATGCTGCAGAGCGGCTGGGCCTGTGAGCCATGGCTGCTGAGCCTGTGCGTCCGGAGCCTGTGCTCTGCATCGGGAGAGGCCACAACAGTGAGAGGCCCATGTACCGCAAAAAAAAAAAAAAAAAAAGAATACACTGAATCCATGGCTAGTGCAGGTGGAGAGAAAGTAAATAAGTGCTAAAGAATGATGGTGGCAAATCTTAACCAAGCGATTATATTTAACATCACCAACTTTGAGGACAAATCAGTATCATTTGCCTCCTGATGTGTGGCTAGTGCGGAGAGAAAGTAAATAAGTGCTAAAGAATGATGGTGGCAAATCTTAACCAAGCGATTATATTTAACATCACCAACTTTGAGGACAAATCAGTATCATTTGCCTCCTGATGTGATACACTGAGAAGAACACATCCTTTTAATACTATTCCTGCCTAAATAGTAAAACCTAAATCTAATCATGAAGAAATATCAATGAAGAACATTCTACAATATAAATGACCTGTGCTCTTCAGAAATATAAAAGGTCACAAAAGACAAGGAAACTCTGAGGAATAATTCTAGTTTATGAGACTAGCAATACCTCACAAATAACTGCAAAATGTAACCTTTGTAGATAGAACATTTGACCATGGGACACGAAATGACTATGCTTCCAAATGACCCGTTCTGCACTGGGAACTGATGACCTGCCAAGTCATAATGTCTAATGAGCCAGTGGCAGATGGAAATCATAAAACTGGGATCAAGCGTGAACAGGATGAGAGGGCATGAGTAAGCTGCATGAGTTGGTAGTCAAGGCCTCCACACAGCTGCACCCAGGGCTTGAAGCTATTGCCATCTGGGGTGTTTCATCTGCCCAGCTGAAGAATAAAGAGAAGCCCAAGTTAGGTTATGGATGAGTTGATTGGTATGTGTGAGCAAGCTGAAAACATACAGCTGCCTCATAGTCACACTCAGGTATGGCCTTAAAAGACATTGGAGTGGGAAAATCTTCCCAATGCGCAGAACTGAGAGCAGTTCCCCTGGTCATGCACTTTACAAGGAAGAAGTAGTGGCCTGAGCTGAGAATATATACACACTCCTGGGCAGCAGCAAATGGCTTGGCCTGGTCAAAGGCCTGGAATGAAAATTTCTGGAACATCAGAGGAAAAAGGGTCTGGGGTAGATCATGTGTTTGAACATATAGAAGTGGACACAAACTTGATGTTAGGCCAATGTATGGGTAAGTTAAACTGAATACTAAAAAAAAAAAAATAACTTTAAAATCATGTTAAATGCAATATTGATCAGTGGGGGCTTTGAGAAAAATTAATTTGAAACATAAAATGAGAACAATTTTTGACTTACTCATATTTATTCATGAATGTATTATATTAAGGTAACTATCAAAAATTAACTTATAAAAAGTTTTCACAATAAAAGATTATGTATCAAGTCCATTCTCAAGATCAGTAAAAAAAAAAATAAAAGGTCTTAGAAGAGAAAGTTTTAAAGAAGTCTGAAAATAACCTGAAAAACAGTCTCCTAATGGTTTTGAAGTATGTACCAAGTGTTCCTTAATTTCAGAATTGTCAGTCTTAATTGCATAATTAATAAAGCATTTTAAGTACCGGCAGGAGAGTTTGTAAACATTATAGATTTTCACAAGGGTGACAATTTATTGTAGTTTAATTACTTCGTAGATGCTTATAGACAGAGCTCCCATGAAGCTGAACCTCCGTGCAGTTAGGCAGGACCTGAAACTCTCCTGAAACTATTTTTTTGTCAACATAGAGGTGAAATAAACAAATGCAATCTAAGTAAGATTGTACAGCTCACAAAGAACTTTTCCAAGTGGCTTATCTCCCCCGTTGCACATAGCCTTTGCATTTCCAGTTATAGCAGCATCTTCCACCCCCTACCATCCCCTTCCAATTAAAACAGGATTTTTAGAAATGGAAAGTTTTAAGGTTAAGCTTTTTATTTCTAACATAACATTTTTTTAAAAGTTCTTATATTTTTAACTGAAAAATAATTGCAAGCATATGAGATCAGTGGTTGGGTTTTGGAGGGTGGGTTTTTGTTTTTCTAGGAAAAAGGGATCTGTTTTCCCAGAAATAATATTATGTGCCTGCCTGAGCCTGTAGGTACCCTTGCTTTATTCTACTTTGCTTTCTCAAGGGGATCAGATGAAAGGCCTAACTCTCCTCATTTGACCCATGGTGCTCAGCTCTGTTGATGAGGATAAATATAACCTGCATCTGCCTGCTTCTTATCATCCCCATATTGCTTTTCTGCCACCTTTTCCTGAACAAAGTCCTTTGCCAGTATCTACCTCAAGTTCCAGAGCCTGGAGATACTGCATCTCTTCTCACAGTACACTGGAAGAGGGAGCAGATGATGCTCAGTAGCACTCTTAGATATGATGCTGGCTTTGGACAGAACTGATAGAATAGAATCCTCTGGGAAGATCAGAGAGTCTTAGAATATTCTTGTAAATAAAAAATAAATAAAATAGATTTTATCCAGCCTCATAGGTAACTAAAAAAATCAAATGACATGTAATTTTATTTTATTTTTTGCGGTACGCGGGCCTCTTCCAGGACCGGGGCACGAACCCGTGTCCCCTGCACTGGCAGGCGGACTCTCAACCACTGCACCACCAGGGAAGCCCTGACATGTAATTTTAAATCAGCAATTATCCTGATGTTATTCAAATTATTCAGAATATTCTACAATATGAAAATAACTTTAATTAAAATGAATATAATCCCATTTGTCAAAATCTACAAATATCACTTTGATGTGGTAGACTATCAGACATATTTTTATTAACATATAGGTTGATTGGTTTAGTCTATCAATGAACAATAACTTTACTGACATCTACTTTCAAAATTTTAATGAATGATTTTATATAATTTTATACCTGAAATTAGTCATATAAATTTCATATAGAATGTGCAAAAGTGAAAAATCTGTATAAGATGAGATAAAATCATTTAATAAATATGTGTATTTAAAATGTACAGAGAAATTTTACCTTGATGAGTTTTTTGAGAAATTCATTTTTAAGTGACATTTTGTGTTTCAGACTGGCTAAATCAGGAAAAAGTCCTCTAACCTTTGTTACTCTATTAGAAAATAACACCTGAATGTCCCCAGGATGAATTTAACCAAAAATGTGAAAAGAGCAAGGGCCAGCTAGTGATATATCATGAAGTCATGGGTGAAATGTTAATCAAGGAAATTTTGTAGTGAAGATATGTGGTGATTGGGAGAATATATAGCAAAGGTATAAGTAAAATGGCTGTAAGCAGAAAAAATGTGATTGCTTGTGGAGAAATAATCCTAATCGTGATACACCATACATAATTGATGACTTAATCTCAGCAAAAGCATTGCTAAATACTTTGCATACATTATGTCATTAAACTTTCACACCAAACTTATAATTCAAGTAAAAAAAAAAAAAAAAAACTAAAGAAACTGTGAATGAGGGAATTTAAGTATCCATGTTCCCAGAATAGTTTTGAAGCTATGATTCATTCTAGATTTATTTAACTACCCAGTGTTTGCTCATAACTCTGATATTTTACTTCTTTCCTCTGTACCACACTGCACTATACTGTCTCCTATTGCATGAATTGATTCCCTGACACTGTATATTCCATGTGTCTTGACAGAGCAAAGTAGGATAAATATAACCCCAGATTTTTAATATCTAGATTTTTTTATAGTTTGGGAAAATGAATTTTCACTAACAAATTCAACTCATTGTATCCTTTTCCTATTTTTTTCTGCCACAAATATGATTTCATCCCATGCTGCCTATGCACACATGAATTCCTGCAGCTGAAAGTGACTAGAGTAAAATATAAGACCATATTGAATTGTAATCCTTTAAATTTGTAATCACCAAATTCAAGCTGATACTGCCCAGGAATCATGACATTTTCCTAGTCCCTATTCTCCAAGATAATTTTATACCTTCCCCTTTTATTTTCTCCTTTCTTCAAATTTTCATCATCTTTTTTTTTTCCCATTCTGTTGCTTGGCTGATATTTTTGCTTCCTATTCCACAGTGGAAAAATAAAAGGAGTTAGAAGAGAGTTTTTCAGAGACTCATTACCACATCTAGCAATTAATTCACTTCTCTTTGTAGTCATATCCAACTTCTCATTTATTATTATGGATGAACTGTCCAAGTTCCTATTAAAAGCAATCCTTCCATTTTTTCGCACAAGATACAATACTCTTGTTTTTAAATGCAACACCACAGTGATTTTCCTCTCTTTCCCACATCATGAATTTTCTCCATGCTTTCTGGATCAATATGGTCAGCATACAAACATGCTTTGACTTCTTCCCTTTAAAAAGCCCAGCTCCAGTACTACCCCATTCCTCCGTTCCCTATTCATTCTTTCTTGAAAGATCAAGCGTTTCTCCCTGTCATTTCACAGAAACTGATTTCCACTTTTCTACATCTATTGGTCAATTCTCAGTCCACATCTAACTTGATTTAGCAGCATTTGTAATAATAGTTCAATCTTTCCTTCTCAAAGCTCTTTTATCAGCAAACAGTATCACACTGTCCTGGTTTCACTGGGTGGTTTTCTTTCTCATTTGCCAGTTCCTCCTAATTCTCAACACTGGAGTGTACTAGGACTCAGTCCTCAGACTTCTACATTTCCCTTGTTCTGCGTTGCAGATGGAGGAAAGTCAAACTTAAAATAAAAATGGAATTATTCATGATCAATAGTGGAAATATATAGACTTTAAAAATCCTTAGTATAAATGGAAAGGAAAAAAATAAACTTGGAACCACTATTAACAATTCATCAATTACCAACTATATTATTATAACTGTATTTAATGATTTTTCTAGAATTAAAATTTAGAGTTAAATACTTAAAACTGATATTGCATGTTTAATATATTTAATTGGATACTACTTTGTGGCTTCTAAGATTCTACCTAAACATATCTATGGTATACAATTCAGATACTATAAAAAACATTTACACAAATATGTATATCAATATATCTATATTACTCATTGTCCATATCATTTTTATGCTAGAATTGAATTAACTGGAATATTCTGAAAACATACTTAAGGAGCGTTTAAATGTGATTTCAGTACCTCATCCAGCATATAGTAAGTTAAGCTAAAATATTTGTTAATGTCATAAAATAACCTCAGACTCCTACTGTATTTTAACTATGATTTGTGTTGGTCTGTACTTAAAATTACCTAGTTAGGTATTTATATAAGTAAAATGTGAGATAATTAGAAACAAATTTGGGAAGAATAAACTTGTTTTTCCCTAGAAGTATCTCGCAAACATATTACTTATTAAAGTGAACAATTGTGAAATCTAAGGAACATGACAGTCTCATATTGAATGTTATGTGGAAGACTAAGAGATCATATGCAAACTTAAGTGTCAATCTTATATACATACGTGTGAATAATATATGTCAATAACCTAGGCTTTATATATTGATTAAGAAAATCTAACTTGCATTAGACTCATACTGAATTTACATTAATGCTGCTTATATGGCTTCAATTCAACTTAATTTCCACTAATGTCTTTCACAAGGGTTTCTAATAAATCACTTCTTCCCATACACAATCTGTATAAGTTTTAAAAATCAAATTCATAAACTTTATTTTATTAAGATTAAACTTTCCTCCTATTATTTTAGTCTACTGAAAAACTTTAAACATAAATCTACCAGTCTACATAATAACTCCTTCTTATTCTATATTAATCACATCTATAATAATCCTACTTTTTATATTATCACCTACGATACTAGTAAAACAATTTAGTAGGAAACTGTCAAGGAAAGGCCATCAGTGAATATAACAAGCAAAGTTTGTCCAAATTAAAACTTTAATTTTTCAAAGGTTGAAATCTAGTTAATTGTAGAATTTTTTAACTTGCGGTTCTCCTTTCAAAATGCAAGCTACTGTATAATCAATAACACTATCTAAAATGAAACACAAATTAGTGTGGCACAACTTGTTCCTTAGTAACAAATAATGGCTTATCTATATTTTTTCAAGTACTTATATACTATTTATAGGTTTATTGAGTCATTTAGCCTCCACGAAATATGCTTACCACCCACTATGTGTGAATCTCGGCTCTAGGTACAAAGGAGGTCCTCCCATCATTTACTTGATCCTCTAAAGTGCAAGTGGTAGATAGAAAATATTTTGACCCTAATAATCACACTCTCAACTGTCTTTTTAAGAAATCTTAATATTCCTGTGGCCAAATTTATTGCTTTACAGTCTTTTATTTTTCCAGCACCAAGTTTCTTACTATGAAATAAATTCTTCCATTTTGTATATTACTCTTAACTCTTGATTATCTATATTAGTTTCACATTTCTCCAACCATGGATTTTTTTTCATAAAAGTAAGATAAACTTTAGTAAGTACCCAAGTCTTTAACCAAAAAATTATATATTGTAGTTTTTAACGAATTACTGTTCATTACCACGTAATGAAATGACAACACTAGCAATGACTAATGAAAGAATAGATATGGGAAAAAAGCACCAGCATATCTCTCTCTCTCTCTCTCTCTCTCTCTCTCTCTCTCTCTCAGCATTTGAAATGTAATAATTTGCATTAAAGAAAAAATGTCTTCATATCTTTCTGTATATTTCATATATATTTTGAGTATCTGTGGCCTGTTTAACAAAATGTAGCTGGTTTGGACTAAAGTTATTATAATAATTATTATTGCTATTGTTGTCTTTGTTGAACATGAAAAGATTTTTTGTGAAAATCAGTACTCACTTTATTCATTAGACTAATCAACTGTATAACATCCTTCACAACCATGGAGTAAGGACAGGAGTTTTACATAGATATATGACTCACCTCTTCAGTTGAATATACTCTGAAAGTGAATGCTGGGAACACCTGCATTTCTATAGAGATTTCCCAGTGAAGTGAAGTTTAACTGCTATTGCTGGGTGCCTCTAAACTGGGTTGTACCTCAGTAAGGACTAGAGAATGATCTTTAAGATATTTCTATTAAAATTATTCCAATTATTATTCCAGGGGTACAGTTTCTAAAGGAATTGTCTTGTATTTCAATCCAAAAGAAATTATTTTCCTTCACAATTTTTGAAACCACCTGCAACTGTAGTTGAGTTTGTTTATTCACCTTTATTTTTTTCTTTCAGGAAAGAATATACCATCCATTGCCATTACAGGATACCCACTAAATACATAATTAACCTATAACTATGCTCTTTTGTTAATTTTTCTGATGATAGTTGTTTCGTTTTGCTTTCTGTCACAAAGAAACTTGGCCAGGCATACCCTCTAACTGAAATGAATACATAGCATAGCATGGAAAGCTGGAGGCTGCTAGGTGAGCATCTGAACTCAGATGTAAGTGGTGGAGAAGCTGGTAGAGAAGCAGCATCTGGTATAGAGAGCTGAGCAATGTCATGGCTGCCAGAAAAGCCAGACCTTGTGGGAAGGGCCAAAGGTGAATGGGAGAGAACTATTTAGAATATTTGCTGTAGGAAAGAAAACAGTGTGCAATTTCATGAGAAGAATGGTTATAAAAGGATGAAATAGGCTATTCTGTGAAGAGAATGGTGTTACTAAAGAATGAAAATATCTATTGTCTAGAATTGTATAACAATCATAATCGGTGAGACGTTTTCTGCTGTTATGAAATTAGAAGCACCTGCTGTTACTGGTAATAACAGTTCCTGACTTGAGTATGTCAAATAGATTTTCCAAGCACTGAAAATTACTGTTGTCATGGAGAACTGCAACTGTCCAGGAATGAAAAGAACTTTTCTGTAGGATTTGGAACAGTTTGAATTGTTGCTTTTTAATATGTTACCATAATCAAAGACAAATGCTTATGTCTAGATGAAATTTGCTTACAATATAACAGTCTTTAGTATCTTGGAAAAAATCATCTGGTCAAGGATTTCAAGTTGAGTCACTGTTTTTCAAAAACCTATTGTTTTCAATGTTTCAAAATGATGTGTTTGTATTAATTGTTGATGGTGGATGGCGGGAACAAAAAGTGCCCACAGAACTGAGAAGGTATCTTGAGACCAAAAAATGAGACAGGCAGCTCCATGTAATCAATGGGTCAGTTTATTACAGGGTAACTTACTCACAGGGTAAGATTGGGTAGTTTACAATCCGGATGCATTCACAGATGTGTCCTGCACTGAGGGGCCACTGGGACAATTTTATAGTTAACCTAGGGTATGAGTTATGTGCTTGAAAACAGGAAGTGCCTTGCTAAGTCAAGATTTATGAATGGGTAACTAGTCTCGTGAGTACTGGGAATACATCAGCCAACGTCTTTATCGTTTGGAGACTAACACAGCATAGAGGCTAGCTAGACCTAAAGATCATTAAAAAATATCTATTAGCTAAAAGCCCTGGATGACAGAGAAGAGATTTACTACACAGTACAGCCCTAGGTAGGGTTAGTGGAAGGACAGGAGGAAGTGAATGGGCGCAAATGACATCAGTTATGCTAATAGCTCTACAACCATAAAAACTGGTATATTCATTAACATTATAAAACTGAACAAATGTATAATTAGAGTTAGGTAGTTTATCGAATGACATTTCTTTGATTAGTTAGATAAAAATAATATTATAAAAACAAAATGATACTAAAATTAAAGGGACAACATTTAGTTAGAATAAAATTGTTAAATTATATATATTTATAAGCCGTATTAAATTTAGCACAATGCTTTGTTAATGTTGATATTTTTTATTCCTTATTGTAAAATATATTTCCTATAACACAATCAAATGAAAATTCAAGTAGGGGATATTTTTTAAAAATTGAAGTTTTTAATTATTATAATTGAAGATAGTGAGAAATTTGAAAGGCTATGAATAGCAGTAATGAGTAAACACAGTTATCCAGATAACTAATTCATTCCTAGTTTATCTATTCAACATAAATGTATTGAGCACCTAGCATATGTTACTGGCAGAGATGACATTAAACAAATATGACAAAAAACTTTGCCCTCAAATATCTTACATAATATTATCATTACATATCCCTTACATATTAATTATTACATATTACATTAAATATTAAGATCATGACTCCTTTAGCAGAGATCTATTTGGCTTTAGATTATAAAATCTTCAAAAATTACTGTTAGAACATTTCCATCACCCCAAAATATTCTGTATCTTTGTTGTGGTTGTAGTAATATGGGTGTATATACTTCTCAAAAGGCATCAAAATGCACAATTAAATTTTATAATTAAACTGGACAATTCAAACTGGGGAATAAAAATTAAAGTTGTATGTAAATTGTGTCTTAATAAAGTAGATTTTAAATGCTTGATGAAATATTTTTAGTTATATACTATAATAATTACTTACACATACATACCTAAATTTCACAAGTATATATATTTTTGATGTGGATGTAAAAAGAAACATAGAAAGAGTAAGAAGGAAGTATGGCTTGATATATTTTTGGAACTCTAGGTAGAGGGTTAATATATTTGTTGTATTTTAGAAATGTCACTTTTATTTAAAATGAGGTTATTTCATCTCTGTTTGCCCTACAGATCCCCAGGATGACATTACTGGTGTCACTAATAGATGGCATAGAGAAGGCCTCCTAGGAATTTTGGATGATACATATATAAATAAAGTTCTATTATCTTGCTATAAGGATATTTACCTTTCTTTGGAGCTTTCATTTTTAGGAATAGTTTATAAAGAGACAATTATTTTGCAGATAAATGAAGAAAAATAAAAATTAGTTCATCTTCTTCTTATCTGACACTTAAGTTCTCAGTTGTAAGGTTTAAAAGAACGAAAAAGCAGCTATCCTACCTGTGATTAATTATAGGATCAGTTCAAAAGAGAATTTATAGATAAAACCTCTGATAGTAGCTATCTAAGTCTGTGCCACAAATTATAAGTTGTTGGGATTAAGAGAATATCAGAGAAGAAAAGCAGGAACAGAGGCTGCTTACCCGATTCCTTTTGACTGAATCAAACAAACTGATATTGGCCTAGAAACAGAATTACCACTATTAACCTGAGATAGAAATGATTCAGATGTCACACTGCTAACAAATAAAATAAGAAGGCTGATGTGTTTCTGCTATTTAAGATTGTTTTAAACAGTACAACGAAGCTTTCTGTTGTAATTACATAAAATAAAGGCAGTGCTATGTCTCTCATGGTAGAAATAGAGAAGACAATCAATATGAGTAACTTAAAACAAACTTGCCAAAATATGAATAATTATGATTTCTAATAAGACCAGTCTTTTATTACAGCTCTGTTTCTATATACTTGATACTTTATTTTTTTTATCTCCTTATACCACCCTTCCCTTCATTTTTCTTATCCTGTAAACATGGACTTATACCTCAGAACTTAGGTCATGTCTTATCTCATCCAGGAAGCCTCCCTTGCTTCAGTCTCTAGCTCTGCCCAGAGTACACGTTTATCCTGGGTGTTCATAATGAATGGTGCATGTTCTTCACCCAAGACAGTTATCATATGGTATTGGAGTTATATCTCGACTGATTTATGTCCATCATTAGCAGGGAGCTCCTTAATAAAGGAATTGCCCAAAAAGCAATTTCTAGAAAGTCTTCCCTCTTATTCTTTTTTTATAACGTCTTCTTTAAGCTATTTTAAAACACATTGTAATTTGCTATTTATTTATTTTCTTTCATTTATGTATATTAGAGAGTGCTCTCTATGACTGGGGAGACCTGTCTGTCTTGTTTGTTCTATTCCCAGGGCTTCACAAAGTGCCTGGACCATATCAAACTCTCGAATATTTAACGAATGAGTGAACAAATGAATGAATATATCATGACTTTTTATCATCATATGTGTAGCATACACCATCTTAGCTAATACATAATAGATATGTTGAAAGAGAAATGACTTGTGTGAAATATTAGAAAGAGGAAGAAATGGACATTATTGTTAACATATGAAAATTACCTATTTGAATATGCATATTAGCAAGTGGTATAACAATGTATGCAGAGAATAAGCCTTGTATATAAACTCTGGATTGCATTCTATATTTTTATCTAATTTTATTTACCAATACCTGACTTATCAATTTACAAAATGAACTCAATTTTACAGATGTCTTCTACCCAAATCATAGAGAACAGCTGTATAAAACATTATCATACTTTAGAAAATATTTATTCCAAGCTTATTATATTAAAAATAAGTAAATTAGGGCTTCCCTGGTGGCGCAGTGGTTGAGAGTCCGCCTGCCAATGCAGGAGACACGGGTTCGTGCCCTGGTCCGGGAAGATCCCACATGCCGCAGAGCGGCTGGGCCTGTGAGCCATGGCTGCTGAGCCTGCACATCCAGAGCCTGTGCTCCACAACGGGAGAGGCCACAACAGTGAGAGGACCGTGTACGGTAAAAAATAATAATAATAATAAGTACATTAGTCTCACCCATGTGATAGATTTCATCCAAAGTTGAAATCTAGTTAGTAGCAGAACCAAAGCAGTAGCTGCAAAATATTGTTATTATGAAATTTTATACACACATCAATATGTAAACAAAAATGTGTTTACTATATTGTGTGTACTGACTTATGAAGAAGGTATATTTACTTTGTACACATACTAATAGAATTTATGGGGGAGGCAATAAAGGATAGATAAAAGCAAAATTTAGTGACTTAGGTTTCCACTATAAATTTAATATAAAATTTAATTGTCACATATATCCCTGGATGGTTGGTTATAAATGACAGAAAAAGGAAGGGAAAGGATGGGAAAGAATTGAGAATAAACAAAAAGAAAGGCATAGAAGAGAAGACTGAAAAAAAGAATGGACAATAGAAAATGTGACAAAGATAGAATAATTGATAATATGAGAACAGGGCAACAGTCCTTGCAAAACAATTAAAAATCATCTGGCAAAATATACTGTCTGCATTCAGTGTATTTAAGTACTTTCATTTTGATCCAGAGATTACATCTGCCTGAGTGCAGTAAAACTATAGCAATAACTACAACTAATATTTATATAGTATATCCTAGCTGGCAAATGCATTTCTTAGAATCTCCCAGCAGTGGATTTCATGTCATCTTAGAGAGAAATCAAATGATGCACCAAGATATCATAGACAGATAAGTGGGTATTTGAGATGTTTGCTGTTTTTGTTATTTAAATGTATTTGAGATGGGCATTTCTGCACAAATATCTCTGATGGCTTTCCAAATTTTTCAGAAATTACTTTTTAAAAATTAGATTAAAAGTATGAACACAAACATTTTGAAATTTTTTATAAACTTATTTATCTTCTCTAGATTAATCTTGTAATATTGTAGGTTGAGGAACATAAGAAATCATTAGTATAACATGGTCTTTATGCTTGAAATATTTTCTGTTTATTTTCTGTACTTTCAGATAAATGCAATATCACTTTATATTTTTATTGGGTCAGATATATTTGCATGGTAAATTTGATATTTCACATGTGCCTTTTTTTCCCTCTATAAAGTCTCCTAGCCTAAATTAGTTATACTGAGACTTAATGGGAATAAAAATAAGCAATGTGTTCTAAGTACATGATAAAGAAAATATTAAAAAAGATTGTGGAAGTCCTTTTAAATTATGCAAGAATTATATGCATATACATGCTTTTTCTAATTCTGTATAGTTTTGTATTTTTAACATAATTTATTTGAAGGTAATTTTTTTAATGAGTAATTTTATGGGCATCATTTCTAATGACTACTTAATTTTTTCATAAGAATATATCATAAGTCAAATAATGGCTTTCATATTACAAAACAAAGTAGAAAACAGCATACATACCAAATTGTAACAGCAGCTTTCAGTGACTTATGGGATTTTGTTGATTTGCTTTTATTCTTTTATATTTTTCTGCATTTAAAACATTAAAATATAGTAAAAATTATTTTAATAAACTTTGCTAATATTTCCATGTAAAACAAATTTATATTAAAATATGACTAATTTTTAGAAGGGCAGAAAAAAGAAACCAGGACCCATCTTTGGGATTAAAGTAGCTAAATGCTAAATTTTAATAGGGAAAATATATTTTTTTAATTATGTGACGCAAAGCTCTTGAATTAACATGACTGACTCTGAGGATGGGTGCAACAGAGCATAGAATAAATCTTCTCACGCAAAATACCAGCATTCCAGAGGATTACTTCCATGCTCTATTTCTTTCAGTTTGTTACTGTGGTCTATCATTGTAATACAGATATAGCCAGTAGTTAGTCCCAAATAAATTGGTTAAAATATGTGTAACTGAAAAAAAGTGTACTAAAATTGAATAATTTCTGGCTTATTATTATTAACATCAAATGCTCAAATTTTCACAATTCAAATATACTGAAGGGGAATGAAAGACATATTTTTATATGGGCTAATCACTTATATGGTTTAAACAACTAAAATTTTTAGACTTGATGAAACATTTTAACAGTTGGGAAAAAAATCCACAATTCTAACATCAAACATGTAGTACCACCTTTATACAGCATATAAATTTATGCATATAGAATTGGCATCTTCAGGAATGGATTATTTTAGAAAAAAATTATGGTGAATGAGATGATCAAGATGTTAAAATGTGTGACAGGGCTTCCCTGGTGGCGCAGTGGTTGAGAGTCCGCCTGCCGATGCAGGGAACACGGGTTCGTGCCCCAATCCGGGAAGATCCCACATGCCGCAGAGCGGCTGGGCCCGTGAGCCATGGTTGCTGGGCCTGCGCGTCCGGAGCCTGTGCTCTGCAACGGGAGAGGCCACAACAGTGAGAGGCCCGCGTACCGAAAAAAAAAAAAAAAAAAATGTGTGACAGTGAATGCTTTACCACCCTCTCCCTCTCCAGCTGTTGTCTTCCAAAATTTACCTAAAGAAACCTAGAGTTGTATTCATTGAAGGCAGGCTTTAGACTATTTATATAAATGTTTATCCTTTATAAAGTACTGTCTGATTTTCTTCAGTGACACTTCTGCTTTCCCCGTGATTATGACATTTCTTGCCATATTCAAAGATAACAAGACCGATCCCCCCAACTGGAGAGTTGTCTCTACTTTATCTGGACAGAACGGTGATATTGATCAGTCCAGACACTTGAATCCAGTTCTACATATTAATAGGCATTTACTTTAACAAATTAAAATTTTAGCGACAGAGTCTATCACAGGATAATCGCCTAGATATGCACATTATGAAGTGACATTACAGTGCACTTCCATACATCTAATCCACACTTATTATTTCAGAGGTGCAGTCTCAAAGGACGAATGCCCTTATTTGCTGAAATGCAAAGCAACAGCCCCATGGGACCCCCTAAATTGTTAAAACATTTAAAAATTCTGTGTAACCAGTAACCATGGAGACAGTTATCTCCACAGAAACAATGCTCTCAAATTAGATATTAAAAGAGGTCAAGTAGAGGATTTTAGTTTCCTTCTTGTTTTACCTTTCTAGATTGCAGATATTAAAACAAGGCAAATTATCTTCTAACAATGAAGGATAATATTAATAGGACATAAAATTTTGTTGCCCTAAAAAGTGGGCCTTCACTTAAAATTTTCAGGAAAACTTCTATAATATTTATATATTCCAATTGAACTTGTATGCATTTCATATTGTGTATGATTCATATTGTTAATTCTCATTCACTTGAAAGCCAAGACTATATAAAGTCAAATCCATGTTAAATAGATACATAGAAATAAAAGATATTTATCAAAAATCAAAACTAAATTTTGTAAGTAAAATGATCTCAAATTCTTTGCACCAGAATATCTACTTATGTAATCTAAATATTTTCTAATTCTTAGAATATTGTTTAACACTATAAATTTAACTTAAGACACAAATATATTAATAAGTAGTTTTTGAGTCATCAAATATAACCTATTTTAAAAATGTCTCCCTAAAATATTTTAAAGTTCCTCTCTTGTCATCTAGCCATAGTATCAAATTGTAATAAGCCACAAAAGGATCAAATCACCCCAGATCCAAATAAAAAAAGATATTGGTGAAAGATGCCAGACCTGTGCAAGATTAAATCTTAAAACCATATGCTTTATTAACAACAGATGTGACATTTAGCAACTGTGCCTTAATTAGCTTCAAAACACACATTAATTCCCCTTTCAAACCACCATATCCATTAACATCCAGATGAACCAGCACCAAAGGTCTATTCTGTTTTCCAAATAGTTGTTTTGAAGTACTGACAACTCTAATTGCTCTGAATATCTTCATTCTTCCCTCATCCAAAACATAGGGTAATTTAACTTTATTCTTTAGATTTCAGGTGAGGAGGGTTGAATTTGTTTGGATTACTAAGATAAAAAGATAAAAGAGTATCCAAGTTGTATCATGAAAGAGTTCTTAGGAACTCTTTCAATCAATGAAATATTATGCTATAATATTTTTAAAAAATACAGTCTTTTAAAATGGAATAACCATAACTTTAGAAGACATATGTATGTGTGTGGGCTAACAGATCCAGTATTAAGATATGTTAAGTGATCATGTACAGCTCAAACTCTAAAATAAAATATACTTCTAAAACAATATTATTACAACAATCAAACTGCTTTAATAAAGTAGCATTTGAGACAAACACATGCATTTGACAGCACAGCACACACACACACACACACACACACACACACAGTCAGAAAGGACAGTAAAAGAAAAAGAGAGGACAAAATATTAGAGGAGGATGGATCAATTATACCCTAAGGAAGTGAATTGAAGTGAGGGTTAGATTCAAGTTGAATTTCCTATTGAAACTGAGGGAATGTTTAATAAGAAACATGCAATAAATGGACATTTACAAAAGTGTCAGAACACATAAAATTTTATTTGATTCTTGAGCTAAATTTTCAGATCAGTTTACTATTTTATAAAATACAAATATATCTATATCTACAAATGCATATGCATTGAGTATCACATAAGTGAAAATTAAATTTCAAGTGAGATGCAGATTCTACCCTAAGTATTATGTAGATTAACTTAATTTCAAATAAGAATAAACAGCAGGAGAAAACAGATAACCTATGTTTAAGTGATAGCTCTGAAATTTAACCATTATATTATCACCAGTAAGAGTCATTAAATTTAACCTGAATTTGAATTTATTCAACTCTAATATGGAATTTAATTATAATTAATATATTTCCAGTGCTCTGGGAGACTCAAAGGAATTCATATTTATGTGATTTATTAACCTTTTGGAGTCTGAATAAACAATTATTATTTTAACATTTTGGTACAGTATAAAGTGTATTTGGATGGTGAGGAATAAGATACTAATTCTGGTGGCAGTGGTGACATGAAAATGGCAATTCCCTTTCACAAATAAAAACTGGACAAAATTCTCAAAAACAACAATTTCAGGGCATTGGAAATTGACCAGTAGCAGACAACAAATGGAGAAGAATTTATTCTTGAAAACTTGCTAGAATTTCTAAGACATGCAGGAATCTGTGCCTTCTTATCTAGAGCTACTACTATCCACATTGCCACACTGTAACTCAGTTGGTGACAACTGTAGCTTTACCAACCTGGTGCTAGCCATGAAAAGCAGTAGCTGTACTTCCAGAGAGAATGATGTTGATTTAGGACAAAGGGTGAGAAAAAAATATGGTTTTGCATAATAAAAATTAGAAACGTGTAGGATAAGATAAGAGATTTGATAGCCTATGTTTTCAGTCTTGCTTTGGGGCAAGTAATAAACCATCATCAAGGAAACTCTGGAATTGAAACACTAGAGGAAGGCCTGAAATTAGGTCTCCACACATTCCAGGATGGCAAAGAAATTGTAAAAATACACTGAAACAAAAATGTGAAAGCTGGAGGAAACTTGAAAACTGACTGCAAATTTAAATGTATTCCCCAACCCATGTACAGATCAATCATCAGCAGCTGGAAGACTTACACACTTGGAGTATTTGACCACAACTTCTACTAAAATCATTGACTGGCCATTACGTTATAGCTACACCAGAAAAAATCCTAAGGAACTAGGCTGAAAGGTAAATATAAGCAAAATAAATAAATAAATAAGAAAGAAAAAAAGGAACTGAGCAGAGATATCAATACAATAGCAGCACACAGTGAGGGACAGAGACTGAACAATTTAATTACAGGTTACTAAAACAAACAAACAAGCAAACAAAAAAGAAAATATAATTTACATTTGCTAGAATACATTACCTAAAATATCCAATATTCAACCAAAATTAAATAGAGATACACAGAAAGAATAAATTATAACTCATACCAAAAAAAAAAAAAAATCAGGTAATAAGAACTAATTCTGAGCAGGTACTACTTTCAAATAAAAAAGCTTCAAAGACACTATTATAAATATGTTTAAAGAACTAGTGGATAATATATTCAAAGAATTAAAGAGGAATATAATGGTAAATTGTACAGTGAAAATCTAAAAGCTTTTCTTCTAAGATCATGAGCAAGACAAGGATGCTCACTCTTGCAAGTGTTATTCAACACAGTATTGAAAGTCATAGTGAGAGTAATTAGTCAATAAAAAGAAATAAAATATATCCAAATTGGAAGGTAAAAAGTAAAACTGCGACTATTTGCAAAAGACATTATACATAGAAAACCCTAAAGACTACACCAAAAACTGTTAGAACTAATAAACAAGTTCAGTAATGTTGTAGGATAAAAAATCAATATATGAAAATCTGTTGCATTTCTATACACTAATAACTATCAAAAAAGAAATTAAGAAAAACAATCCCATTTATAATTGCATCAGAAAGAATAAAATATCTAGTAACAAATTTAACAGAGGAGGTTAAAGACCTGTATACTGAAAACTACAAAATATTAAGGAAAGGGCTTCCCTGGTGGCGCAGTGGTTGAGAGTCTGCCTGCCGATTCAGGGGACACGGGTTCGTGCCCCGGTCCGGGAAGATTCCACATGCCGCAGAGCAGCTAGGCCCGTGAGCCATGGCCACTGAGCCTGCGCATCCGGAGCCTGTGCTCAACAACAGGAGAGGCCACAACAGTGAGAGGCCTGCGTACCACAAAAAAAAAAAAAAAATTAAGGAAAGAACTTGAAGATAACACAAGTAAATGAGAAAATATACTGTGCGTATGGATTGGAAGAATTAATATAGTTAAAGTGTCTTTGCTACCCAAAGCAATCTACAAATTCAATGCAGTCCTTATCAAAATTCCAATGGCATTTTTCACAGAAATAGAACAATCTTAAAATTTGTATGAAACCACAACAGACTCTGAATAGCCAAAGCAATCTTGAGAAAGAACAACAAAGCTGGAGGCATCACATTCTGCAATTTCAAACTGTGCTACAGTAATTAAAATAGTATGGTGCTGACATAAAAAGAAACATATTGCTCAATGGAACAGAATAGAGAGCCCAGAAATAAGCCCATGCATATATGGTCAATTAATTTACAACAAAGGTGCCAAGAATGTACAATGGAGAAAAGACCATCTCTTTGAGAAATGGTGTTGGGAAAACTGGAGAGCCACAAGCAAAAGAATGAAACTGGACTTCATTCCTACATCATACACAAAAAGTAACTAAAAATAAATCAAAGATTTGAATGAAAGACCTGAAACCATAAAACTTCTAGAAGAAAACCTAGGTGGTAGGCTCCTTAACATAGGTCTTGGCAATTTTTTGAATCTAAAACTAAAAGCAACAAAAGCAGAAATAAAAAAATTGGGACTACGTCAAACTAAAGAGCATCTACACAACAAAGGAAGCCATCAACAAAGTAGGAAGGCAACCAACTGAATAGGAGACAAAACTTGCAAATCATATATCCTATAAGGGGTTAATATCCAAAATATAAAAGAACTCAAGTAACTCAACAGCAAAAAACAAAACAAAAGCAAAAACAAAATAAAGAAAACAAAAAAGGAGATATTTTTCCAAAGAAGATATACAAATGGCCAATGCATGCGTGAAAAGATGCTCAACATCAGTAATTATCAGCAAAATGCAAGTAAAAAATTAATGAGGTATTACCTCACACCTGTCAAAACGGTTATCAAAAAAGCAAAAAAAAATAAGTGTTGGTGAGGATGTGGAGAAAATGGAACTCTTGTGCACTGTTGGTGGGAATGTTATTTGGTACAGCCACTATGGAAAACAGGATGGAGATTCCTCAAAAATTTAAAAATAGGAGATTGGATCAAGATGATGGAGTAGGAGGATGTGGAGCTTACCTCTCCCCACAAACACAAACCCATCAAAAATACATCTACTTTGGAACAATTTTTATGGAAAACTAACTGGCAGAAGAACTCCTATACAACTAAAGCTGCAAGAAAGATTTCCATGTAACCTGATAGGACTGAAAAAAGGCATAGGGTCAGGGCCTCCACCACTGGGAGGGATTTGAAAAGAAGAGAAGGTCTACATGGAAGACCAGACCATTTCCCTGGGGAGTGAACCTGTCAAGTCACAGACTGGGCATCCCAGTCCTGGGGTCCAATGGGGAGAAGACAAGCCTCCTTGGCTGCTGGGAGAACTGCTAAGACAGATAGAAGGCAGAGAAGCCTAGACTCTACTCTTGACGAGTGTGCAGGTACCATCTTGCCAACAAACAGGGCAGAGAGAGATCTGAGATGGCACCTCACTGTACTCCCCAATCCCAGCAGGGTGAACACACAACCCCGGCCCCTGGCCCTGCTCATTCCACACCACAGATTTGTGCAGGACCTGGGCCATCTGGGCCCTGGGAAAAGACTCCATCTAGCTACACAGAGACAGCCTGGGGGGTGGTCAAGATGAGGCAGTGGCAACCATTGCTTTCTTGGGATGCACCTTGGGAAACACCATGACATGATGGCCATGGTCCATCTCCCAGCCAAGTAACCCCTCCAGTCCCCCCTACTCCATGCCACAGGTTGGCAATGGATCTGGAGCAGACAGGTCCTGGAAGAAGACTGCCATAGAAGCAGCCCAGATCTCTGGCTTCAGTGCATCTTCCTCAGTTCCTGCAGCCACAGTGCCCTGTCCCCCAGCCACAGCCTAGCCAACATTCTGGCACTGCCTACTCCATGCCACAGTCTAACAGTAAATCTTGGATGACCACAGCAGGGGCAGAGACACAACCTTGAGCTGTGTCTGAGTGGCACAGCCACGGATGCCTACACAATCAGCACCTCAGACCTCTATAAGGGCACAGGCCTCTCTTGCTTCAACACTCCCCTCGTTTGGAGCAGGGCAGCAACCAAGGGGAATGGGGCCTAATCAAGCCCAACCCTCAGGACTTCTACTTCAACAACTGGAGAGCACCCTCCACCTCTGATAGGGCGGTGACAGCCATGAAGCAGAGAGGAAGTCCCACCTCACATCCTACACAGGCTTTAGATACTCCAACACCAACCACATGCCTTATCAAAGTGATAGCAGCCAGCACACCCTGAGGAAGGATGTGGTTGGCATCCATATCAAAACCAGACCTCTCACAAAAGACATTGGATACACACAATCTACACAGTGACACTCCCACATAAAAGCACTCCTTCAAAACCACAATAAATAACTGTTTCTCCTAAATTCATAGAGACAGAGGAAGCAAGATGAAAAGGCAGAGGAACTACTCTCAATTAAAAGAGAAGGAGAAATCCCCTGAAATAATAAATAATAAGAATAAATAATGAAACAGACATCACCAACCTATCAGACCCCATATTCAAAAAGGTAGTAACAAAAATGTTAACTGAATTAAGAAATATTATCAATATAAATGCAGATCACTGTAACAAGGAACTAGAAACTATAAAGATGAACGAATTAAAAAGAGATAATTTAAGAAAAAAAAAATGTTATGAAGAACCTAGGGGTAAAATGGGAATAAAGACACAGACCTACTGGAGAACAGACTTGAGGATATGGGGAGGGGGAAGGGTGAGGTGTGATAGGGCGAGAGAGAGACATGGACATATATATACTAACAAACGTAAGGTAGATAGCCAGTGGGAAGCAGCCGCATGGCACAGGGAAACCGGCTCGGTTCTTTGTGGCTGTCTGGAGGGGTGGGATAGGGAGGGTGGGAGGGAGGGATGTTAAAAAAAAAAAAGAGATAATTGATTTTCTGAGAGCAAAAGCAATCTAGAAGCATTAATAACTGACTAAATGGCATGAATAAGTGATCTGGAAGATAGAATATTGGAAATCACCCAATCAGAATAGCAGACAGAAAACAAATGAAAAAAAATAAGTAAATAAAAGCAATATAATATAAAACATGTCAACCTATATGTCATAGGTACTCCAGAAGGAGAAGAGAGAGAGATGATCAAAAATGTATTTAAGGAAATTATAGCTGAAAAATTCCCAAACCCAAAGAAGGAAACATATATTCAGGTACAGGAAGCACAGAGGGTCCCCCCAAAATATGACAGTAAACAGAACCACACCAAGATATATCATAATTAAAATGGCAAAAGTTAAAGAGCAAGAGAAAATTCTAAAGGCAGCAAGAGAAAAAGAGTCATTTACAAGGAAAACCCCATAAGTCTATTAGCTGATCTCTCTGCAGAAACTTTGCCAGCCAGAAGGGAGTGACATGATATATTCAAAATCCTAAAAGGGAAAAACCTGCAATCTAAGATACTCTACCCAGAAAGAATAGAATAGAAGGAGAAATAAATAATTTCTCAGACAAGCAAAAACTAAAAGAATACAGCAATACTAAACCTATCCTAAAAGAGATGTTGAAAGGTCTTCTCTAAATGGAAAAGAAGCAAGAATCTATAGGAAAGGGAAAATCCCAATAGGAGAGACAAATATAAAGTGAGAATTAAAGATCACCTAAGCCAGTAGATAGATTGAAAACAAAACAAAATTGTAAAAGCAATTATAACTACAATAAACAGTAAAAGAATAAGTATAAAGATGTAAAATAAGACATCAAAATCACAAAATGTGGGGGAGGGGAGTAAAAAATGTAGATCTTTTAAAATGGGTTTGAACTTGAATGACTGTCAGTTTAAAGGAAGTATAGTTATGAGTCAGCAAACATGAACCCCATGGTAACCACAAACCCAAACCATACAATAAATTCACAAAAACCAAAAAGAAAGGAATTCAAGCACATACAAAAGAAAAATCATCAAACCACAAAAGAGAAAATAAAAAGAAGAAGGAATGAACAAAGAAGAACTACAAAAATAACCAGAAAACAAGGAGTAAAAGGACAATAAGTACATACCTGTCAATAATTACTTCAAATGTAAATGGACTAAATGCTTCAATCAAAAGACATAGAGTGGCGAGTTCCCTGGCGGTCCAGTGGTTAGGACTTGGCACTTTCATTGTCATGGCCTGGGTTTAATCCCTGGTTGGGAACTAAGATCTCTCAAGCCACACAGCACGGCCAAAAAAAAAAAGATATAGAGTGGCTGATTGGATAAAAATATAAGACCCATATATGATGCCTACAAGAGACTCACTTCAGGGCAAAACACACACATGGACTGAAAGTGAGGGGATGGAAAAAGATATTTTATGCAAATGGAAATGACAAGAAAGCAGGGGTAGCAATATTTATATCAGACAAAATAGACTTTAAAACAAAGGCTGTGATGAAAGACAAAGAAGGGCATTATATAATGATAAAGGGATCAATACAAGAAGAGGATATTACACTATTAACATATATGTACCCAATATATGAACACCTAAATAGATAACACAAATATTAACAGGCATAAAGGGAGAAATTGACAATACTACAATAGTAGTAGGTGACTTTAACACCCCACTTACATCAATGGACAGATCATCCAGACAGAAAAGCAAGAAGGCAGCATAGGTCCTAAATGATACATAGACCAGTTGGACTTAATTGATATCTACAGGACACTACATTCCCAAAAAGCAGAATACACATTCTTTTCAAGCATACATGGAAAGTTCTCCAGGATAGACCACATGCTATGCCATAAAACAAGCCTCAATCAAGAGGATAGAAATTATATCAAGCATCTTTTCCAACTACAGTGTTATGAAATTAAAAATCAACTACAGAAAGAAAAATGAGAAAAGGGCAAACATGTGGAGACTAAACAACATGCTACTAAAAAGCCAATAAATCAATGATGATATCAAAGAAGAATTCAGAAAGAACCTTGAGACAAATGAAAATAAGAACACAACTTTCCAAAATCTATGGGATGCAGCAAAAGCAGGTCTAAGAGGGAAGTTCATAGTGTTACAGGCCTTCCTCAAGAAACAAGGAAAATCTCAAGTAAACAATCTAACCTACCACCAAAAAAAAAATAATCTGAAACAGAAAACCAGACAAAGCCCAGAGTCAGCAGAATGAAGGAAATAATAAAAATCAGAGAGGAAATAAATAAAACAGATTTAAAAACAATAAAAAAGATCAATAAAACCAAGAGCTGTTTTTTTGAAAGGATAAACAAAATTGACAAAGCTCTAGCCAGGTTCACGAAGAAGATAAGAGAGAGGACCCAAATAAACAAAATAAGAAATGAAAGAGGAGAAATAGCAACCAATACCACTGAAATGATAAAGGAGGGTGGAGTGTGAATATCAGTATTTTATGGAATGAAATAATTGAAATTCATGCAGGAGAGTACATCCAAATGGATCAGTAGAACAAGGGTTTGTCAGTGTTGGTATAAACATTGGTGTTAGTTTCCTAGGGCTGCCATAACAGACTACCACACACTCTGTGGCCTAACTAAGAGAAATTTATTTTCTCACATTCTTAGAGCCCAGAAGTCCAAGATCAAGGTATCAGCAGTCATGCTCCCTCTCAGGGAATGAGGAAAGAAGTATATATTTCAGAAATCTTTCTTAACTTCTGGTCATTGCTTGGCTTGTAGCAGCATAAATCCAGTCTTTACATGGTATTCTCCACATGTGTTGTCTGTGTCCAAATTTCCCCTTTTTGTAAAGACACCAGTAATATTGGATTAGGGGTCCTCTCTACTACAGTATGACCTCCTCTGAACTAATTACATTTGCAATGACCCTATTTCCAAATAAGGTCACATTTTGAGGCACTAGGGGTTAGGACTTCAGCATATGAATTTTTGGGTTACACAGTTCAGTCCATAACAGGAAGCATCAAGAACTATGATGCAGTAAAGAGAGGAGTGCCTTTCAGACTACTGAGACAAAATGAATACAGAAATAACATCTTAACTTGTTGCAGGGGGAGTGGCTTTGTTTATAACAATGCCAGTGAGAGGTGGCCAAACAATGGCTTAAAGTCATTGATTTATAAGGTTGATTTATACATATATAATAATGTATTCAGGTAGTGATAAGTTGAATGCTATCCATTCTTATATTATTGTTAAACATCTATATATTTAACTTTGCTTTTTAAAATGTATCTCACAGTCTTGATTTAAGCAATGTTCACACGTGTATATTATTACATAAAATATGGCAAAGTTTTTGAGATAGAAACTTAAGACCACTTGGTTATGGTGATTTTTGATATACTAATTTAAAATAAATTTTAATTCCTGAAGAAGGAATTTTATCTAATCATTGTCCTGGGACTAGACATAGAAAAGAGCAATTTTTTTTTTTTTTTTTAAATAATCACATAAGATATGTTTTTGAACAAGTAAAATAAAAATGTGCAATAAATCATATTTTAGAAAGAATAAAGAGAAGAACATGGTTCATTTCAGAGAAATTGACCTTTGTTTTACCAGCAAAGGCAATGTCAGTTCAGATTAACGGTGGTATAAATCCAGTTATCCTAGTTATCCTACTGTTTTCCTTCTAAGTTGCACAACTGCATAACTGTACACACAACCTTTTTTGAAGGGATCTATTTTGGTCCCTATGTCTTGAACTACTAAAAACATACACTTGTCTTTAAATAAATAGTCAATTTTGAAACAAAAAGAGCAAAATCTCATACCATGAGAAAAGTTGCTAAAACTTCCAAAGTGATAATAAGTTTAACTAAAAGGGGTGATTTCTATATATATAGAGAGAGAAAGAAAGGCTGTACTCACTATTGGAACTGCTATTTGATGTTTTCAAATCTTTATTGTTATCCATTAATTTTGATATTAAGTGAATATATATTGAAGTATTTTACATTTGCAGTATATTTGGAGCACATAGGTTTCCTTTGAAAAGATAAATGAAAAAGTGTCATTTGAAACTTAACTGTGTAATCAATACATCACAAAAAGTTCAGAATTCCAGTGTTTGCAAATGAATAATTCCTAAATTTGATACCAGAACTTCCACTACAGTTATCTTAAAGTTAATGGTATAAAATTCTGTTGCTTTTTAAGTTAATATAACCTCAAACAGAGAGAAAACTCAGTGAATGCTCATATCCCTTTTACTAAAATTCATCAACTGTTTACATTTATTCCATTTCCTTTATCATTTTCTCCTTTGAAATATTTACGTAAAACACCTTCATCACATGTATATCAAGATTTATAGCAATAGATAGAAAGGGGTAAGGAATCAAGAATAATTCCCAACCCCAGCCTGATTTCATAGGAACTCTGTAGCATAAAACACATCTTAGAGCTCTTCCAACTTCTAGAAAGTGAGTTAGGGTTTCAGATTCCCTTGCCAGTAAGTCACTGATACCTGAGTGGGCATAAGCTCTCAGGCACTCCCAGCTCTCTCTTGTTGAGGGAGAAAGGGTTCCAGGAGTAAAGGACAAACCTATGTATACAATTGCAGGTGCCTACCATTAGGAGAAAAGCACAGAGAACTTGTAGGTGGTTTTCTAAAGGAGTTTGGAAGGGCAATGACAGTGTCTGCTGCATTGCCCCTATGACACATAGAGAAGAAAAATAAATACAAACTGTGCCTCTATTATATTACTAAAAGTAACACCTCCCTGTGAATACTGGGAAAATAATTATGCTTTGAGATAGAAGATTTGTAGTTCAATTATTATTTTGAATGGAGAGTAGGAGTTGAATATGTTTTTTGCATATTATAATGTATTTTACAACTTTTCATATTGTGTCATTCTATCATTCAAATGTATGTCACTTCTATTACACCTAGCTTCAAAGACTTTTTAGCATAATTAAATAAAGATTTTTTTTTGCATAGTGTCACCCTAGAACAACAAAGGTATAGAGTTGCCTTCCTCTTATTTATTTGGGGGAAATTATTTGGTTGTTTAGATACTAAGTCCTAATTAAGTACCTAGAAGAACTATTTATTTGGAGTAATTGAGCTTATAACTTAGGTTATGGCTATAAGCAGTGATTGGGTGATCTCTATTACATATTTCTTTTAAATAATTCAACCAAATCTGTGGTTGGAGTCTTTTTTTTTTGAAATTTCCACAGAATCAAAAGTAGGGACAGAGCAAAAAATGTTTTAAATTTCTTTCACATAAGAAGTTACTATTCATGTTTTCCATAGATATAATTTTGGAAAAATTAATTATACCTCCCTCTAAACTATGGATAGTAAGTGATTAGTAGTTTGAACATAAAGGAGTGTTCTCAGGAAAAATTAAGGCCAAATATTCCATGGCCAGTCAGATGGAAGGTCTGGAATTCTCCCTCTGGGTGTGTGTGTGTGTGTGTGTGTGTGTGTGTGTGTGTGTGTCTGTGTGTGTCTGTGTGTGTGTGTGTGTGTGTGTGTGTCTGTGTGTGTCTGTGTGTGTCTGTGTGTGTGTGTAACTAAAGTGAAACCTTGAAAGGCCTAGAGCTTGTAACATTTAGAATAAAGATACAAACCAATATGTGGATAAGGAGAAATAAGGCCTTGCTAGGGTACGAACTGGATAACTGTAGGTGGAAGTATATCTCATAAGATGCTTCAGTAGCAATTGAGCTAAGACTTAATCTTAGTATTTGGTTCACCAGGTATGAATTAGGTTGGCACCCATAGCAGGTTCAAATATGTGTGGTCCATGAGATAGAACAGTCAATATGTCCCCATTGGCAACTCACGAGATTCATGCTCAGATAAGAACTAAGCCTAAAAATACTCAGCCTTTGAAATAATTCTAATGTATCAACAATAAATGTATGATGTTTTTGGTGCATGGTGGTGATTCAGTGTTTAAGTCACAATGGCCCTTGTATGAATTGTGTCAACACTGTCACCACGTTTTGGACATTTAAATTTTTGAAACTATTCTAGTAAAATAAATGAGAACAGAAGAGCCAACAGATGAGTTAAACATTCATTTCCAATAAGGGCATTTGCCTTCCTGAGGAACCAGAGTCTGTAATACAAAAGTAATCTAGACTTCTGAATGTAATTATATAATAATGAGCAATCAGTGATACACACTATGAAGAAAAACAAGGGTGGATAGGAGTAAAGTTACAAGGTTATTTTATATAGGGTGATTATAGAAGTCCTCTCTATGGTGGTAACATTTAAAAAGAGACCAAAATAAAGTGAAGAAGTGAGTATGTGACTATCTGGGGAAGAATGTTGCAGGTAGAGGAAACAGTAAGTGCAAAGATTATAGAACATCAGCATGCTTGTTTTATTTGAGGACCAGAAAGGTGACCAGCATGATCTGAGCAGAGAACAGAGCTAAAGGAATATACAAGCAATCATAGAGACAGAGAATTTGTTTATGTGAAATGTACAGGGAGTGGTAATGATTTTCTGTTTGAATCTGAGTGAGAAACTGTTGGAGCACAGATATGATGTGATATATGTTTTAAAAGATGATATTGGCAGTGGTGTAGAGAGGGCTGATTTTATTAGAGTAGCTGATTGGTTTGTTGTAATGCCTTCAATAAGGCAATATGTAATGCCTTCAAGGTGTTGGCCTTGGGAAACTTCACAGAGCTCTTTAGAATTCAGCTACATCAATTGGAGAATTTGCCAAAATACTTATTTCATTGTCTTCCTTTCAGGTTAAATGACAATGCATGTTAACATAACTTTGTAAATTGTAAAGTATCAAATCAATACTAATTGTAGAGAAATGTATGGAATTCTTTATACAAACCACTGGTGAAATTCAACAGATAGACCTCTGTCACTGGGAAATCTATGAGGCTCAGTATGTTTACTTGCAGCTAAACACTTCACATTTATTAATATTTTCTCTCCTGGTATAACATCAATTTGAACTAAGGCATATGGTACATATATTTAACGAAATGAGCCTTTTACTCAACTCTACTTTTGCTTGTTAGCAGTCTACAGATTTGAGCACCTGAATGTTTGGAATGTCAAGGACACAATAAGTTTAATCCTAGGAAGGTTAACACATGAATCTACCAAGTTATTATTTTTAAAAATGATTTTCTTTTTTTCAAAACTTTTCATAGTATCTCAGTTGGTTTTCAGTTATGTTTTAAATGAAAAGTTAGGCTGTTTTTAACATTAATACTTCAAAATTATTGCCAATGACAATGACTGAAGAAATTCATAATTATTTGTCCATAAATATTAATTTCAACATATCACAAATAATAATTTAAACCCATAAGTGTACTTATAGGCATGTTATGAAAAGGAACAAAACAACTGTCATAGTGTTCAAAACGGTATCTGCCACTTTGAAGAGTCCTTGATTGACCTCCGCAGAGTAAGTGAGGGCCTGGCAAGGGGAGTATTGTTCAGTAAAATGAGTTATTTCATCTACAGAGACAGCATACATTTGCCAAACAATGTAGGTGGGTTTTCACCACTTCCTTTCATTTTAGCAATCAATTTGAGAGCTGTACTAAAAGTAGTGTAAAGTTCATTGTCCTCTGGCACAAAATCAGAAAGCACATTTAAATTTGGCTGTGTTATAAAAAATCACGTAAACAGTAAATGCTTTTACATGAAAAGATGCCCAAAGTAGAATACCTTAAGTTTCATAGTGAATTAAAAAATAGTTTTTAAAAATTATTATTTTTTTAAATTTATTTATTTAATTAATTTATTTTTGGCTGCGTTGGGTCTTCGTTGCTGTGCGTGGGCTTTTCTCTAGTTGAGTCGAGCGGGGGCTGCTCTTCTTTGTGGTGCATGGGCTTCTCACTGTGGTGGCTTCTCTTGTTGCAGAGCATGGGCTCTAGGCATGCGGGCTTCAGTAGTTGTGGCTCATGGGCTCTAGAGTGCAGGCTCAGTAGCTGTGGCACACAGGCTTTAGTTGCTCTGTGGCATGTGGAATCTTCCCAGGCCAGGGCTCGAACCCGTGTCTCCTCCAGTGGAAGGTGGATTCTTAACCACTGTGCCACCAGGGAAGCCCCCCAAATTATTTTTAAATAGAAACCTTCCAATTAATTTGCAGGAAAGGGCAAAATTTAAAAGATTCTGCATAAATTATTCACATTTGCTCTTTTTTTTTACTTCAAAAATTGACATAGTTTTGCTGCTTTTTTTTTTTTTGCAAAACCTGTGTAAAATAATCATTAAGATTTTTCCAATGCTTATTTTTGAGAATCACTCTGCTAAATTGTTAAACACACTATTTCAATTAATTCCCCAAAATAGTCTTTTGATGTTGGCCCTAGTGTTGTACTGTAATGCAGATGAGAAACTGATGCACTGAGTTGAATTATTTGCCCAAGATCTCACAGACAGTAAATCGTGGAGCCAAGATTCAAACCTAAGAAATCTGCAAGCTGACTATATATGATTATACATTGACTATATTGCTTATGGAGAATCATAAGAGAATGTGAAGTAAAGACATCTTTATCAAACATTTCTAATAATTAGATTTTTTATTGTCAGAGTAGTATGTTTGTTAAAAAGATATAACTTTTCGCTTATAAAATTGGCATGATTTTTTTCTTCCAAACCCCAGATAGGACTGGAATATCATATAATACAATCTCTCTGAAAGGAATTTTGGCACATGAATTAAAAGCTTTATAAGAGGCATAATTTTTGACTCAGAAATTCATCATTTGGAAAAGTAATTATAGATTATCTATGATCAGGGAAGCTGGGCATAGAAAGTCATGAAGGTAGATTGCCTTAGGTAAAAGGCACTGATTTCCATGTTGATTGTGTGAAGAGTCCAGGGACACAAACCTGCGGTTAGTAGGATACAAAGTGATACTTCACTCTGCCCCCACAAACACAATTGTGTAGGTACACAATTCTTAATTGAAACATTGTATAAAGTGCTCAAGGGGAATTTGTTTTAGGGTAAAGACATAACCACCTAGATACTTAGTCTCCATGGCAGACTTTATGACCAGACACCTACATCCAGCTTTTGTTCCCATTGTTTGAAACCAACCAGTGTAATTTCAATATATGACTTAATTAAGTTGCTAACCCTTTTAGCAAATAAGACATAGAATTTCATTTATGACTAAGTTTCCCACCATTAATCTACCTATTGAGCCAAAATATTGCAGTTCATAAACAGGAGAGGTCTCTCTGGCCTTTGGCTAACCTGGATACCATAACAAAATTGACCTTCCATAAATTTGGGGGTCTCTGATGCTTCTTTTCCACTTTGGGGCATATAATTCAGATTTTTGGTGTCCTAGGATACCATGTTACCCCGGCATGTTCTGCAACATCTGCAAGCGCTATAAGGAATCAGAAGTGTGATTATTATATCTACCATTATTCTAATGTGGGAAAGGATTTTTACCTTCTCTTATCTCAGAGGAGGCCCAGCCTTATCTCTAAGCATAATATTCCTCATAATGTTTCATTAATCCAGCTCAGCATCCAGCCTCCCTGGCCATGTGAATTTGTTCTTCCTTCTCTCTGATTTTTTCATATATACAGATAGGTTAAATAAAAATAGATTAATTCCTCACTTCTCTCAAGTCTTTACTTAAATGTCACCTTCCCATTAAAGCATTTGTGGTGATGCCATTAGTGTCCATAAGTATCTAAGTTTCTGTCTTTTCTTACCTCTGTGACATGATTACCTATAGACATGACACTATTTCTTCTCATAGTCACCAGCCAAAATTAGTCATATAGTACCCTATTCAGTTACAGTTGGGCAGTGATAAAGTCATAACCAATATGCCCAATTGATCATCCCCATTGCAGCAATAATCAAAGTCTTATTTGTTATGATGGACCTAGAATTTTGATCCCTGTATCACTGCTTAGGAGGAAGTTGCCATAATGAGCTACCATATCTACAGAAGAATTTGCAGGAGTTAAAAAGACACATTTACATGCTAAACTAATTAAAGTTTAAGAGCTTTTTCTTTCTTTCTTTTTTACGGCAACTTAGCCTACCTAACTAACGTACTTGCTTTAAACACAAAATTTAAAATTATAACCAGTTCTCCAAACATTTTCTTATCCTCTCATCCTTCTTAATTTTGCTCAAGGGACTTATTATCTAACATATCATGTAATGTAAATATTATTTTTAAAAATTTTTACTATCACCACCATAGCCTCACTAAACTATCATCATGAGGGGAAAGGATTTTTATGTTTTGCTAACTACTATATATCCAGTACAAGGTACGTGCTCAATAAATATGTGTGGAAAATGAATTAATAAAAATGTATGAACTGATTTAAGATTTAGAAAATAAGATTTGTGTTTACATCAGGTGTCTAATTTTTGGCTAATTTTCTCCCAGTGTTTATATATATTTTCAAGAAAGCATAGTATTACTTGCTTTTGCTGTATAATTCCTCATAGCTCAAGCAAAATCTGATTTAGTTAAATGGTGCTCATAAATCAAGAAGTAATTTGACAATTCCTTTTAAGTTATTACTATTGATATGGTTACTATAATTATTGTAATTCAGTCCAGTCATATGAGCTAATTTTAACTTTTCTTTCTTTGTATTTCATCCAAAACTTATGATCTTCCATACTTATTCATTTATTTGTGTTTTGAATACTTAATATTTGCTCTATAGTAGTGTGAAAGTGGGTAAAAAATGTATTTTCTTGAAAATGTGAAAGTACTGAGTATAAAGAAATTGATACATTTTATTTATTCAATATCCTTTCTCCTGTGCTTTAATAAAAAGATGCAATATTCAATTTTTTTTTTTTTTTTTTTTTCTTGCGTTATGCGGGCCTCTCACTGTCGTGGCCTCTCCCATTTGCGGAGCACAGGCTCCGGACGCGCAGGCTCAGCGGCCATGGCTCACGGGCCCAGCCGCTCCGCGGCACGTGGGACCCTCCCGAAACGGGGCACGAACCCGCGTCTCCTGCATCGGCAGGCGGACTCTCAAGCACTGCGCCACCAGGGAAGCCCGCAATATTCAATTTTTTATTTATCTTCAGAAGAGATATTGTTTATGAGAACATCTAAACTGCCACAAACTTGACATGTGAGTAAAATTTTCCTGTGTAGAAAATTCACTTCCTGTGAGTAAAATTTTGATATATACAATTCATTAAATTTTTATGGAAAAAGTATCAAGAAGCATAGTATAAAATGACAAATATTTCTAGTAATTTACTACACATTTCAAAGACAGAAATTACTTCTCTGGGAAACTGAGAGAATTATTAGGTGTTTATCAATTTGTCCTGTTATTTTACCCTGAGTTCTCAAAGACATTAAGAATGACAATAACATTTTATCAGTAATTAATGTTACAGACTTTATAAAAACTGTATATCAAGTATGCATTTATTTTTATTTTTTGAACAATTTTTACTTTTAAAATCAAACCCTAATATTTTAGTCAATTACTTTCTTGCATTATCTTGTTCTGATATTTCTTTTTACTTACTATTTGTATCCTCTCTTTCTCTCTTATCTATCTTCGTCTTGGAAAAGAGAATTCAATAGTTACTGGACAAATATGTTACTTAATGAGATCCTCTCAACTGATAGCTAGATAAAGAGAGATATGGAAATGGAGAAATAGATGCAGATATAGTTATAGGTACAAATAAATGTAATATAATATATAATGTATATAATTTAATAATATATACTACATAATATGTAATAATGATATAATACATGAAAATATGTTTTAAATATAACAGTATTTTGAGATTAAAATAGATATAATTATTAGGTATTTTAACCCATGATTATATGAATCAAAGAGGCAACATTTCAAAATGACTTCAGTATTTCATTGTCCAAAATTGTCTCTCTCAATAAAGTGAAAAGTGTATAAATATATGTTTCTTAATTGTACATAGGTTAGTACTGGATTAATGCTGGATCATTGTCCTCCGATGTTATATATTCTTAATAATAAAATATTAGTTTTATGTAACATTAATACAGTGGAGTTGTGTTGCATTTGCTCAGTTCTATTCACTTTAAGTAGAATAAAATTACACAACTTAACAATATGTAATTAGCCATAAAATATAAATGGGGATACTTATAGATAGAGAATAGAATAATTTAATATTTTAGGGAGGTACTTTATCACTAGGAAAATACATTTTTAAAAAAAATGTTAATTGGATGAAATATTTTCTACATCCTCTCTTCATTTACTTTAACCAAAAAAGGCCAATAATTGAGATTCCTGAAGCATAGCACCGCTTTAATCACTCAGCCAAGGAGAAGATTTCATGTTATTTAGACTATAAATTCTTTCTTCATGATTTTAGTTAACCTTTAATAGTTATTCTCTTTCCTTTTTTTGCTGTAGAAATTTATTTGATTATTCCCCATTGTGTTTGTCTTTAATCATTTAGATTTAGATTTTAAGAATGTGATAGATGGAAATGAGAAATTGCTGAATTATATAACTGTGTAGAGAGAACCTAACAATATTTTGAGAATAGACAAAATACCTGAACGCTTCTATTTTTAAAGTTACCAAAGGGAGAAAATCCGACATATGGTTGTCATGGGGTGAGGGCTAAGGTTTGGAATGAAGTGCTTAAATATGATTAGCTCTTAAACTGTATATCACAGAACCTCTCTTATATTAGGTAATATGCTTAATAAGAAAATTATTTATTTCACTTATTAATATATTCATCCAAATTAATGTTCATATTAATATTTTCAGGAGCAATAAGATTCTTTTTCTCTATCTTAAGAATTACTGAGAAAATATATCTTTCTGTAGAATAATGACTTTAGCACCTGTTAATGTTCACAAAAAAAATTTTTAAGAAAATAAATAAAGGAGTGGAAAATGCAAAATAGAATACAAACAGAAAAAAATGAAGCAAATCATATTTCAAATAAATAACATAACCACCATGAAATTCATGGGAGAACACTAGCCCAAATGATTTTTAAGCAACATTTGCATGAGACTTCCCTGGTGGTGCAGTAGTTAAGAATCCACCTGCCAATGCAGGGGACACTGGTTCAAGCCCTGGTCTGGGAAGATCCCACATGCCATGGAGGATCTAAGCCTGTGCGCCACAACTACTGAGCCTGTGCTCTAGAGCTCGTGAGTCACAACTACTGAGCTCACATGCCACGACTACTGAAGCCCGCACACCTATAGCCTGTGCTCCTCAACAAGAGAAGCCACCACAATGAGCACCACAAGGAAGAGTATCTCCTGCTCACCACAACTAGAGAAAGCCCACACGCAGCAACAAAGACCCAATGCAGCCATAAATAAAAAATTAAAAATTATTTAAATAACACATGGATGATATAACCTGAGGCTAAGAAAAAAGACCTCTAAGAATATTGAACTCTACAGTCACTAGCTTTATCTTTCACAGAGACATAGTAAGAAATTCTGGAACTACTTTTTGGGTATTCAAGGATTGAGCAATTATGTAAATATATTGTGGATAATTGGAGCTTGGCTTGTCACTGTGCATATGGAAGTTATAAATATAGAACAGGACAAAAGGATAGAATGAGGCTCTGCTATTGGATTGGACTGGGAGGTGTCCAATGTGAGCTCATGTGTTTATGCAGAAACATGTATTGATAATATTCAGATATAGATGTATATAGGCATAAATATAGATTCATATAGTTTTTGATATGGATATATCTATAAATAGATACAGATGCATCTGTATTTGCACATATATCCATGTATGTATGTATGCACATACATAAGTATGCATCTAGATATATATGTGTTTGTGTATATAGAGTTAGGTAGTTAGTCTAAAACAATGATTTTCTAGTGTCCACGAACTCAACTTATGCCCAAATCATGGTTGATATGTATCACACTTGCTAACAACAACTAGGACTCCTTGAGAAAAGACCTGATTGTATGGCTAGAATAGCAAAAGTTCAAAATGAATCAAGAGTATCTTATTGTCTGGAAAGTATAAAAGTGCTGAAGGAATGAAAAGGACAAGCCTAAAGACAAAGGAACCAGCTTGAAGGGTATTCCCTTCAATATGGGGCAATTGGGCCATGAATAAAGGATTACGACCCATTGAATAAATTAGAAAGCTCTGAGCCCATCATGATATAAAGAAATATTGAGAAAGGAAAGGCCTTCCTCAAAGTAGAAAGGCAAAAAACATAAATAAGAAATTTTAAAAGATATCATTATTAAAAAAAAACCAAATAGTAACTCTCCATTAAAGAAAGCTCCCAGGCCCTACCTCGGTCATGTGAATAAAATTAACATCATCAGTGCTCCTGTAAATCCCACGTTTCCTGACATGACACACTTTTAACAGAGTGTAACATCACTTGCATATTATTGTTGCCAAAACTGCATAACTTAATCCTGAGATAACATTAGAAAATCTAAATGTGTGTATATATGTAGGACATTAAACTAATTTAAAATATTAACATTTCAGGAATCTAAATAATATATTAATTATTTAACTATTCTCAAAATTTTTCTCTATGTCCAAAATTATTAACAGTTTTTAAAAAGTACTGTTAGAGAAAAAGAGGACATTTCAAACTAAAAAGTTTTTATACACATACATATACATTTTTTAAGTCTTTTGAGCTATCTTTTACTGGTGGGAGCAATAATCTGTCCCTACCTTCTACATTCTGACCAGAAATTGAAGTCCATCAATTATTTTGAACTCATACCTTTCTTGCAATATCTTACTAAATGAAACCAACTATTATATGCTGCTGTTATTATTCTGATTGCCAACCTTTCCCCTAGAGCTACAGGCTTTATGGTTTATGGTCTACTTCATATGTAATATAAGGCAACAATTTTACCCCCAAAAGTGCTGTTTACATATAATGGATTACCCTCTTTCCAACATCAGGTGATAATTTCCATGCTGCTAGCCAAAAGATGTTCATGTAACATCACATAGTTTAGATTTTGTTTTTTCAATGGCTCATCACTGATAATATGTGTTAGTCTGAATCGGCTAGTTAACAAAGGAGTCCAGCATTTCCAGTGGTTTAAAAAAGCAAAGTTTTAATTTTTTTGGAAAAAAAACATAACTACCACAGTCTCTTTCTGAATATTTAGGGCATTTCTTTCCTTCAATATTATTTCATTGCTCATAATATTGCTATAATGCGTTGCTATAATGCTCATAATAGCTTCACGTATATCAATCAGCACACTTAACTGAAATTAATTTTATCATCAAGTACTATTCCTTAATTCATTAAAAATAACAAAAAAATACAGTTACAATTCCCTATTTACATCATGATAGAAATGTAAGGTTAAATGTTAATTTTGATTAGCTGTTATAATTCAACATTATTAATACAATATTTGATTATACAGAAGACGAGCAGGAGTTTTCTAGTTGAGTGAATTCTAAAATGGTTATATTCATACATATAAATCAATCATTAATTTGTACAAATTCAATGAATATGATAAATTTTTTCTTATAATAAACACACTTTTCTTTACCTTAGAAAGCAAAGCTATTGAAACATTTGTAAACATCCATATAAATCAGAATATGTATCTTAATATTACTCATGAGATTTTATACATGAAAGCACTCTAGATATTGCTAATAATTACTTTTACTTATTTGTAAATTATTGTTTGCATTTACATTTGATATATTGAAAATATTGTCTTCCAGTAATGAATTAGTTTTCTAAGGCTGCCATAACAAATACCACAGACAGTGGCTTAAACCAGGGGTCCCCAACCCCCAGGCAGTGGACCAGTAATGGTCTGCGACCTGTTAGGAACTGGGCCACACAGCAGGAGGTGAACGGTGGGCAAGCGAGCAAAGCTTCATCTGCTGCTCTACATCACTCCCATCGCTCCCATTACTGCCTGAACCACCCCTGCCCCTGTCTGTGGAAAAATTGTCATCCATGAAACTGGTTCCCGGTGCCATAAAGCTTGGGGATCACTGGCTTAAACAACAAAAATGTATTTCTTCACAATCCTGGAGGCTTGAAGTCCAAGATCAAGATGTTTGGTTTCACTGTGAGGCCTGTCTCCTTGGCTTGTAGATGGCCACCTTCTTCCACTGCCTTCACGTGATTTTCCCCTTGTCTATGCCTGTGTCTTAATCTCCTCTTTCTATAAGAGTATTGGTCGTATTGGATTAGGGCCCACCCTAATCACCTCATTTTAATATGATTACCTCTTTAAAGGAATTATTTCCAAACAAAGTCACATTTTCAGGTACTGGGGGTCAGGAGCTCATCATATGAATTTTGGGGGAACACAATTCAATCCATAACAAGTAATCAGATTTATCAGGTTATGTTATTTTAACTAAAATTAAAATTAATGAAATTAGGCAAAGTTATATTGGGATTTTCCTAGTATTAAATAGGTGCCCCAGTATAAGAAATTACTATTAAGTGATGGCCACTACTTTATGGTTTGTAATCTGATATGGGGATTTGTTGTGGGGAAAAGATGTACCAATGGACATTCATTTTGTCTACACAACCCTCATTCTTCTCTCCTAATATATGGCTGATTTGTATCCTGCTCACTCATATGGTTTTGGGGGTCTATTTGTATCAGTACCTGCTCCGCTGGCATAAGGAGTAGGTACATGACACAAGTGCTCTGATTCCCTCTGATATACCAAATGATCCAGTTCTGGGACTAATTTTCTAACAGAGGAAAGAAATAAAAACAGAAAACCACAGAATTCCCTAAAAATTAGTTTAGTGGTAGAGAAGGATCCTTTCATCTCTATTTGTGAAGATGTGTTTTGTGATTCCAGAACTTCTGACAACTGTGTCTGTCACAGTTTGGATTCCCTGGACAAAAACTTTAAGATGGAAATTAGCATAAAAAGAAATGTATTAGTTTTTATTTGTGGCTACTGTAACAAATTACCATAAACCATATGGCTTTAAAAAACAGAAATTTATTCTCTCATAGTTCAGAATGCTAGAGGTCTTAAAACTAGCTGTAGGTAGGGCTGTGTTCCTTCCAGAGGCAACTCTTAGGGAAAATGACTTCCTTGACTCTTCCAGCTTTTGGTGGCTATTGGCATTCCTTGGCTTGTGGCTGCATCTCTCTCTCTCTGCTCTGTCTTCACATCACCTTCCCCACTGTATCTGTCTGGGTCAAAAGTCCCTCTACCTATCTCTCTTTTTTTCACAGTTTTACTGAGATATAATTGACATATAACTTTGTGTAAATTTAAGGTGTACAACATAATTATTTTATGTTTGCATATATTGTGAAATGACTACCACAATAAAGTTAGTTAACATATCCCTCACCTCACATAGTGATAGCATTTATGGTCTACCCAGAAAATCCAGGATAAACTCTTCCTCTCAATATCTTTAACTTAATTACATTTTTGGCATAGAAAATAATATTTAATATTGCCATATAAAGTAATATTTACAGGGTCCAGTGATTAGGAAGTAAATATACCTTTGGGAGGGAACACTTTTTTAGCCTAATGAAGGAAGTAAATTAAGGATCACATATCAAATAAGAGAAGAAAGTAGAATTGGGCAGAGAGAAAGATTGAGATGTGATACCATCTCAGTAAAGATCTCAGTCAAACCTACAGGAACATCTGAACATAAAATAACCCTGCAGATTGTTCAAAGGTGGGGTAAAGAAAAAAAAAAGGTGGGGTAAAGAGATGAGGGCTCTCTAACCCTTGTGAAACAGTATTAAATGTAGCCTTTTCCAGGAAGTGCTTTGGGTGAGTGATTCTCTCTAGCTGAGGCAATTCTCAATAATGACTGAGGACTGTTGGTCAGTGGAACTCCCACCATCTGGTAGAAAAGTCTCTCTATTTTAAAAGGGGAAAATGCTAGCAGTACATCACAGTGTGCACTGAAATGTAAAATCATATAGAAATGTCTCTGAAAGCCAGAAAGAAACAATGTGAGGACAGATTTGCCAAACCCTAGACCCAAACTCATCTAAACAGATCTAGATCCTTAAAACTGTTCCTTTGATTCTGAAAGCAATTTAAATTTCTTTGCTACAAAATTTTGCATAGGGTACACATAAAATCAGTTTATTTCATTTGCAACTGAAGAGTCAAAAACACTATAAAAATGTACAAAAACATGTATATTGCTAAGCTAAGCAATAAGAACTCCAGGAAATTTATAACAACTGTTTCATTAATATAGCTTTCAGGATAATTGTGGAGATGTTATTTCAATTACTGACTGAAATTGTCTATAATATTTTCATATTATGATTACAGGCAATAAAATTCCTCAAGTTTAGCTCAAAAAACACTGTGGTCCTATGCTACTTCAACTCTTTTCCTTGTGTGGAGAGCTTGATAGAAATCCAAATTCTTGATCACCAACTAAGATCTTCTGTATGAGAACATCAAGTGGAGGTTGGGAATCAGTCCTTTAACATGCTTTCCAGGTTATTTTTTTTTTTTTTAAATTTAACATCTTTATTGGAGTATAACTGCTTTACATTGTTGTGTTAATTTCTGCTGTATAACAAAGTGAATCAGCTATACATATACATATATCCCCATATCTCCTCCCTCTTGAGACTCCCTCCCACCCTCCCTATCCCACCCGTCTAGGTGTACACAAAACACCGAGCTGATCTCCCTGTGCTGTGCAGCTGCTTCCCACTAGCTATTTATTTTACATTTGGTAGTGTATATATGTCAATACCACTCTCTCACTTCGTCCCAGCTTACCCTTCCGCCTCCCCACGTCCTCAAGTCCATTCTCTATGTCTGCATCTTTATTCCTGTCCTGCCCCTCTGTTCTTCAGAACTTTTTTTTTTTTTAGATTCCATATATATGTGTTAGCATATGGTATTTGTTTTTCTCTTTCTGACTTACTTCACTCTGTATGACAGTCTCTAGATGCATCCACCTCACTACAAATGACTCAATTTCATTTCTTTTTATGGCTAATATCCCATTGTATATATGTGCCACATTTTCTTTATCCATTTATCTGTTGATGGACACTTAGGTTGCTTCCATGCCCTGGCTATTGTAAATAGTGCTGCAATGAACACTGTGGTACATGACTCTTTTTGAATTATGGTTTTCTCCAGGTATATGCCCAGTAGTGGGATTGCTGGGTCATATGGTAGTTCTATTTTTAGTTTTTTAAGGAACCTCCTCTCCAGGTTATTTTTAATAGCAATTCGTATTGCAACTTGTTTTTTGTTTGTTTTTATGAGCTTTTAAAAGGCCTGTGGTAGTATCTAACTATGGTTTAACTTGGATTTCCCTAATGATAAATTAGAGATTATTTCATGCCCTTATGTGGTAATAAATTCATCAAATTTTTGCCCATTTTATTGGGCTATTTGTTTTCTTTGTTTTCTTATTATTGAGTTTTCAGAATTTTTAATATACTCTAGGATCAATTTATTTATCATACAGATGATTTGAAAATGTTTTCTCACAATCTCCAGCTTTTCACTTTCATTTTTTTTTGAATTTCATTTTATTTATTTTTTTATACAGCAGGCTCTTATTAGTTATCTATTTTATACATATTAGTGTATTCATATTAGTGTATACATATTAGTGTCAATCCCCATCTCCCAGTGCATCCCACCACCACCACCACCACCCCCTGCCCCACTCTTTTCACTTTCTTAACATTGTGTTTTGAAGAACAAGAAGTTCTTAATTTTATTGAACTCCAATTTACTGTTTTCTTTTAGGGATCATTCCTTTGGTATCATATCTAAGAAAATTTTCGAAATGCAAGGTCAAAAAGATTTCCTCCTACATTTTCTCCTAGAAATTTTACAATTTTACATATGGGTCTCTGATCAATTTTGAGTTACTTTTTTCTTATAGTGAGAAGTATTGATTGTGTTTTGTCTTTTAACACATGGATAATCAATTGTTTCATAAATCATATATGCCAAAATCACTTGTGACTTGCTATTGCATGTTTTCTCAAATCAACTGACCACATATAAATGGATCTAATTATGGGCACATTATTCCTTTTTAAAATGTAAAAAAAAAAATCCCTATCTCACAAATAGTAAAACAAAAATAGACTGTAATATAAATTAGGCCTACCTACCATACTATAACTGACAAATAAAAATTGTATATATTTAAGTTATATAAGTTGATATTTTGATATACATATATATTGTAATGTAATCACCACAATTAACATATACATCACCTTACATTTTCTTTCCTTTTTTCTTCTTTTTGGGAGGAAAGGTGAAAACACTTAATATCAACCCTCTTAGCAAATTTCTAGAATACAAAACAATATTGCTAAATAAAGTCACATTGTTATACTTTGTTCTCCAGAACTTCATCTTGTGTTACTGGAACTTTGTACTCCTTGACACACATTTCCCCATTTCCCTTTCCCCCTAGCCCCTGACAACTACCTTTCTACTCTCTGCTTCTATGAGTTCAACTATTTTAGACTCCACAGATAAGTGAAATCAGTGAAATCATGCAATATTGTCTTTCTGCATCTGGTTTATTTTATTTAGTATTTAGTATAATGTCCTCTAGGTTCATTTGATGGACATTTAGGTTGTTTCCATATCTTGACTATTGTGAATAGTGTTGCAATGAACGTGGGAGAGCAGCAAGATACTGATTAAATTTACTTTGAATATAAGCCCAGAAGAGGAATTACTATACCAGCAGTTACATTCCTAATTTTTTGAGGAAACTCCATACTGTTTTCCATAATGGCTGTGCCACTTTACAATCCTATCAATTGTGTACAGGGTTTACTTTTCTCCACATTTTTACCAATACTTATTATCTTTTGTCTTTTTTGATAATAGCCATTCTAACAGGTATAAGGTAATATCTCATGTGGTTTGGATTTGCAATTCCCTGATAATTAGTGAAGTTGAGCATGTTTTCATATACATGTTTGCCATTTGTATGTCTTCTTTGGAGAAATGTCTATGCAGGTCTTTTCCTTATTTTTAAGTAGGTTATTTGTTTTTGGCTTTGTTTTTTTGCTATTTAATGGTATGAGTTCTTTATATATTTTGGATATTAATCCTTTATCAGAGACAGTTTGCAAATATTTTTTCCCATTCTGTAAGTTTATCTCATTCTGCCTTTTCACTCTGTTAATGATTTCCTTTGCTGTGTAGAAGTAAAAACTTCGATGTAGTCCTACTTGTCTATTTTTGCTTTTGTCTCCTGTGTTTTTGGTGTCATGCACCAAAAAATCATCCCTCAGACCAATGTCAAGAAATTTTTCTTTATATTTTCTTCTGGTATTTAAATGGCTTCAGGAATTACAATTAAGTCTTTAATACATATTGAGTTGATATCTGTGTATGATGTGAGATAAGAGCGAAATTTAGTTCTTCTGCACATGGATACCCAGTTTCCCCAACACCATTTATTAAAGAGACTGTCTTTTCCCCATTGTGTGTTCTTGGAACCCTGTAAAAGATAGTTAACTGTAGGGCTTCCCTGGTGGCACAATGGTTGAGAGTCCGCCTGCCGATCTATCCCACCCGTCTAGGTGTACACAAAACACCGAGCTGATCTCCCTGTGCTGTGCAGCTGCTTCCCACTAGCTATTTATTTTACATTTGGTAGTGTATATATGTCAATACCACTCTCTCACTTCGTCCCAGCTTACCCTTCCGCCTCCCCACGTCCTCAAGTCCATTCTCTATGTCTGCATCTTTATTCCTGTCCTGCCCCTCTGTTCTTCAGAATTTTTTTTTTTTTAGATTCCATATATATGTGTTAGCATATGGTATTTGTTTTTCTCTTTCTGACTTACTTCACTCTGTATGACAGTCTCTAGATGCATCCACCTCACTACAAATGACTCAATTTCATTTCTTTTTATGGCTAATATCCCATTGTATATATGTGCCACATTTTCTTTATCCATTTATCTGTTGATGGACACTTAGGTTGCTTCCATGCCCTGGCTATTGTAAATAGTGCTGCAATGAACACTGTGGTACATGACTCTTTTTGAATTATGGTTTTCTCCAGGTATATGCCCAGTAGTGGGATTGCTGGGTCATATGGTAGTTCTATTTTTAGTTTTTTAAGGAACCTCCTCTCCAGGTTATTTTTAATAGCAATTCGTATTGCAACTTGTTTTTTGTTTGTTTTTATGAGCTTTTAAAAGGCCTGTGGTAGTATCTAACTATGGTTTAACTTGGATTTCCCTAATGATAAATTAGAGATTATTTCATGCCCTTATGTGGTAATAAATTCATCAAATTTTTGCCCATTTTATTGGGCTATTTGTTTTCTTTGTTTTCTTATTATTGAGTTTTCAGAATTTTTAATATACTCTAGGATCAATTTATTTATCATACAGATGATTTGAAAATGTTTTCTCACAATCTCCAGCTTTTCACTTTCATTTTTTTTTGAATTTCATTTTATTTATTTTTTTATACAGCAGGCTCTTATTAGTTATCTATTTTATACATATTAGTGTATTCATATTAGTGTATACATATTAGTGTCAATCCCCATCTCCCAGTGCATCCCACCACCACCACCACCACCCCCTGCCCCACTCTTTTCACTTTCTTAACATTGTGTTTTGAAGAACAAGAAGTTCTTAATTTTATTGAACTCCAATTTACTGTTTTCTTTTAGGGATCATTCCTTTGGTATCATATCTAAGAAAATTTTCGAAATGCAAGGTCAAAAAGATTTCCTCCTACATTTTCTCCTAGAAATTTTACAATTTTACATATGGGTCTCTGATCAATTTTGAGTTACTTTTTTCTTATAGTGAGAAGTATTGATTGTGTTTTGTCTTTTAACACATGGATAATCAATTGTTTCATAAATCATATATGCCAAAATCACTTGTGACTTGCTATTGCATGTTTTCTCAAATCAACTGACCACATATAAATGGATCTAATTATGGGCACATTATTCCTTTTTAAAATGTAAAAAAAAAAATCCCTATCTCACAAATAGTAAAACAAAAATAGACTGTAATATAAATTAGGCCTACCTACCATACTATAACTGACAAATAAAAATTGTATATATTTAAGTTATATAAGTTGATATTTTGATATACATATATATTGTAATGTAATCACCACAATTAACATATACATCACCTTACATTTTCTTTCCTTTTTTCTTCTTTTTGGGAGGAAAGGTGAAAACACTTAATATCAACCCTCTTAGCAAATTTCTAGAATACAAAACAATATTGCTAAATAAAGTCACATTGTTATACTTTGTTCTCCAGAACTTCATCTTGTGTTACTGGAACTTTGTACTCCTTGACACACATTTCCCCATTTCCCTTTCCCCCTAGCCCCTGACAACTACCTTTCTACTCTCTGCTTCTATGAGTTCAACTATTTTAGACTCCACAGATAAGTGAAATCAGTGAAATCATGCAATATTGTCTTTCTGCATCTGGTTTATTTTATTTAGTATTTAGTATAATGTCCTCTAGGTTCATTTGATGGACATTTAGGTTGTTTCCATATCTTGACTATTGTGAATAGTGTTGCAATGAACGTGGGAGAGCAGCAAGATACTGATTAAATTTACTTTGAATATAAGCCCAGAAGAGGAATTACTATACCAGCAGTTACATTCCTAATTTTTTGAGGAAACTCCATACTGTTTTCCATAATGGCTGTGCCACTTTACAATCCTATCAATTGTGTACAGGGTTTACTTTTCTCCACATTTTTACCAATACTTATTATCTTTTGTCTTTTTTGATAATAGCCATTCTAACAGGTATAAGGTAATATCTCATGTGGTTTGGATTTGCAATTCCCTGATAATTAGTGAAGTTGAGCATGTTTTCATATACATGTTTGCCATTTGTATGTCTTCTTTGGAGAAATGTCTATGCAGGTCTTTTCCTTATTTTTAAGTAGGTTATTTGTTTTTGGCTTTGTTTTTTTGCTATTTAATGGTATGAGTTCTTTATATATTTTGGATATTAATCCTTTATCAGAGACAGTTTGCAAATATTTTTTCCCATTCTGTAAGTTTATCTCATTCTGCCTTTTCACTCTGTTAATGATTTCCTTTGCTGTGTAGAAGTAAAAACTTCGATGTAGTCCTACTTGTCTATTTTTGCTTTTGTCTCCTGTGTTTTTGGTGTCATGCACCAAAAAATCATCCCTCAGACCAATGTCAAGAAATTTTTCTTTATATTTTCTTCTGGTATTTAAATGGCTTCAGGAATTACAATTAAGTCTTTAATACATATTGAGTTGATATCTGTGTATGATGTGAGATAAGAGCGAAATTTAGTTCTTCTGCACATGGATACCCAGTTTCCCCAACACCATTTATTAAAGAGACTGTCTTTTCCCCATTGTGTGTTCTTGGAACCCTGTAAAAGATAGTTAACTGTAGGGCTTCCCTGGTGGCACAATGGTTGAGAGTCCGCCTGCCGATGCAGGGGACATGGGTCCGTGCCCCGGTCCGGGAAGATCCCACACGACGCAGAGCGGCTGGGCCCGTGAGCCATAGCCGCTGAGCCTGTGCGTCCGGAGCCTGTGCTCCGCAACGGGAGAGGCCACAACAGTGAGAT
>NW_006770909.1:370184-380712 GCF_000442215.2 Lipotes vexillifer
AAAAAAAAAAAAAAAAAAAAAAAAAAAGATAGTTAACTGTAGAGGCTTAGATTTATTTCTGGGCTACCTATTCTGCCCTACTTGTCTATATGTCTGCTTTTATGCCAAGTACCAGCTAGGTACTAATTCCTTGTGATGTAAACTTAGGTGAGGGATTGTGAATGTTTATATACAGTTTCAAATAAATCTCTATAAATATTAAAAACAACTTTTGAAGTGTCTTTTAGCCATGACCTTTTATTAAATATAAGTATATTAATTTTCCCTTTCCCACTAAAACTACAAATTTAGCCTGACTGACTTTCCTTTTTATTAAAATATGATCCCAGCTTCTACTTTACATTCCCCTAACTACTTGACCACATAATTTTCACTACAGGTCTCAAATTGTTAATCTTCCCCTGACAGCACATTGAAGGAAAATGGGGCTACAATGTTAGAGTTTCTAAGCCTCTGTTTTAGAAAACACTTGATAATATGATTGAACTGCCTAGATGTAATATACATTTATCATAGTACTTAACTTGTTTTTTATCGCTTGAAATAATGTATATTTTCCTGTCAGAATCACACATTAGATATAGCAAGCTATTGATAGAACTAAAAAAATTTCACTAAAAATGAGTATAAGTTTTTTCCTTTGGGAAAAAAGACTGAAATTCATGGAAAATTTGAACAAATAATAAAAGCAGGAAAAGTCATTTACTTTTATCTTTTTTATAACCTATAATTAATTCATATGAACTCTGGATAATCGATTGATTGGGAGGTTACTACAATCAGGATGCTTTAGCTTTACCTCCTCCTAAGTGAATAATCAACACCCTGAAACAAAAGCAGAACACTGCAATGATGATTTCAAATATTCTCTTACTGTTAAGATGTCTAGTATAGCATAAAAACAATGAGCAAAGCATGTAATTGAATTTAAACCTTTTATTTTTTTATTGTATAGAAGTAATTAAATTTGCAACTAAAATAGAAATGGCATGTGTTTCTCATATCATTCTCATGCAAATTGTAGATTTTCCTCTGAAATTAAGCTATTCTCTGTAACATTCCTTGAATATTGGCAGTTGTTATTCTTTTAATATTTATATTGATACATATGATTAGGATTTTCATCTTTTAGTTTTGAGATATTCTGGCTTTGTTTTGTTTAATTCTACATAGTTTAGGAAGCTTAACATAATTTTATGTGGGTAATCAGCTAAGTTGTTGAAACCACTGAGCTAATAAGGCCAAGTTTAGGTTCATTCAGAAACTGCAGTCTCTGACCCCACATGAAAATATATTCTTCGTGCACAAACGTAAGGTACAGTGGAGTGTGTACATATTTTCAAAATTCATGGTGATTGTCAGAAAAATAATTACAGCTACATTTTTAATGAAAATGAGCAAAAAGTTACTTTTAAAGACTAAGACCATAATAGCAACCAATTGTGGCAATCTGTATGTTACTGTAATATAAAATGATAGCTAATTGAAGATTTTTCCCCTTCAGTATTTTATTTTTCCTCATTGCAAATAGATTGCATGTCATTTTCTGCCACTTTTAGTAGAGAGTTGTGCAGTTAGGACAAATGTAGAAGGTTTTATTGTTTTCCTAAAGCTCACTGTAGGAAATATTATCGAAGAGATTCAATGAAGAGATTCATTTCAGGAGTTTGGAGAAGAATTTGAGGTGTAAGGTGAGACCAAAATATCTAAAACAGAAACTGATGGTTGAATACATAAGAGATAGGAAGAACAGGTGCAAGGCTTATTGGGAGAATCCCAATAGATTTTTTAAAATGTGAGGAGGCTACATGAGACACCATGGAAGACGGGGTTCTGTGCACTTGGCTTTCTGAGTCTTCACACTCATTTCCTTTCACCTTGCCAAACATGAGAGCAACAAAACCAAAAAATGTCTAGTCTCTTGGCTTCTAGAACATACATCGAAGTATCAGTCATGTAGAACTTGAGTCAGAAGACCTTCATTTCATTTCAAAAAATATACCAAATACCTAGCATGTGTTACAGCAATAAGAAAAATGGACAAAAATGTCTTCTGTAGTCCTAAAGGCCTGGGACAGAAAATAAAGCAATCAGTAAACTATGTAGTATATTAGAAGATGGTAAATCCAGTGAAGAAAAAAGTTAAAAGAGTAAAAATTGTTAGGGAGCATGGGGGTGGGGAATCAGCATTTTAGCAGATTGATAAGAGAAAGTTTCTCTAAGGGGATATGTGAACAAAGACTTGAAATAAGTGAGCTAGGCAGTCATGGGGCTCTGTCTAGGACAAGATGTCTCTAGGTAGAGAGAACCTCAACTGCAAAGTCACTTCAGCAGGGTCTTCCCTGGTAGATTCGAGGAATATATATGAGGACTACATGTCAGGACCTGAGTAAGCAAGGGGAGAATGATAAAAGGTAAGGTTGCACAGGTAATGGACTGTCCATTTGTCTGGAGACTTTTTGCCTTTCTAACAGATTCTGCTGCAAACCTTAGGAAGAATGATGGCTGTAATGACTGAAACTGAATTGCAAACCAGCCTAGAAGAAAGGATAATTGAAATCTTATTGAATTTAATTTGGACATCTAAGCTGTGGAATCTAAGATGGGGAAATCCAAGTTTTGGAAAAAATATTATAATTATTGTTAATGTACACTGCACATGCCTTCCTGCTGGTGATACCCTTGCACTTCTTTCCTAAGAAGTATACAAATCATTAATTAGGTGTTTTTCATTTTTTATGTTTTAAAATATATTTATGTATTAAACAACATATAAAATTTTTCAATTTTTTAATCTTTATGTATGTTCTATATGATTTTAATTCTACCTTCTGTATGTGTAACTCTTTTACGTTTATGTATGTACCTATAAGTTATTCATTTTCATTTTGCCCTACGATTCCATTTTCTGAACATACCACAGCTTACCTATACCCCTGTTGAAGGCATTTAGGTTATTTCCAGTTTTTCTCCGATATAAATAATGTTGATTTGGACTTTTTGCATTTTAAAATTATCTCCTTATTCACATGTGCAAGAGTTTCTCTATGGTATGTATTTATCTAAGAGTGTAATTGTTCAGTCAAAGGGGCCGGGACAGATTTACAGTTTCCTTAACTGTTCTGGGCATAGTTGAAATATTATCATTCCTGGCCCTTTCCCACAAAATGCCTAACAGATCTTCAATAAGTCATCTTAGAAACCAAAATAACACTCTCTCCCACACTTCTACACCTTTGGCAATAATTGGTATTTATTTTATTTCTTTAAGTTGTCTTACATTTTAAAGATGCCAGATTCCTACTTAATGAATGGGTGTTGTATTTTATCTGAAAAATTTTGGTGTCTATATTAGTGTAATCCCCCCAATATCTGATTGGTTCCATAACATATGGGGAACACACAATTTTGCTGTTTTGAGATATTTCTCAGGCAATTCTAAATAGAGTATCCCTTTGAAGAACTTCTGGTTGATCAATTTATATCTCCTCTGCTAATCATTTGGCAGATCTTGTGGTGTCATTGGGTTTTATCATTTCTCTTTTCTCCATTTTTAAATTATCTGTGTTCAGGTTCACCTATTTTATTAAACCACTTGTATATATGCAACATCAAATTTTAGCCAAATGTTACTCCTTTAATATATCATATGATGTTTATAGAGAGGAAATTTCTTCCATCTTTGTTTTATATATTAGTTCTAGTAGTAATTGTAATTTTATATGTCAAATAAAATCTAAAGTATTTTACCAGTTAATTTTCTTTTCCTTGAAGTTAGATCAGAAGAAATAAAATAAATCTACGTTCAGATTATTGAGGATGGTAGAAAAGTCTAAATTGGTCTAAAATAGCTTTCTGAGATTTGTGAGATATATGAAGGAAATGATATTTCGAAAGCTATTTAAATATTCAAGACTAAAACTGGCTTAGAGAAATCTGTGATGGTCTAAACAGGATGGGATGTATTTTACATATTGCAGTGTTTCTTAGAAGGTTCAAAATCCAGAAAGTTTAAATTTAGTTAGCAAAGAAAAGTTAACTTCAATATATCTGAGGTGCTTATCTGAGAAATAGTAGGAAAAGATCAAGTAATACATAGATCTGAAGAACTTGGTTAAATCACATTATAGGATCAATAAATAGAAGAAATTACTTTCAAATGGAGTTAGTAGAATTGAGATCCTTAAAGTTTTAAACTTGCTTTGCTTCTAATAAATATGCAAAAAAAATCAATTTCAATGAATAAAGAGAATGCATCCTAATAACACCTTCCAGAAAATCCTTATCACTATATCAAGAATTGTTCCAATTTTTAATGCAATGTAGTGATAGCAACTGAGATAAATAATCTATTGTGGAAATGTCAATGGATATTTACAGCCAAGTATTAGAACGCCTGTGTAGACTTCTGGTTTTAGATACTCAGTGTTACTGTAGTCAATTGATTAGGGTGGGAGTTATCTACTGAATAGAGTATGCATATTTCATGCCATAATTTTCTTTCCTGGGTATTAAGTGTGAGGCTTTGCCTGAACATAAATTACAATCATTACTGTAAAGACTGTAGATGGTTTTGAGACCAAGTGAAAAATAAAAGAGCCCACTTTCTTAATATAAATTAAGACCTAACTGGGTAATCATCAATTCTCAGTAAATAGTTATTTTAGTAATAAATAACAAATATCAGGACAACAGACACAATCAACAGTATCAGTAATTAAATTTCATTTAAAAAGTCTAGGGGGGCTTCCCTGGTGGCGCAGTGCTTGAGAGTCCGCCTGCCGATGCAGGAGACGCGGGTTCGTGCCCCGTTTCGGGAAGATCCCACCTGCCGCGGAGCGGCTGGGCCCGTGAGCCATGGCCACTGAGCCTGCGCGTCCGGAGCCTGTGCTCCGCAAATGGGATTTTATTTTCTCTCATTTTGTTAAAATAGCTAAGTTTATTTTTGACATACATTTAACTAGCCATATATTAACTAGCCATAGGGATATAAGTTATATATTATATTTTCCTGTTTATAAAGCCTTTCAAATATTTTTGAATCTGAACTTTTAAATAAGAAAATATTGATATTTGTGAAGATAATGCTTATTTATTGCTATTTTAAATATTAGTTTCATAAAATACATTGTAGGCACAAATTATCAACTAATTCTTCAAAAGTTTTTCACATTTTACATGAGACCTGATATAGGAAAACTGTAAAAGAAAGAAACTTTTTTCCAGAAGTAATATTATCAAAAATGGAAACTAGAAAACTTCTTCAAAAGATCTATACAGTTCTATATAAAAAAATCTATCAATACTATTTATTTAATATTTGTATTAGCTTCCTATTGATGCTTGAACAGATTATTATAAATTTAGGGGCTTAAAATAACACAAATTTATTATCTTACAGTTCTTGAGGTCAGAAGTCAGAGAGGAATATTATGGGGCTAAAATCAAGATGCTAGCAGGGCTGCGTTCTTTCTAGAGGTTCTACTGGAGAGTGTGTTCCTTGTTTCGTTCAGGTTTTAGAGGCTGCTTATATCCTTCGACTCATGGCCTTTCCTCCATCTTCAGTCTTTCATTCCAACCCCTGCTTCCTTTGGCATAGCTCCTTTTTCTGACTCTGACAATCCTGTTTTCCTCTTACAAAGACCACTGTGATTACAGTGGGTTCACTCAGATAATTCAGGATAATTTCCCCATAATCCTTAACTAAATCATATTTGAAAAATCTTTTTTGACATGTAAGGTAACATGTTCAGTCTCTGGAGATTAGGTCATATGCATTTTAGGGGGGTTATTATTCTGTCTACTATAGTCTGAGATCACTTCAGCATTTTCATAGCAATGAGCAGTGCGTGTGTATGTGTGTGTGTATGAGGCAGAAACAGTACATCACATCTGCCTTTGAATAACTCAGTAAGCATTCCACTGAGTCAATAGGTATATCATTATCCATAATCACAGAAAAGGATTGTTTCCTCAAAGAATGAAATGCCTATTTTGTCATATGTTGCAAAAAAGAGACTGACAATTAAGTAGTACTTTATTCTTCAGTTTAATATACATGGATATTTTTAGTGTTTTGTGGCTATGTTTTTTTATTTTGTTCATTTTAAGGAGTGAATTTTCTATAGTTTTATTAGAACAAAGAAAACATTTGAAGACATTGCCTCTTTAATATTTATATTTAGGGACAAACAATTATTTCTAAAGTAGTATGGCTTTTACCTTCAAAACTAGAATTTTCTTGGTTTGAATTTTTGTTCTCTTTTTCTATTCTGTAACATAGATGATCCAGTTTTGGAAAATACTACAGGGCTCTAATTTTGAAACTGATCCCTTAATTTTATTTTTCCCCAAATCTTTGCAACCATTTAAAATATCCTGCAAAATAAAATTTGAGAGTATTATTAGTCTCTGTTCTTTTGAGCTATACCAGTTTTTTCTCAAAAAAGTGCTTTCAGGAAGATTTGGGAACTGTTAAGGAGGTGGATTTCCAAACCAGCCTTACTCAGTGGCTGTTTATACTGTGATTTTTAAAAATGAGGAAAACAGACCTCATTAAGCTCCTCAAGTATACTGTATTTTGCCTTCAGGCTACTTTTCAGTCCAACATAAGTTTTCCATTCATATTTCCAAATTTGAGTGCCCTAGAAGGAGTGTTTTCCTTTATTTTATTACAGATGGACCTGAGTTTTTTCTTTGATGACTGATCATCTACATCTTAAATAATAATTTTGTTTCAATTGCAATTCTGATGAAATTAGTTTTGCAGCAATTTAGTTGATGGTGTCTGCTTTCTTTTCTTCTTTCATTCAAATTTGTGTCCACTGAATTTGACAACAAAAGAGAAATCTAAGTGCTTTGATAGAGAAATAGCAAAAGATTATAACAAGTAAGGCAAGAGTTGCATTTTATGGTTAGAAGATCTACTTGCAAAATAAAATTGATAGTTCTTTCAAGAATCTGGGCTGTGGAAGGAGAACAAGAAGGAAGTTATGGAAAAGTGGTAAGGGACAGTGTGGGGAAGCTGTGTTTCTTTGGTTGGTTGGTTGACATTAATTTAGTTTAGTTTGCCATTTTACACTTTGCTTGTTTCATATTGTTTCATTGTAATTTGGAGTGAGAAAGATATAAATCACATTTAAATTCAGATTAGTGACAAACCAGATGAATTAACTATTCTTAAATATACCTGTAGAAATGAATAACAAATCAAACATATAAGTTCAGAAAAGAGCCATTATTATTGTTTACTATTAACATCACTTGAAAAGTGGATTCAGCAAGTTTCCTAAGGAGATTAGAGGAGACAGGGAAGGATGCTACAAGTTAAATCAACTGAAATCCATATTTCTGTCACAACCCTAAAATAAGGTTGCAGCAGTGCAAGAAACTTCCCAGGAGAATCATAGCCCCATTGAAGTTGGAAGTCTTTGGAACCTTGTGTGAATGCTAGCTATAGCAAGTATTTATTTAGAAGTCCAGTTGGCCTCCCAGAAGCTAGGGAGATACTTCTTCTCCTACAGAACCAGCAAATCAACGTGGGCCAATTAATATTTGTAAATGCTAAATACACCAAAAATAATGTATTTACCATCATATTTGGTCCACCAAATGAAAAGCTTTGTTAATTAGTTCTAATCAGTAATAACGTGACCAACCATCCAGCTTTGCCCAGAACTGTCCCAGTTTAAAGGCTGAAAGTCATGTGTCCCAGGAAACCCCTTCAGGATGGTTGCTCACTCTAATTTTATATATATGTATATACATACATATATATAAAGTATATAAATTCAGCTTAAATTTTCAATCATCCTGAAAATCTCTGAAGTCCCCAGTTTATATTATCTCAAATATCACAGATAATTGCTTGAGATTACCAATACCTAACCCTAGGCCCCAGTCTCTGAAACACACTTGTATTGTTGTCACTTTTGTCCAAGAGAATAAATAATGAATTTCCTTGGCATTTGATTACATACAGAGATATAATATTTATATCTCATAGGGGCATTGTTAGAGTAAAAACCAATACAAAAACAAAAAAAAAGGGAGAGAGAGTGCAAGAGGCTGGAAGCTGCTTTATCAGCAAAACTCTATGTACCATGACCAAGAACACTAATTTTGAGAATGAAACATTTTTTTCCAAGCATTTTCCTTCTGTGGCAGCATCACCCTGATTCATACTGCTGTCATGGCCGAAGAAAGTGACCTGAAGGCACATTTGTGATGCATTGACTGTGCTAATTTGGAACTTCTTTGCCTGATATGCAGTAATGATATATAGTTACAGTGACTTGGAGTTCCTTAGAGATCCCACTGTAGAAAAATGGATATCACTTGAATATTGGATGCACTCATCCAATTTCTCTATTGTTCATTAAGCAGCACTGGTGGTGAGTTATGCGGGGGGGGGAAATCTATAAATATTAATATCTTATGTCATTACAAGTAGTAGTTTCCAGCTTATTATTCTCAAATATTTTCTAGAACTGGAATTCTAATAAAGTTAAAAAATTCTTCGACTGTAAAAGTGTATTGGAAAAAATAGATTAAGCCAAATGATTATCACTAGGGACAACAGAAGTTGCTTTACAATTAATTCCATTTTTAGCCTTTGTTTCAATTAACACCTTGCTGAATGTCATCATAATATAGTAATAATACCACAACAACTTTGGAGTCAGAGAGACACAAATTCAAGAACTGACTCTCCAATTCAATGGTTTGGTTATTTTAGGCAATTATTTCCCTAAGCCTCAGTTTCCTTAATTGTAAAATGTAGACAACTATCCTTAGAATTTACATTGAAGATTAAGTGATAATATATATCAGGCACAAAGCATGCAGTGTGTGCTCGTACTTTGCCCTTCAAATCTGTTCAAAACTCACTGACCAAAAGGGGAGTGATCTTTCATCATCTGCTTATTCAATATGTGAATTTTCTGAGGTTGTCTGATCTCTTTGGCTTAGGTGGAAAAAGAAATTATTTCCTCCCTTAACACATGGGGCAAAAGAGGGAGATCATATGGGAACATATGTATATGTATAACTGATTCACTCTGTTATAAAGCAGAAACTAACACACCATTGTAAAGCAATTATACCCCAATAAAGATGTTAAAAAAAAAAAGAGGGAGATCATAGGTGGAAGAAAGCAGGGTGGTGGAAGTCCTCTTCCATTAGATAGCAGATGCCTGTCCTACCCAGTCATAACTATCTTTCTGACTCAAAGACGCAGATCCTTAGAGATGGAATAAATGGGGTTGTATTATTTTATCAAAACTTTTTCCTAATTTTTCTGTATTATCATTTAATGAATTATTGTGTATGCAATGTACACAAATATATTGCAAAGTCAAGCATATCACAATACAGTATAGCTATGGTATAATATAATACCAGCTCTTAAAGAGTAACAACTACTGTTTGCTGACTTCTTAGTATCTGCAAACAGATTTAGTATCTCTCCCAAATCCTGAACAATACTCTCCCAAATCCCAAAAAATATTAGACTGATTACAATGTATTCAACCTGTTCTAATTTTTATAAAGGTACAACACAAACAACTTCTCAATCTTTATAAGTTAATTTAAATATTTGTGTAATAGAGATAAGATTACAAGACTGTGAGATTAAATGAAATATTGCTTTAAAAAATCATAGGGGAGTCTTGGTATCAAGTACTGTTTATTCAATAGTGACCTTACTAACAGTAATATAATCTATATTCATTTTAATTTTCACTATTTCTTGATTCATATTTTTGTAAAAAATTATTAAATATAATAACCTCTCCCCTAGGATTATTTAAAATGAAATTATTTACTCTAGATGATTTATATCCATGTAGTGGTTAAATGTAGTGATACATTCCAATCCAGACCTCAATCTTAAACTTTCTGCTTTGTATCTTCATTGTTATAAGACATTCTTGATTTCTGGAGCACTTAAGTTTTTCTTTGTCTTTCTCATTCTTGTCAGACAGATCATGATTTCACAAACTACCTCATAGAGTAAATAGACCTTCTAGATGGATCAAAGCAGTTATATTAGAAACCTCTAATTTTCTCCAAGTTCTTACCTATATGACTTACTCAAAGGGCACATAGACTTGGGCTCTGTCTAACCAAACTGACATGTATCTCCACATCTAGGTCAGGAACTCCCATCTTTATTTTTTGTACATTTCATTTCACCTCACTTTTCAGTGCCAGCTGCTGTGAAAAAATCTTGGGACATTTCACACAGGTATAATTGGACCCACTGTGCACTCATAATAAGAATTTCAGAAATAAAAATCAATACTGGAAGAAAACTATAGATCAACGTAGAAAAATCCCCATTTTTGCCCTTTATCCGTACATTGTAGCCTTTTCTACTTCCACATCAGCTGGCCATTAAAAAATCAAAAGTCCTCAAGCAGCAGAAGCATATTTTTATATTGATTCCCTATCTTTTACAGAGTTATGTCTCCCATTTTAATACTGATATATAAGATTGAAATTTCCTTCCCTCCCTTGGCATTCC
>NW_006770909.1:380780-408973 GCF_000442215.2 Lipotes vexillifer
ATTCCTGTTTCTCTTTGCCTTAGACTTTGCTTTTTTCTGGCTCTTCCCATCTCCCTGGTTTCTCTTTTAAAACCTGGACAAATGTTTAATATAAGAAATATAAATATTGAATACATTCTTTTAAAATTCTATGAATATATTTTATAATCCCATGCTTTCAAGTGGAAAAGACATCACCTGATTGTAACTATCTTGGCTGTAGGACACAGAGATGACTCATATCTAAAGTGACATCTGGGGGAAGAAGGGAGGACATTGTTGAAAAGTACTCATGCAGCACATCAGACTCAGCCTGAAACCATGATGGCAGCTGGTCCACCACAGCCAACGCCCAGAGACACACCAAGAGCCTATATGGACCCTGACTGCCCTGCAGTGTGGATCCACAACAGGGATGGAGAGGCAGAGGCTGGGGTGAATGGTCAGTTGTGAGGGACAGAAAAAGACTGAGACCCAAGGCTGTATCTGAGCAGGGCAAGGGCAACAATTTCTGGTGCATGTACAGGCAGTGCATAGGAGGCAGCTTGGACATCTGTCTGCAGCCAAACCACTGCAGCCCATGCTCCATGATGAGCTAAGAGCCTGCACATGCCCCACTTGCTTCAGCATTGCTCCCCTCTGGGGCAAGGATATCAGTGCTGGGAGAGAGGAAAGCACACTTAAAGAGAATGGAGTCATCTTGGAACTGACTCACAGGGCTCCTGCCCCAACAACTTGGAATCCAACCCCACCCCCACATAGGGTGATGATGACCACTGAGCAGCACACTCAGCTCTAACCCTAGCTCCTCTATCTACAGCCCCACCTCCTACCAAGGTGATAGCTGCCAATAAACCCTGAGGAAAGATGTGACTTGCATCCATATCAAATCTAGCTCTCTAACCAAAGACATTGGGCACAAGCAATCTGTATAGGGATGCTCCCACATAAGGACACCCTTTCAACATAGCAATAGGTAACTATTTCACCTCAATTTGTAGAGATAGAGAAAGTTAAGCAAAATGAAAAGACAGAGGAACTGGTCTCAACTGAAAGAGCAATAGAAAGCCCCTTAATTGGGGGGAGGGATAAATTGGAAGGTCACAGTACTATATATAAAATAGATAACTAATAAGGACCTACTGTATAGCACAAAGAACTCTACTCAGTACTCTATAATGGCCTATATGGGAAAAGAATCTAAAACAAACAAAAAAAAATGGATATATGTATATGTATAACTGATTCACTTTGCTGTACACCTGAAACTAACACAACATAGTAAATCAAGTATGCTCCAATAAAATTATTTAAAAAACTTATAAAAGATAAATCATGAAGCAGAATAAACAATTTAAGAGATAAAAAATTAAAAATATTAGTAATCAGAATGCTAATTGAATTAGTGAAAAGAGTAAATGAACACAGTGAGAATTTTAACAAGGAACTAGAAAATATAAAAAAGACCCAGTTAGAAATGAAGAATTCAGTAGCTGAAATAAAAAAAAAAATACACACACTGGTTGGAATGAATAGCAGACTAAGTGACACAGAAGAATGCATATGTGATCCGGAATATAGAATAATGGAAATCACCCAATCAGAACAGCAGAAAGAAAAACAAAATTTAAAAATGAGAGCAGTTTGAAAGATCCAGGATAACATTAAAAGTACCAATATTTGCATTATAGGGGTCTCAGAAGGAGAAGAGAGAGAGAAAGGGATTGAAAATATATTTGATAAAGTATGGCTGAAAACTTCCCAAACCTGAAGAAGGAAACAGATATTCAGGTACAGGAAGCACAGGGGGTTCTAAATAAGATGAACCCAAACAGACCACATCAAGACATATTATAATTATGGGAAGGATTTGGAGTTTGGGATTAGCAGATGTAAACTGTTATATATAGAATGGATAAACAACAAGGTTCTACTGTATAGCATAGGGAACTATATTCAATATCCTGTGATAAACCATAATGGAAAAGGATATGAAAAGAATGTATATATGTATAATTGAGTCACTTTGCTGTACAACAGAAATTAAACACAGCATTGTAAATCAATTATATTTCAATAAAATTTTTCAAAAGACATAATTAAAATGGCAAAAGTTAAAGAGAGGTTTAAATGGATCAAGAGAAAAACAGAGTCATATACAAGGTAACTCCCATAAGATTATCAGCTGACTTTTCTGCAGAAACTTTGCAGACAAGAAGGGTGTGGCATGATATATTCAAAGTGCTGAAAGGGAAAAACCTGCAACCTAGAATACTGTACCAAACAAGATTATTATTTAGAACTGAAGGAGAGACAAAGAACTTCCCAGACAAGCGAAAACTGAAAGAGTTCATCAGTACTAACCCTACCCTAAAAGAAATGTTAAAGGGTATCCTCTAATTGGAAAAGAAGTAAGACTGTATAGGAAAATGAAAATCCTACTGTGGTAGCAATACTCATATCAGATAAAACAGACTTTAAAACAAGGCTATAACTAAAGACAAAGAAGAAATTATATAATGATAAAGAGATAAATACAAGAAGAGGATTCACAACAACTAGTATATATGCATCCAGTACAAGAGCACCTAAATATAAAAAGCAAACATTAACAAACATAAAAGGAGAAATTGACAATAAGACAGTAATAGTGGGGGATTTTAACAACCCACATACATCAATAGATCTTCCAGACTGAAAATCAATGAGGCAGCAGGAGTCTTAAATGACACAACAGACAAATTGGATTTAATATATATTTACAAGACATTTCATCCCAAAATAGCAGAATATTCATTCTTTTCAAATAAGCATGGACCATTCTCCAGGATAGGTCACATGCTAAGCCACAAAACAAATCTCAACCAATTTAAGAGTATAGACATTATATCAAGCATTTTTTTTGACCATAACAATATGAAACTAGAAATCAATTACAGGATGAAGATTGGGAAAAGCATATACACGTGGAGACTAAACAAAATGCTACTAAAAAAACCAGTGGGTGAATAAAGAAATCAAAGAGAAAATCAGGAAATACCTTGAGACACATGAAAATGGAAACAACTTTCCATAATCTATGGGATGCAGCAAAAGCAGTTCTAAGAGGGAAGTTTATAGTAATACAGCATACCTCAAGAAACAAGGCAAATTTCAAATAAACAACCTAACCTACCACCTAAAATAATTAGAAGAAGAACAAATAAAGCCCAAAGTCAGAAGAAGGAAGGAAAGAAAATGATTAGAGAGGAAATAATAAAATAGTGACCAAAAATAATAGAAAACATCAGTGAAATCAAGAGCCTTTGTTTTTTATTTTTAATAAAAAAAATTTATAAACCTAGCCAGGTTCACCAAGAAGAAAAGAGAGAGGACCCAAATAAACAAAATAAAAAATAAAAGAGGAGAAATAACCACCAATATCACAGAGACATGAAAATCATAAAAGAATACTGCAAACAGTTATATGCCAACAAATTGGACAAACTAAAAGAAATGGACAAATTTCTAGACACATACAACCTGCCAAGACTAAATTCAGAAGAAACAGACAATTTGAACAGACTGATCACTAATAGTGAAATTGAATTTGCAATCGAATAACTCCCAACAAACAAAAGTCCAAAACCAGACCACTTCACAGGGAAATTCTACCAAACATATAAAGAGTTAATATCTCTCCTTCTCAAGCTATTTCAGAACATTGAAGAGGACGGAACACTCCCAAATTTGTTCTATGAGGCCACTGTTATCCTGATACCAAAACCACAAAACGCTACAAAAAAAGAGAAAATTATAGGCAAATATCTTTAATAAATATAGATACAAAATCCTCAACAAAATATTAGCAAACTGATTCCAACAATATATAGAAAGGATCATACACCATGATCAAGTGGGATTTATTCCAGAGATGCAAAGATGGTTTGATATTCACAAATCAACCAATGTGATACACCACATTAACAAAGGGAAGGATAAAAATCACATGATCATCTCAATAGATGTAGAAAAAGAATTTGTGAAAATTCAACATCCCTTCATTATAAAAACTTTCATCAAAGTGGGTATAAAGGGAACATATCTCAACATAATGAAGGACATTTATGACAAACCCACAGATAATATCACACAAAATGATGAAAAGTTGAAAGTCTTCCTCTAAATTCAGGAACAAGAGAAAGATGCCTACTCTCACCACTTCTATTTAACATGGTAATAAAAGTCCTAGCCACAGCAATCAGACAAGAAAAATAAATACACACATTCAAATTGGAAGAGAATAGAAAAACTTTCACTATTTAGAAATGACATGATACTACATATAGAAAAACCTAAAGTCTCCACCAAAAAACTATTAGAACTAATAAATGAATTCAGTTAGATTGCAGGATACAAGATTAATATACCGAAATCTGTTGCACTTCTATACACTAATAAATATCAGAAAGTAAAAGTAAAAAACAATCCCATTTAGGGCTTTCCTGGTGGCGCAGTGGTTGGGAGTCCGCCTGCTGATGCGAGGGATGTGGGTTCGTGCCCCGGTCTAGTGGGATCCCACATGCGGCGGAGCGGCTGGGCCCATGAGCCATGGCTGCTGGGCCTGTGCATCCGGAGCCTGTGCTCTGCAGTGGGAGAGGCCACAGCAGTGAGAGGCCTGCGTACCACACACACAAAAATGATCCCATTTAAAATCACATCAAAATGAATAAAATACCCAGCAACAAATCCAACTAAGGAGGTAAAAGGCTTATCCTTGAAAAATGATAAATTGAAGACAACACAAACAGACAGGACACTCTTTGAAATATATCAAAGCAATATTTTTTTGGATCTGTCTCCTAAGGCACAAGAAATAAAAGCAAAAATAAACAAATGGGACCTAATTAAACTTAGAAGCTTTTGCACAGCAGAGGAAGCCATCAAGAAAATGAAAAGAGTGGGAGAAAACTTTGTAAATGATATGACCAATAAGAGGTTAATATCCAAATATATAAACAGCTCTTACAACTCAATATCAAAAGAACAACCCAATTAAAAAATTAGCAGAAGGCTTGAATAGACATTTTGCAAAGTAGGCATACGGATAGCTAACAAGCACATGAAAAGATGCTCAACACTGCTAATTATTATAGAAATGCAAATCAAAACAATGAGATATAACCTCACAGAATGACTATAATCAAAAAGACTACAACTAATGAAAGCTGACTAGGATGTGGAGAAAATGGAACACTTGTACATGGTTAGTGGGAATGCAAATTGCTGCAGACACTATGGAAATCAGAATGGAGGCTCCTCAGAAAACTAAAAATGGAAATACCATATGACCCAGCAATTCCACTCCTGGGTATATATCCAAAAAAATAAAACAAAAACCCCCAAAACACTATAGTGTTTGAAAAGATACATGCACCCCAATGTTATAGCAGTATTATTTACAATACTCAAGATATGGAAGCAACCCAACTTTCCATAGACAGATGAATGGATAAAGAAGATGTGGTGTATATATATATATATATACACACACACACACACACACACACACACACAATGGAGTATTAGAAGAAAGAATCAAAAGAATGAACTTCTGCCATTTGCAACATTGTGGGTGGACCTATAGAGTATTATGCTTAGTGAAATAAGTCAGACAGAGAAAGACAAATACTGTATGTTATCACTTTCTTGTGGAATCTAAAAATAAAACAAATGAATGTATATAGCAAAACAGAAACAGGCTCACAGATATAGAAAAACTAGTGGATGCCAGTGGGGAGAGGGAAGGAGGAAGGGACAAGATAGGGTATGAGATTAAGAGATACAAACTACTATGTACAAAATAGTTAAGCAACAAAGATATATTTGACAGCACAGGGAATTATAGCCATTATTTTGTAACAACTTTAAATAGATTATAATCTATAAAACTAGTGAACCTCTATGTTATACACCTGAAACTAATTTAATATTGTAAATCAACTATACTTCAATAAAATAAAGAAATGAAACAACCCAAATGTCAATCAACCCAGAAAAATGAAATTATTCTTATGATGGTGATAATATTACTGGATCATATTTATTCTGCATTTAATACTTTTAATTAGGCAGCAGTTTGAGTGTTTTTTTATTTACTGTCTCATTTATTGTCCCTGGAGCAATTATATGAAGCATGTAGACACTAAAATTGTCTCTGTGTATATACTGATATTCGTATGGTATGATATGTTTTTTTTGTTTTTTTGTGGGGTTTTTTTGTGGTACGTGGGCCTCTCACTGTTGTGGACTCTCCCGTCGTGGAGCACAGGCTCTGGACGCACAGGCTCAGTGGCCATGGCTCATGGGCCTAGCTGCTCCGCGGCATGTGGGATCTTCCTGGACCGGGGCACGAACACGCATCCCCTGCATCGGCAGGCGGACTCTCAACCACTGCACCACCAGGGAAGCCCGATATATGTTTTTAATGGGAAATAGATAGTTAGAGGAAAAATATATTAAAGTTTGAATGAACTTAAACAAATCTGTATCCTAGTATTTCCATGAATGTTGATATCTTCATGACTATTTACCAAAATATTAAAGTTTGCTATTTCTAGGTGGTAAGATTTCCTTTCACACTGTTATATTCTTATTGGGAAATACCTTTTTCTAAAAATATTGTGTTGCAATAGTAGCTCTTCTGAGTTCCTATTTTTTTTTTACAACTTCCATGTTTTGCCTTAGATCTTTGTTAAAAATTGATCATTATTATGTTGTTTATTAAGTTAATTTCCCTTATCAGTAAGCTATGATATCTTATTAATCTGCACTAAAATTAGAGTTCCAATCTTACTCTTTGGCTTGATTGCTTTTCTCTAAAGTATACTTAAATAAAATTTAACATATGAGTATTTAAAAATGAATATTTCATACAAGTAAGGATTATTAAACAATAAAGATGTAGTAAGAAAATTAGAGCATGTGCCTGATTCAGTATCATTCCAAAAAGGGTTATTCAATAATAAAAATAGGAATATTGAGATTCAGCAATGTGATTATTACAATATCCACAAATAACTCTTCTCAATTTTCTTTTTCTTTTTGTTTCTCATAGAAGCAATTTAGGCAAGAGCCAAATTTAACATTAACTTTTCTAAAAAATAACAGCATAGCAGAAAATATTGCATAATTGTCTATTTTAAGCATCTGAAGTTTGGAATTTGCACTGGAGTATATTTATCATTGTCACTACATTAGACTACAATTAATTAGAACATTTTAGTTTCATTAAAGCAGTATGATCTCGAGGGAAAATATATGCTTTAGTTGGGATATATTGGGAGTTGACTTCAATTCTGAAATTGCTTCTATTCTTTTATTGTGTGGCATTTTATTTCATAAATAAAATTGAAAAACCTATGAGAAGGTGATTCTTCAAGATGCTTTCTATATAAATATATAAATTAACTATTTATAAAATAAAAACTTATTTATATGTTATACACATTGATCACACTGTTAAAAATCCATTAAAACAAAAAACCTGTGGTCAGGCTGCATCCCACCACTTGCCACCATCAGTGCCAGGAAGCCTGAGTAAAGCAAGATCATTTCTCAATTGACATTTCTAGTCCTTGTCTCTATTCCCTGCTCAAGTCAGTCATTTTTACTTGTACCTTGACTCTTTGGCCATTTTTCAAGCATGTGAAATTTAACATGGCTGATACTAAATTACATTTCTGTCCCCTAAACTAGCTTTTCCTACAATGTTTCTGTTCTTCCATATTCCCGTTTATCCAACATGGATAGTTATTTTTGATACCTTCCTTCCTTTCTCACATCCAATCTATTGTCAAGCTTTGTGCAGTCTTCACATATCTTTCATTTATATGCTTTCACTTTTCATTTGTACTGTTTATATCATAGTCTAGGTACTCATGAATTCCTGGAATACCAACAAAGTCTTCTAATGCATCTCCCCAGCTCTGCTTTTTTCCCCCCTCCTCCAGTCTGTCCTGTATACCAGCATCAGACTGATATTTCAGGAACTCTGCTTTGATCGTAACGTTTCCCATTGTCTTCCAAGGCATCCTCACTGACTTGGAGATAAAGTGCAAACCACTGAGTTAGCATCCAAGACCCTGTTTCCAGCCTTTTTACTAGTTCCTACAGTTAGCTATAGCAAAACTGATGTATTTTCACTGCTCCAAAAGCAGCAGTTGACTTTTTGCCTCCTCATGTTTGTTCTTCCATTTTCTCTTCATGTAATGACATCTACCCATAACACCATCCAAGGAAATCCCACCATACCAACCTTAGATGTCAACTCATTTTTTAATTCTGATACCTACAGCTATTGTACTGTTGTTTGAATCATTTTTTTATTATTATTTAGATCTTGCTGTATGGTATGTGAGGAATTATATATTTTAGCTATCCTACAAAATTTTAGGAGATAGAAACTGTTTCATGGATATGTATTAATATCCCTCAGTATCTACTCTAATACTGTGCATATAGTCAAAACATTTGCATAAATATCAAGGAAAAATTCTCAAGAATTATTAAAGCCAAGAAATCAAGAGAAAGAAAATGATACATTATCTACTAAATTTGTAGGAAATTTTTATAAATATAAATTACTATATATAACAATATAAATAAGATATTGTTGCCACAAAAATCATAAAAATATATTATAAATGGTATCTATAATTGATTAAACACACTGGCTATGAGTCTGTTTATTTTAAAAATGAATATCATTGATTACTTCTTTGAGAACATGGTATAAGAAAATAGCATATAACAGAAATCTATAGGTATTGCCATCATTTTTAGTTTCATTTCAAATTGAAACAATTTTTTTTTACATCTTTATTGGAGTATAATTGCTTTACAATGGTGTGTTAGTTTCTGCTTTATAAGAGAGTGAATCAGTTATACATATACATATGTTCCCATATCTCTTCCCTCTTGCGTCTCCCTCCCTCCCACCCTCCCTATCCCACCCCTCTAGGTGGTCACAAAGCACCGAGCTGATCTCCCTGTGCTATGCAGCTGCTTCCTACTAGCTATCTATTTTATGTTTGGTAGTGTATATATGTCCATGCCACTCTCTCACTTTGTCACAGCTTACCCTTCCCCCTCCCCATATCCTCAAGTCCATTCTCTAGTAGGTCTGTGTCTTTATTCCTGTCTTACCCCTAGGTTCTTCATGACATTTTTTTTTCTTAAATTCCATATATATGTGTTAGCATATGGTATTTGTCTTTCTCTTTCTGACTTACTTCACTCTGTATGACAGACTCTAGGTCCATCCACCTCATTACAAATAGCTCAATTTCATTTCTTTTTATGGCTGAGTAATATTCCATTGTATATATGTGCCACATCTTTATTCATTCATCCGATGATGGACACTTAGGTTGTTTCCATCTCCTGGCTATTGTAAATAGAGCTGCAATGAACATTTTGGTACATGACTCTTTCTGAATTCTGGTTTCCTCAGGGTATATACCTAGTAGTGGAATTGCTGGGTCATATGGTAGTTCTATTTGTAGTTTTTTAAGGAACCTCCATACTGTTCTCCATAGTGGCTGTACCAATTCACATTCCCACCAGCAGTGCAAGAGTGTTCCCTTTTCTCCACACCCTCTCCAGCATTTATTGTTTCTAGATTTTTTGATGATGGCTATTCTGACTGGTGTGAGATGATATCTCATTGTAGTTTTGATTTGCATTTCTCTAATGATTAATGATGTTGAGCATTCTTTCATGTGTGTGTTGGCAGTCTGTATATCTTCTTTGGAGAAATGTCTATTTAGGTCTTCTGCCCATTTTTGGATTAGGTTGTTTGTTTTTTTGTTATTGAGCTGCATGAGCTGCTTGTAAATTATGTAAAAGTATGGGATTAGATCACTCCCTAACACTATACACAAAAATAAGCTAAACATGGATTAAAGACCTAAATGTAAGACCAGAAACTGTCAAACTCTTAGGGAAAAACATAGGCAGAACACTCTATGACATAAATTACAGCAAGATCCTTTTTGACCCACATCCTAGAGAAATGGAAATAAAAACAAAAACAAACAAATGGGACCTAATGAAACTTAAAAGCTTTTGCACAGCAAAGGAAACCATAAACAAGACCAAAAGACAACCCTCAGAATGGGAGAAAATATTTGCAAATGAAGCAACTGAAACAATTTTTATTTTTTATTTTTTTGTGACTATATTACATTTCAAGTAGAAAACACTAGAAAAAAATGCATGAATATATGAAAGCAAATTAATTCACCTTCACTTCCTTGCCCTGTAATACCATCTCGCAGAGATAATTGTTATGAGTTTTGGTGATTATCCTTCTAAATATCTACGGTTATTTATAATGTATTTAATCATATACTAGCTAGTTTTATATAAATTTAACTGTATATTCTATGAACACATTTCCATGTGAATATAAATTCTTTAAAACAATTTCTACTATATCACTGTATCTCAGTTTAAAAATATTTTTGAAAATGTTTAAAATTATTTTTAGTTCTTTATATAATCTTTTGTACATTGACTATTAGTCAATAAACAAAAGAAGACAATATCCTTCGGGAATATTAAGTTGTTTCAGTATACATCCAATATATATGTACATATATATAAAACTTTGAATCATGTGTATGCCAGGGCTTTACAAGAGAGTCAGAACTCTGGTGAAGAAGTAAAACCTGTTCTTTAAAATGATCTATTGAGCTGTCAGGGAATATTTTCATGTTGAGAGGTACTTTACGATAAAACTATATCTCCTTTTCCCCATGTGAACACTCTATTACTCTTAGTGGAAAAAAATAATTTGGAACTCAGAGAATATGCCCAGGTAAAATTCACCTTGAATCTTCTTAAATCCTAAAACAACATTGAGCAAGTTATTATATCCTGATATTTATATTTAAATACATAAATCAAAATACTAGCCAAAATACATTAAATAAAATTGATTTTAAAGGAATAGACTAACCTAAAATGGAAATAAAATTTGTCTTTGTAATTGCTAGTGTTCATGAACACTGCACAGTGACTGACAATCCACTGTGGTTCAGGTTCAGGGGAAGCTGCCTGGAAGTTAAGTCATTGCATTTGTTATCAATAAGTATGTATATTTATACTAAGTACTTTCCAGATGATTAAAACAGAGTAATTTAGCCGATTTTCTCCATTTTAGAAGCAGAAAATTAATTTGATTATCAACTTCTTATGTTAGTGCCATAAGAGATAAAAGAATAATAATTAAATTGGTTTAGTATTTAGTGAGCATGATGAAATAATTCAAGGGGAAATAATTTCTATGCAGGATGAGAAGCATATGGAAAATTACTGTGTAACACAAATTTGAAAAATTATAAATCAATTTAAAGGATATTTTATTTGTTTGTCAAGAGGTTTAAAGAGTATGGTAGAGAACCCGAAAATAGGAATAAGATCAAACTTACATATGGGTGTCTGTGTGTGTGTATCTATCTATCTATATATATATGCACACACACATACTAGCTATATGTGAAAATTACTGTTTATTCATGTAGCCTCTGAAAATTAAACAAAAAAACCCGAAAAAATTCAATTCTTTGAAGGTGCGTACAGTTGCAAGAACCATAATCAGAGATTTATAAAATGGTATGTGTTTTCAAGTGACTTAATCCAGAATATCGAATCTAAATTACACTTGATATCTTTAATCTTGAGTAAGGAAAGGTGCATCAGTCAGGGTCCATGCAAGAGTCAGAAATCATACCAATAATCTGAAGAGGGGAATTTTAATATAAAGAATTATTAAATAAGAATCTAAAATATGGCACAATTGAACCCATCTATGAAACAGAAACAGAATAACAAACATAGAGAACAAACTGGTAGTTGCCAAGTGGGAGGGAGTTGGGGGAGGGATGGTGTGGCAGTTTGGGGTTAGCAGATGTAAGCTTTTATATGTAGAATGGATAAACAACAAGGTCCTGCTGTATAGCACAGGGAATTATATTCAATATCTTATGATAAACCATAATGGAAAAGAATATAAAAAAGAATGTATACATATATATGTATAAATGAATCAATTTGCTATATAACAGTAATTAACACAACAATGTAAATCAACTATACTTCAAAAAAAAATAGCAAAGGGGAAAAATGCACATAAAAGAACAACAACAAAAAAAGAATCATTAACTAGTAACAGGGGATTAAGTATGTTGACTTAAAAAAAATGCACAATGTGAGAGTTGTGAGTTGTTTATTTGGGGCAAAATGAGGACTGCAGCCAGGGAGACAGCATTTCAGACAACTCTGAGAAACTGCTCTGGGGAGGCGAGAGGAGGAGCCAGGTTTTATAGAAGTTTCGTAACAAAGGGCAGGTAGTCTGAACATCAAAATATTATTGTTAATTAAAGAAAACCAGATATCCCAAGTTAAGGAATTTAGCCCTTTTCTATGTATGGGAATATGCAAGAGGTCTGGGCTTATGAGAATCATTCCTTTGATATGCACCTCAGCTATCTGGGGCCAGTATCCTGTGTTTTCACATCCTGAGTTTCCTCAGGGCTCAACAGCTCACATTGGAGGGCTGCAAACGTTGATGACTGTGACAGCCTTTGTTTACTGATATGGCAGGAAATATTCCACTTATCAAATGTGAAGAGGCTAGAGAGAACTCTAAAGAACTTAGGAATAGTAGAGGTAGGGAGCAGCCACTATCTGTAGGACTGAAGAATATTAAAGAAAGACGCAAACTTGAAAGAAAGGAGCTCCCTACACACACACACACATACACACACACACACACACACACACACACACACACACACACACTGCAGACAGTGGGGCCCTGGTTCACTGGAAGGTGAAAGTTTTGAGATGTGCTGTAGGTCAGGGTTAACAGGCAAGAAACTCCAAGGTGGGTGCTGGTGAAACTCAGTGTGAAGCATCCACAGGGCTGCCTGTGAGATTTGCTGGGAAGCCACTAGATGAGCAATACATTGTAGTAAAAAACAAGCCAAAACAGGAAAACAGGAACAGGAAGAGAAGCCCCTTCCTTTTGAAGTGTCCCTTCACTGCCCTCTCCTGACAGAATCTAACATTGTGGCAGCAGACAAAGGAAACATTTAAAGGGTTCAGCTCCAGTATCACAAAGCAGAGAAAAGAAGGGTGGATTTGGAGCTGAGAAGCAATTGATAACTGGCATAGAAGTAAAAAATGGAAAATAAGCAGTTTATTGGAGTGTATTTGTGGAAATCTAATAGCTGTTTTTTTTGTTTTCGGCTTTTGGTTTTTGTATTGAGGCATTTGCTGTGGGTTTTAATGTTATTGTTTCTGGCCTCTCATTTAAAGGAATGTTCACTGTCCAAGGAAGGGTAAACTATTTGAACATGTTTATTTTAAGGTTACATTGCATTTTATCACACATTATATCAAGTATGTATAGAATACATTCTTATCCTTGTTCTCCTGGTGAAGAAAACATAGTTTATGGAGGTAAAATTGAGGCAGGAGACAGATGGGCCCTCTTGGCAAACGGTTTGAGTTTGTTCCTTGTGGACTGATACTCTGAGACAGAAATAACAGGACAATCGAGAGAGGAGGCTGGACCCTGCCCAGATAGAAGATAAGAAACCACATATTCCTCATTCTCGAAGTCAGGAGACCTCCCCAACTACACATGCGCAGAAAGGTTCCTTGGATGTCAAAAGAGAAGGGATGTCAACTAATGCTCACTTACCCATAGGCCTCTTAGGTAGAATCCATCTTGGCTAAGAGATGCGTGCACACACAGGGGAGGATCCTGAGATATACCAAATACAGACTTGAACAAGGCAATTCAAAATGATTGTCCAAAGGAAACCTAGAAGAAATGCCCCATAAAAGTGATTCAAACTGCCATTAGGGCGCAACTCTCTCTCTGAGCCCGCCCGTGTGTCTATCCACACGTATTCTTTTTTTTTCTCTTAATAAATACTTTGCTTGTTTCACTACTTTCCGTCTTTTGGGGAATTCTTTTTCTGCAAACCCATAGGGCCAGAGCCTTGTCACTGACCACTGGTCTAGTGGCTAGGATTTGGTGCTCTCACCGCCAAGACCCGACTTCAATCACTGGCCGGGAACTGAAACCCTGCTTTAAGCCACTGCAGGCTGAGGCCACCCGAGATCAAAATAACCATCCAAGGTCTTACAGCTGTTAAGGTGCAAAGTTAGTTAATACTTTAGAAACAAACAAAAAGGTCTCTCTGATTACAAGGTTCCTGCTGTTTCTCTTGACCATGATAATTTTTGTTTCACCCCTGAAGTTTCTGATTCTCAATGACTTTCTCATGCTCAACTGTTAGAGAAATATGCATTAGTACAAGAATTCAGACTGCTGACTCCTTGTTTAGGTCTTTTGTCATTATGCCTTCCATTCCCTAAATACTGTTAATGATGTTTCTTATTGAATGAGACAGAAGAAGAGGAGTAAAAGGACCAATATGAAAATAGTCTGCATAATTAAAAAAAATGTATACAGTTTTTCACAACCATGAATGGGTTATATGTATTGGGTTTCTGTGAAAGTTGCAGAATTAACATTTCTGTACATAATATTCTTTGGAGCAAAGTTTGAACTTTTTTAGACCACATCTGACCTAACCTGCTTGACCTTAAAAGTAAACAATGGAATAGTAAACATTATCTCCAAATAGGAACTACTGAAATATTTATATTTTTAATGCAGAGTGAAATAAGATCTACTAGTGCTGATTGCTGGCTAGCATTCAACTTGATGTTTATAGTTCTTCAAAATATTCACTACAACAACAAAATTTTAAAAACATTCCATCTTAAAAACAAACAAACATTAAGTTCCATACAACATAGAAAAAAGCACTTCTATTATCATTGATTAGTTGTGGAATATATAAAAAGAGGATTGTGCATTAGAATTTGGAGCAAAAATTATTGTAGAAAAACTCATCTAAATTCTAATTGCAGGTCTGTTTATGTTACTCTTTAGGGATTTAATTTATTCATATATATTGTTTCCTTTGGGTTTTATTTTATCAATTAATCTATTTCCATCATTTTGTCCCATTTATAAAACACATTCTGTCATGTTAATATAACTCCTTCAGTCATTGGGTTTCTTTTAATGGGAACATAATCTGAAATGATTTTATTTAAGAATGATTATATATTTAAATTATACATTTATCTTCACATTTTTCTATTCAAACTTCTTATGATGACCATCCATGATCTAACCCTAATTATCTACCTCATTTCTTATTACTATCACTCACAGGCACTGAAATCAAGCCAAAAAGACTTTCTTTTTTTTAATATAAAAGATTTTCACACCTAGGGTTTAGGTATACTGTTTTCTTCTAGGATGATCTTACTTCAACACTTCATATCATTGGATCCTACTCATTTTTAAGTTTCAGTCTAAGTATCATCTTCTAGAAAATAGTTCCTTGCTATTCCAATAGAGGGGAAAACAAACAAAATCCACCCAATTCCTTCAACCTTGATCTTTTGTCTTTTTCTCTTTAGTACCCAATCCTTTTAAATCAAAAGTATTTTCCCACTTATTTTAAGTACTGCAGTTTTGACGAAACTGGAAAATACAAAAGTGACCAATTTCTTACCTTGGGGTCTGGAAAAAATCTTATTACATTAAAAGACATACTGTATCTGAGGACCTTCAAGATGGCCGAAGAGGACATGGAGATCACCTTCCTCCCCACAGATACATCAAAAATGCATCTACACGTGGAACAACTCCTACAGAACACCTACTGAATGCTGGCAGACCTCAGAATTCCCAAAAAGCAAGAAAATCCCCACGTACCTGGGTAGGGCAAAAGAAAAAAGAAAAAAGAGACAAAAGAATAGGGACGGGACCTGCACCTCTGGGAGGGAGCTGTGAAGGAGGAAAAATTTCCACACAATAGGAAGCCCCTTCGCGGGCGGAAATGGAGGGGGGGGGGAGCTTTGGAGCCAAGCAGGAGAGCCCAGCAATAGGGGTGCAGAGGGCAAAGCAGAGAGATGCCTGCAACAGAGGATTTGTGCCGACCAGCACTCACCAGCCTGAGAGGCTTGTCTGCTTACCCGCTGGGGTGGGTGGGGGCTGGGAGCTGAGGCTTGGGCTTTGGAGGTCGGATCCCAGGGATAGGACTGGTGTTGGCTGCGTGAACACAGCCTGAAGGGGCTGGCGCACCACAGCTAGCTGGGAGAGAGTCCGGGAAAAAGTCTGGAGCTGCCTAAGAGGCAAGAGACAATTGTTTCGCGGTGCACGAGGAGAGGGGATTCAGAGCACTGCCTAAATGAGCTCCAGAGATGGGTGCAAGCCACGACTATCAGCGCGGACGTGAGAGATGGGCATGAAATGCTAAGGCTGCTGCTGCAGGCACCAAGAAGCTTGTGTGCAAGCACAGGTCACTATCCACACCTCCCCTCCCAGGAGCCTGTGCAGCCCGCCACTGCCAGGGTCCCGAGATCCAGGGACAACTTCCCCAGGAGAACGCACGGTGCGCCTCAGGCAGGTGCAAGGTCACAGTGGCCTCTGCCACTGCAGACTCGCTCTGCATTCTTTACCCTTCCCTGCCCCCAGCCTGAGTGAGCCAGAGCCCCCGAATCAGTTGCTCCTTTAACCCCCTCCTGTCTGAGGGAAGAACAGATGCCCTCAGGTGACCTACATGTAGAGGCGGGGCCAAATCCAAAGCTGAACCCCAGGAGCTGTGCGAACTAGAAAGAGAAAGGGAAATTTCTCCCAGCAGCCTCAGGAGCAGCAGATTAAATCTCCACAATCAACTTGATGCACCCTGCATCTGTGGAATACCTGAATAGACAAAGAATCATCCCCAAATTGAGGTGGTGGAGTTTGGGAGCAGCTATAGACTTGGGGTTTGCTTTCTGCATCAAATTTGTTTCTGGATTATCTTTACCTTAGTTTGGTATTTAGAGCTTATCATCACTGGTAGATTTCTTTATTGATTTGATTGCTCTCTTCCTTTATATATATATATATATTTTTTTTTTTTTCATTTTCTCTTTTTGTGAGTGTGTGTGTGTATGCTTCTTTGTGGGATTTTGTCTGTAGAACTTTGATTTTACCATTTATCCTAGGGATCTGTCTGTCCCTGTTTTGTTTTTTCTTTGTATAGTTTTTAGCACTTGTTATCACTGGTGGATTTGTTTACTGGTTTGATTGCTCTCTTCTTTCTTTCCTTCTTTTTTTCTTTTTTTTAAACTACTTTTTAAATTTTTTATTTTTAATAAGTTTTTAATTGTTTAATTTTAATAATTATTTTATTTTATATTTTTTTATTCCTCTATTTTTTTCTCCCTTTTCTTCTGAGCCTTGTGGCTGACAGGGTTTTGGTGCTCTGGCCTGGTGTCAGGCCTGAGCCTCTTAGGTGGGAGAGCCGAGTTCAGGACATTGGTCCACCAGAGACCTCCCAGCCCTATGTAATATCAATCAGCGACAGCTCTCCCAGGGATCTCCATCTCAACACTAAGACCCAGCTCCGCTCAATGACCAGCAAGCTACAGTGCTGGACACCCCATAACAAACAACTAGCAAGACAGGAACACAAGCCCACCCATTAGCAGAGAGGCTGCCTAAAATCATAATAATGTCACAGACACCCCAAAACACACCACCAGACATGGTCCTGCCCAACAGAAAGACAAGATCCAGCCTCATCCACCAGAACACAGGCACCAGTCCCCTCCAACAGGAAGCTGACACAACCCACTGAACCAACCTAACCCACTGGGGCAGACACCAAAAATAATGGGAACTACGAACCTGCAGCCTGCAAAAAGGAGACCCCAAACACAGTAAGTTAAGCAAAATGAGAAGACAGAGGAATACACAACAGATGATGAGCAAGGTAGAAACCCACAAGATGAAACAAATGAAAAGGAAATAGGCAGTCTACATGAAAAAGAATTCAGAGTAATGACAGTAAAGATATCCAAAATCTTGGAAACAAAATGGAGAAAATACAAGAAACGTTTAACAAGGACATAGAAAAACTAAGGAGCAAACAACAATGATGAACAACCCAATAAATGAAATTAAAAATTCTCTAGAAAGAATCAATAGCAGAATAACTGAGGCAGAAGAACGGATAAGTGACCTGGAAGACAAATTAGTTGAAATAACTACCGCAGAGCAGAAAAAAGAAAAAAGAATGAAAAGAATTGAGGACAGTCTCAGAGACCTCTGGGACAACAGTAAACACACCAATGTTCAAATTATAGGGGTCCCAGAAGAAGAAGAGAAAAAGGGATTGAGAAAATATTTCAAGAGACTATAGTTGAAAACTTCACTAATACAGGAAAGGAAAGACTCAGTCAAGTCCAGGAAGCACAAAGAGTCCCATACAGGATAAATCCAATGAGAAACACACAAAGAAACATATTAATCAAACAATCAAAAATTAAATACAAGGAAAAAATATTAAAAGCAGCAAGGGAAAAGCAACAAATATCATATAAGGGAATACCCATAAGATTAATAGCTGATTTCTCAGCAGAAATTCTGCAAACCAGAAAGGAGTGGCAGGACATATTTAAAGTGATGAAAGGGAAAAACCTACAGCCGAGATTACTCTACCCAGCAAGGATCTCATTCAGATTTGATGGAGAAATTAAAAACTTCACAGACAAGCAAAAGGTAAGAGAATTCTGCACCACCAGACCAGCTTGACAACAAATGCTAAAGGAACTTCTCTAGTCAGGAAACACAAGAAAAGGAAAAGACCTACAATGACAAACCCAAAACAATTAAGAAAATGGTAATAGGAACATACATATCGATAATTACCTTAAATATAAATAGATTAAATGCACCAACCAAAAGCTATAGACTGGCTGAATGGATACAAAAACAAGACCTGTATATATGCTGTCTACAGGAGACCCACTTCAGATCTAGGGACAAATACAGTCTGAAAGTGAGGGGATGTAAAAAGATATTCCATGCAAACTGAAATCAAAATAAAGCTGGAGTAGCAATGCTTATCTCAGACACAGTAGACTTTAAAATAAAAATTACTACAAGAGAGAAAGATGGACACTACATAATAATCAAGGAATCAACCCAAGAAGAAGATATAAAAATTGTAAATATTTATGCACCCAACATAGGAGCACCTCAATACATAAGGTAAATGCTAACAGCCATAAAAGGGGAAATTGACAGCAACACAATAATAGTAGGGGACTTTAACTCCCCACTCACCAATGGAAAGATCATCCAAAATGAAAATAAATAAGGAAATACAAGCTTTAAGTGATACATTAAACATGGGGGACTTAATTGATATTTATAGCACATTCCATCCAAAAACAACAGAATACACATTCTTCTTGGGTGCTCATGGCATATTCTCCGAGATAGTTCATATCTTGGGTCACAAATCAAGCTGTGGTAAATTTAAGAAAATTGAAATCTTATCAAGTATCTTTTCTGACCACAGCACTATGAGACTAGATATCAATTACAGGAAAAAAAAAAAAAACTGTAAAACTACAAACACATGGAGGTTAAAAAATACACTACTAAATAACCAAGAGATCACTGAAGAAATCAAGAGGAAATAAAAAATACCTAGAAACAAATGACAGTGAAAACACCATGACCCAAAACCTATAGGATGTAGCAAAAGCAGTTCTAAGTGGGAAGTTTTTAACAATACAATCTTACCTCAAGAAACAAGGAAAATCTCCAAAACAACATAACCTTACACTTAAAAGAATTAGAGGAAGAAGGCCAAAAAAAAAAAAAAAAAACAAAGTTAGCCTAAGGAAAAAAATCATAAAGATCAGATCAGAAATAAATGAAAAAGAAATGAAGGAAACAATAGCAAAGATCAATAAAATTAAAGCTGGTTCTTTGAGAAGATAAACAAAATGGATAAAACATTAGCCAGACCCATCAAGAAAAAAAGGGATAAGACTCAAATCAATAGAATTAGAAATGAAAAAGAAGTAACAACTGACACTGCAGAAATACAAGGGATTATGAGAGATTGCTAAAGCCAATTACTATATGCCAATAAAATGGACAACATGGAAGAAATGGACAAATTCTTAGGAAAGCCCAACCTTCTGAGACTGAACCAGGAAGAAGGAATAAGTAGAAACAGAACAATCGGGCTTCCCTGGTGGCGCAGTTGTTGAGAGTCTACCTGCCGATGCAGGGGACACAAGTTCGTGCCCCGGTCCAGGAGGATCCTGCGTGCCATGGAGCGGCTGGGCCTGTGAGCCATGGCTGCTGAGCCTGCACGTCCAGAGCCTGTGCTCCGCAACAGGAGAGGCCACAACAGTGAGAGGCCCGCATACCAAAAAAATAAAAATAAAAATAAAACAAAAGAAACAGAACAATCATAAGCACTGAAATTGAAACTGTGATTAAAAATCTTCCAACAAATAAAAGCCAAGGACCAGATGGATTCACAGGCGAATTCTATCACACATTTAGAGAATAGTTAACACCTATAGTTCTCAAACTCTTCCAAAATATAGCAGAAGGAGGAATACTCCCAAACTCATTCTACAAGGCCACCATCACCCTGATAGCAAAACCAGGCAAAGATATCACACAAAAAGAAAACAACAGGCCAATGTCACTGATGAAGATAGATGCAAAAAATCCTCAACAAAACACTAGCAAACAGAATCCAACAGCACATTAAAAGGATCATACACCATGATCAAGTGGGTTTTATCCAAAGAATGCAAGGATTCTTCCATATAGGAAAATCAATCAATGTGATACACCATATTAACAAACTGAAGGAGAAAAACCATATGATCACCTAAATAGATGCAGAAAAAGCTTTCAACAAAATTCAACACCCATTTATGATAAAAATCCTCCGGAAAGTAGGCAGAGAGGGAACTTACCTCAACATAATAAAGGCCATATATGAAAAACCCACAGCCAACGTCATTCTCAATGGTGAAAAAGTAAAACCATTTCCACTAAGATCAGGCACTAGACAAGGTTGCCCACTCTCACCACTATTATTTAACATAGTTTTGGAAGTTTTAGCCACAGCAATCAGAGAAAGAAAAAGAAATAAAAGAAATCCAAATCAGAAAAGAAGAAATAAAGCTGTCACTCTTTGCAGATGACATGATACTATACGTAGAGAATCCTAAAAATGCTACCAGAAAACTACCAGAGCAATCAATGAATTTGGTAAAGTAGCAGGATACAAAATTAATGCACAGAAATCTCTTGCATTCCTACACACTAATGATGAAACACCTGAAAGAGAAATTAAGGAAACACTCATTTTACCATTGCAACCAAAAGAATAAAATACCTAGGAAAAACCCTACCTAAGGAGACAAAAGACCTGTATGCACAAAACTATTAGACACTGATTAAAGAAATTAAAGATGATACAAACAGATGGAGAGATATACCATGTTCTTGGATTGGAAGAATCAACATTGTGAAAATGAATATACTGCCCAAAGCAATCTACATGTTCAATGTAATCCCTATCAAACTGCCAATGGCATTTTTCACAGAACTAGAACAAAAAATTTCACAATTTGTATGGTAACACAAGTGACCCCGAATAGCCAAATCAATCTTGAGAAAGAAAAACAGAGCTGCAGGATTCAGGCTCCTGGACTTCAGACTATACTACAAAGCTACATTAATCAAGACAGTATGGTACTGGCACAAAAACAGAAATATAGATCAATGGAACAGGATAGAAAGCCCAGAGATAAACCCATGCATATATGGTCACCTTGTCTTTGATAAAGGAGGCAAGAATATACAATGGAGAAAAGACAGCCTGTTCAATAAGTGGTACTGGGAAAACTGGACAGCTACATATAAAAGAATGAAATTAGAACACTCCCTAACACCATACACAAAAGTAAACCCCAAATGGATTAAAGACCTAAATGTAAGGCCAGACACTATAAAATGCTTAGAGGAAAACATAGGCAAAACACTCTGTGACATAAATCACAGCAAGATCCTTTTTGACCCACCTCCTAGAGAAATGGGAATAAAAACAATAATAAACAAATGTGACCTAATGAAACTTAAAAGCTGTTGCACAGCAAAGGAAACCATAAAGAAGACAAAAAGACAACCCTCAGGATGGAAGAAAATATTTGCAAACAAAGAAATGGACAAAGGATTAATCTCCAAAATATACAAGCAGCTCATGCAGCTTAATATCAAAAAACAAACAACTCAATCCAAAAATGGGCAGAAGACCTAAATAGACATTTCTCCAAAGAAGATATACAGATTGCCAACAAACACATGAAAGGATGCTCAACATCACTAGTCATTAGAGAAATGCCAATCAAAACTACAATGAAGTATCATCTCACACCAGTCAGAATGGCCATCATCAAAAAATCTACAAACAATAAATGCTGGAGAGGGTGTGGAGAAAAGGGAACCCTCTTGCACTGTTCGTGGCAATGTAAATTGATACAGCCACTATGGAGAACAGTATGGAAATTCCTTAAAAAGCTAAAAATAGAACTACCATATGACCCAGCAATCTCACTACTGGGCATATACCCTGAGAAAACCATAATTCAAAAAGTGTCATATACCACAATGTTCATTGCAGCACTATTTACAATAGCCAGGACATGGATGCAAGCTAAGTGTCCGTCAACAGATAAATGGATAAAGAAGATGTGGCACATATATACAATGGAATATTACTCAGCCATAAAAAATGAAATTGAGTTATTTGTAGTGAGGTGGTTGGACCTAGAGACTGTCATACAAAGTGAAGTAATTCAGAAAGAGAAAAACAAATACTGTGTGGTAACACATATATATGGACTCTAAAAAAAAAAATGGTTCTGATGAACCAAGGGGCAGGACAGGAATCAGATGCAGACATAGAGAATGAACTTGAGGACATAGGGATGGGAAGGGTAAGCTGGGACGAAGTGAGAGAGTGGTATTGACATATATACACTACCAAATATAAAATAGATTGCTAGTGGGAAGCAGATGCATAGAACAGGGAGATCAGCTCAGTGTTTTGTGACAGGAGATGCAAGAGGGAGGAGTAATGGGGATATATGTATATGTATAGCTGATTCACTTTGTTATACAGCAGAAACTAACACACTATTGTAAAGCAATTATACTCCAGTAAAGATGTTAAAAAAAAAGACATACTGTAACAAAAATAAAATCTAAAATAATTGAGAGAATATGCTTCAAAGACATATCTATAATAGATATAACCATGTTCTGATGTGAGTTTTACATCTTTATTATTGTTCATTCTGTGACTGGTAGAAAGAAATGTAGCATTATGCAACTGACTTGCTCTGTGCCCTTGGAAACAGACCATCCAAATTTGCTGATTTGGGTATGTTCCCATACTCAAGTATTCTACTCCCCTTCCTCTGTTTTGTCAATAGCAATTTTTGCAAAGTTGTCATTACTTTGTAAATTTTTTCTCATTTTTCTTATTAAAAAATGAGTTGTATGACTAGTTTCATTAACTCATCCATTTTGGACCCATTAATTTCAAGCCCCTCCTTATTAGTTAGCAGCCTATTTTTGTATCATTGCTTATTCCCTAATTAATTCAAAATAATTCACGTTTTTAAATCATTCTTCCAACACAACTTTCGTCCTTCTGTTATTTTATGCTTGAAAGCTTTTCTGTCTATTTTCTTTTGTTGTAGTTAAGAACATAGCCTTTTTTAACCTTAAAAATTTAGTTGAGTCTTTAGTAAAAATATCTCCTCATTGATAGCAACCACCTGGCAGCAGTTGAGAAAAAAAAAAATTGAAGGATAGGTGTTCATGTACTCCTTTAACAAATAAGTTCATTAACATTTAGGAGTTGTCAGCAGAGATTCACTGACTCAATTACTTGTTAAAACGAAAACACAGGTAAAGAGAAAAAGCAAAGATCTCAAATGGCAGTAAGGAAAAATAATTTTATGTCTAATCCAGGTTAATGGTAGATTAAATTTGTATTGAATAAATAAATAGCTAGAGAAACAAATAAAGGTTGACTTTATGATGCTCTTTCCCATGAATCTGTGAGTTGCTGAATCCACAGGAACCAGCTACAATATACCCTATATACCCACTTTATAAAGCAAGGTTCTCTTAGGTCTTACTTAGTGATAAGTTTGATTTCTAGCCAATTATGAAATAAATGAAGAGAATAAGTCCTGACCACTTAATTACTGTCATATGGGATGATTATGTCCCAGCTCAAATTTTTAGGATTCTTTTTTTTTCTACTCATAGTCTTGTACATTTGTTCTTATTGTTGTTTCTTAGGGAAAATAATTAAGAAACTCTGATGCCAGTACTACCTCCTGCCTTATGAATAGTTCTATTAGCTACACTGTGTGAGGCAATAACAAGGTGTTTAGTATTATATTATATACATAAATTTCATAAATTTATGACTGAACTTATAATATATGACACCCAATTGAGCTCTGAGAATGAAAACTGTCTTAACTGGTGCCTTTGTGTGAGTCTGTGGCCTAATCAATTTAATTTTAATTTATCACCACTGTGTCTTCTTGCTAACTGTTCATATATTTTTAAGGAATATCTACCATGAAATATACTGTGGTAAATTTTTATTTTTTATTTTTATTCATTTATTTTTGTGTTTTCATTTAAGATACAGTAAAACTGACATTTTGGGGAGAATCATGAAGTTGCATGAGCCTTAACCATGTACAAATTTGTTTAATCGCCATCACAATCAGAATACAAAACAGTTTCATCACCCCATAAAAGTCCTCATGCTACTCTTTCATTGACACCCCATTACCCATCTCTGCAACCACTAATCTTTTCTCTGTCACTATAGTTCTGTCTTAAGAATATCATACAAATGGAATTATACAGTAGGCAAACTTTTGAAACTGGCTTCTTTCATGTATAATGCCATTGAGCTTGGAGGTTAGGCAAGGAGTTCTTGGACATGATACTGACAGCACAATCTATAAAAGAAAAAATATAATAAATGGGACTTCATAAAAATTTTTAAAATTTAGTATGTAAAAGACTTTGTTAAAATAATAAAAAAGATAAGCTACAGACTAGGACATATTTACAAATCATATATCTGGCAAAGGATTTGTATCTAGAACATATTTTAAACTTAATAGTAAGAAATATACAACCTATTTAAAAAGCGGCCAAGAATCACAGAAGAAATAGTTTTTATTTAAAACATTTTGTGACCCAATGTTAGGAAACAATATGCAATGTAGAGCTTAATTTTTAAAGATTTTTTCCATTTTTGCCAAATATTAGTGTTAACTTTCCTAGTAGATGCTTTTGTTCAACTTTCATTGGTCCATCTAATAAAGCCCTTCATTGCTTTTCTAAAAGCCACATGAGAGCAGCTGAATGGATAAAACAAATGTTGTACTCACTTTGCAGCCTTCTGAAAACTAAGTGACAATGTTTATTAAATTAAATGGACAAACCTAGAGACGACATGCAGAAGACCTATATTCTGTATAACAGAGAACGCTTAAAAGACCATAAACCATTATACTATTTCCAGATGTATTATCTCTTTCAATGTCTTCAAACCTCCATCTTCAATACATCCTAATTGATAGCTATTTTGATATTTCTGTTATTTTAAAAATAACAAATGCTTCTTGCTAGAAAACCTAATATTCACTTAAAGTAGTTATATAAGGAGATGTATTAGTTTGGTAAGGCTGCCATAACAACATATCACAGACTGGGGTCTTAAACAACAGAAATTTATTTTCTCACAATTCTGGAGGCTAGAAGTTTAAGGTTGAGGTAATGGCAGCATTGGTTTTCTCTGAAGCCTCTCTTTGGACTTGCAGATTGCTGCCCTCTTGCTATCTCATCCTTCTGTGTACAGGTGCCCCTGGTGTTTCACTCTGTATGTCCTAATCCCCTCTTCTTATAAAAATACCGGTCAGATTAGATTAGGGCCCTCCCTAACAGCTTCATTCTAGAGTAATTACCTTTTGAAAGGCCCTATCTTCCAACAGAGTCATATTCGGAAGTACTGGAGGTTAAGACTTCAACACATGAATTTTGGGGGCACCCAATTCAGCTTCTGCCAGAAGGCATAGTAGATATGCATGTGTTGTTGTTCATACTGATACATTAATTGGAGAATTTGAAATATTTGCTTAGTTTACATTCGACCAATAACATTAAGGAAATCAGTTTACTCTACTATGATTCTCCAGCATCATATAAGGATATTTAACACTGGCATTATCTAATTGCACATAGGATCTAAAAAATAATATTAGTTTTAACCATAAAAGTATATTTAAAAATGAAAATCCAGATGCAATTTTACATAACAATTAAATATCCAAAATTTGGCTTATCAATCAAAATCTTCTAACATTCTACCCCTTCTTTCCGGGCTTCCCTGGTGGCGCAGTAGTTGAGAGTCCGCCTGCCGATTCAGGGGACACGGGTTTGTGTCCCGGTCCGGGAAGATCCCACATGCCGCGGAGCGGCTGGGCCCGTGAGCCATGGCCGCTGAGCCTGTGCGTCCGGAGCCTGTGCTGCGCAACGGGAGAGGCCACAACAGTGAGAGGCCCACATACCGCAAAAAAAATAAGTAATGAAAAAAGGGATGAAATGATCTGGGCTCATTTTTGAATGGATTCCTCTTGAGAGCTGTGTTGTGAATAGATTGAAGAGGAGTTTTTGCAAGAAGGGAGGACTTAGGAGATTGAGGGTTGATGATGGCTGAGGCCAGCGTGGCAACAGTAGAGACAGGGAGTGGTGCTAAGATTCTAAATAGGAAACACACACACACACACAACACACACAAACTTCTTTGAATTGAAAAGGGGAACACGATACTATATACTGTTTAACAGAACACACTTCTCTTAAACTATAGGTAATATATTTTCATATAATTAACTGTTTTCTATGTCATTTTAATATTTTCATCCCATCCTATTACCTAATATTTTAAACATTAAGATATTTCTTATATTTAGCTGTTCAGTTAAAATTTTGAATGAATCTCTTAACATTTACTAGGAATAGATGAATAGAAGAGAATGTGCTGGTTCGAAAGTTTGCACAATTTAAAAAGTTTACATTTTTGTCCAAAGGCCTGCACAAAGTGTATAACAAATGCATTCTTATGTGACATATTTAAGAATGCTCAACATTTGAAACCTCCTTCACACTCAGTGTCTTGGGGGATTAAAAATACTATTGAGAATACTATCTCAGTTTTGCAATTTTTGACTCCTCAAAGAGGTAAGAACATTTTTCATATGTTTCTTGGTTTTCTCTCTCCCTCTCCCTCTCTCTGTTTTTCAATATATAAAATTACTAGGCATTATTTTTAAGATGCTTCAAAGAAGAATTAAGAATCTGAAATTCAAGAAAAGACAGATTTGAAAAAAAAAGCCAATGTGCTTGTCCAAGCAGTTAATAGAAAACTAAACTACCCAGACAGTAAGAAAGACAAGAGTAAACAGATCTCAAAAAGTAATTAGGCAACTCTGCAGTTAAAAGACAAACTCTGACACCACACAATTCCAGCTCTACCTTAACTACAATAGAACTGTAGACAATTTCCTGGCCTCCTCCTGTTCTAACATTTCCTGAACTTCTCTAACCAATTTAATACTATTTTATAGCAAAACACTATCACAGCAGCATATCACATATTTCCACTGAAGCATCAAGCATTTAAAAAAATAGAGAAAACATTATAGGTGTAGGTGGAAATACATTGTTACTGAGCCAAATTAAAAATGGGCATACTGTAATTTTCTGACACAGTAGGAACACTGTAGAAAAGAATCTCTCTGGAAATGACATTTTCCTTCCTCTGTTACTGACCATAAAGTGTACTTTCTAATTAAAACTTTTAAATGACTTTAATTACTGAAATAAAAAAAGGTCCTCTGTCAAAATTAGTCCTAAGCACAGTGACTAGTCATTAATGTGAGGTCTTAAATTTATTTAGCAGAAATAAAAATAAGATTCAGTAGTTGAAAATCTTAAAACACAGAGAAAAAACTGCCATTTATGGTTGTTTGAAGTTAGCTAGCCCTATATTAACATTGGGTTATAATAGTTTTAAAATATAAATTATACTTTAAACCAGATAAATCAAGGTTTGGGAAAAGAAATTTACATTGATCGGAAGATTAAGAGGAAA
>NW_006770909.1:408983-437127 GCF_000442215.2 Lipotes vexillifer
TAAGAGGAATTTTTTTCTTGAGGGAAAGAAATAATCATTTGCCTAGCTAGAATATACTAACCGGTGTTCTACTGTATGGTCTACCTGGTCATCTTTGGGAAGAATTTTTTTGGCAACAAAAAATATGAGTTGCTGGTAAATAGGTTCCACAAGCTTTACAAATATATTGTGAGATTAGATCTGCCTGAGGTAGTGTCTACATTGTTCATGGGTGTTGAATTAGCTAATCAGACAGATGGAAAGAACATCAGCAGACACAAGGATCTCTTCTACAAACACAAATAAGTACTTGCTATGCTTCTTTGCTAGAAGCTTGGAAAATACTCTCAATATCCATTTGACCATTATAAGTGGAAGACTGTTTGATACCAATAACAAGAAATTTCCATGACTGTCATATTGTTCCGTATATAAATTTAGCTCCTACTTGATTTAGGATCTACTGCAATCCCATGTGGCTCTCATCCCTTCCTATGCAAGACCTACCCCACCAAGTCCTCATCTTTACCTAAACTCAGCTTTTACTTCTTTGTTTTAGAACATGTCATCATTGTGTAATTTCTTTCACTTCACAGAATATAATACCCAGAATGTTCCTTTATCTCTTCCTAGAATCATTCTCAAAGTAAACACACAAAATAGTCATCATTCTAGTGGGAAAATCTTACAGATGTAGTTTAAAAATTAGTACAGAGGCTTATCCAAAAGGATGTCACCTTGCCCATAAAGTACTTTTTTTGCCTTTTGTAGTTTTGTTTTCGGTGTTGGAAAGACACGTTTTAATTCAATTAAAAGTGACGTGGTGTCATGAATATTTTACAGTTACAATGTTCCTTACAACAGAAACTGATGTGTGTGTGTGTGTGTGTGTGTGTGTGTTCATGCACAATATTGAAGTGGTACGAAAGGTAAGAAGGTAGTTAGCTACAATTGCTTTGCCCAATAAATGGTTCTCAGATATAATATTTATGTTGTTGAGAAACATCAGTACCATTGTTTTCTATCTCTACCTCTCTCTAATATACTTAACTTTTCTTTTAGAATAGTTTTAGGTTTACAGGAAAATTGTGAAGTTAGTACAGAGTTACCTCATATCCCAGACCCAGTTTTCCTACGCTTTTAACGTCATACGTTAGTAAGGTGTATTTCTCACCATGAATGAGCCAATATTGATACATTATGCTTAATCAAAATCCATACTTTATTAAAATTTCCTTAGTTTTTTTTTTTTAGCATCTCATTCAGGACACCACATTACATTTAGTCAGCATGTCTCCTTAGGCTTTTTCTGGCTTTGGCAATTTCTCAGAAATTCCTTGTTATTGATGACCTTGGCAATTTTGAGGTGTAATGCTCAAGTATTTTGTAGAATGTCCCTCAAGTTAGATTTGTCTGATGCTTTTCTAATGATTAGACTGAGTTTATGTGTTTTTGGCAGAAAGACCACAGAGATTAACTGCATCCCTTATCGTGTCATATTCAGGATATATATTATCAAAATGACCTATTACTGCTGATGTTAACCTTGATCACCTGGCTGAGGTGGTATTTTTCAGTTTCAGTAGTGTAAAGTTACTCATTTTTTTCAATCTTTCCATACTGAACTCTTTGGAAGGATGTCACCATGTGCAGCCCACACTTGAAGGGTGGGAAGTTATACTCCACCTCTTTGAGAGTAGAGAATCTACAGAAGTTGTTTGTAATTCTTCTGCACGGTTATTTTTTTTTTCTAATTTCTCCAATTACTTCATTTAATCAAATATTTATTCATATTCATATGGGCTAATGGAAATTTATTTTGGATTTTGGATTACACTCCAACAGTACTTTATTTATTTTGTTGCTCACATTGGGAATTTTTCAGTTGACTTGTGTCCTTTTCATATATCTCTATCAGTGTGACGTTTTCATTTTTTATTTTTATTTTTGGTTTTAGGGGTTTTTTTTTGGTTTGTTGCTTTGTTTTGTTGTTGTTGTTTAATGAATTTACTTTCCTGCACTGCAAGATGCTCCAGGCTTATTGTGTATATCTCATGCCCAAACATGGAATCAGCCATTTTACCAAAGAGCCCTGATTCCTTTTATTGGAAAAGTGGGAAAGTCTGGGTGCTATGTGTGGCTTTTTGATACTAAGTTTCTAGGCTCTCTGAGGTGACAAAGTAAAATACATGTGTGTATACTAACCCATGTATATACACATATCTATAAATATCCCTATATGTTACCAGCTCTATCTATATTATAGTAAACATTCTGATATCTCCAGCTCTAATCTATAATCATATGGATCATTCTAGTCCCTTCCCCATACTGCTCTATAACTTCCCACTTTCATAATGAGAAAACTGGCTCCCACCATCTTCCATCTATTTACATTACTGTTCAATTCCAGTAGAATGTATAGTGATTTAAGAATATTTAAGTTGTACTACTGTGGGAAACAACATCATCAACTACAATACAGAATAGTTTCTTTTGCCTTTAGTCTTACAGGCTTCATTCATTTACAGAGTTACTTAGGTCAGCATCTTGTTTCCCCACCCTCTTCAGTGAAAATTTTTTCATACATTTACAATAGTTCAATTCTTTTTTCACATTCTGCATTCCATCTTGGGATTCATAGAGCTTTCAAAAAACTTTTTTTAAAGGTTATACCTTAAGGTTCAGTCCTTGTACATTGCTGGATACATACTTCTCACTCTCCCCACCAATGCACTGAATCAAATGACATTAATCCCACCCATATTAGAAACTAGCTCTTAGCAGAAAGTCTCATTGGGTTCTTCCACCTGGCTTTCAGACCCTAACAGTAGGGAGTTTTAAGGCGTTGGTTTGTTATACATCAATTTTTCTTCATTGCTCAAAAGCTAACCTATAAAAATTTCTTGTCTGCCTCAGTTTTCCACTTCACATTCCTTTTCATAACTTCCAACCCCCTTTTAGGGTTGATCTCAAATAAGAATGACTCAAAATCTGTGTACATTTCAATTAATGTTCTTTCAGTTGATAAACATCATAGAAGAGTAAGAATTTCCACTTTCATTATGGAGAGATTTCTGCATTTAAATCTTGTGTGTATGTATGGGTGTGGAAATACAGAGTTGAATTACATATCGTTATATAATGATATGGCACAATATATTGAAAAATCAAACAACTTTTCACCAAGTATTTATATTTGGGCTTAAAATATAACTGTTTTTAAAAATCTAAGACTCTGAATCTTAACGATAGCTCTGCCACATTAATTTATTCTTTTACAAATGTAGTTATCTTTAACTCATTAACTCATATATTTTATAAAGAACTGTAGACCATAAACCTCTTTATTTTAAGCACATTAAAATTTACCAATTTTGTTATTAGGAATATGAAATCTTTACAATCTGATTCACATGTTAATGAATTTAGACAGAGACTAATCAGGTGATTTGCTTAAATGTCAGACACAATTCTAATGCCAGAAAATAATCTGGAAGCTTATTCATGTTAATTGAACGTTACTTTTCATTTTGTCCAACAAAGGGAGATTTTTTTTAATAAGAAAAATAACAAGAAAAAAACAATTCCAGATGGATGACTATGCTGACAACTGCACTAACAATCTGTCTCTTCAACTCAGACATTAGCTTTGCTCCCAAGGCTAAAAATATTACCCATTCTTGAGCTAAAACTTGTTTTCTTAACACATTTTGTCAGTATTCTTAAGATGCTGTTTAGGCTTATGCATAATCAGCAATCATTCTCACCTTGACCTGCCTGTACCTTAACTCTTGCTCATGCTATAATCAATCTTCACCTAACTTTATTTCATTCTCCTGGAATTGTCAGAACGCTTACCTTATATGAATGGTAGCTGTAGTGCAGTTTTAGGTTTACTTTTTCAAGATGTGAACTTTTCAAAATAATTTAAATTTAATGTTCCTGAACACAAGTAAAATAATTTTTGTAGAGATATTTACTTAATATTTTAAATTTGCAAAATCCCTATATGTTCTCCTTAAAAAGAATTAGCTCTAGGTTTAATTCAGACATATGTACATATGGTACAATAATTACATTAACCTGTATTTACAATTGACTACAAATTTATGCTGTAGCATAATTTTATATTGCATATAATTTTAGCATAATTAATTTCATTTGATGTTTCATAATGGCATTTAAATTGTTAAAATTAACATTTATTTCATGATATGAGCTCTATATACACTTTGTTCTAAGAATTCTTCATTATTTATTTGAAAAGAAATTTCAAATTTGCCTCTGTTATCTATCATTTATCTATATATTATCTAGTTATTTTAAATCATTAACTCAAATGTTTCATAATAAATTAAATAACATAAAAGCCCTTTTAAATTAAAAGAGGTATTATTTATCTACCCATTGTCTATTACCATAGATAGCAATTTGAATAGTGAGCCATGCAACTTCTGGAGATTTCATAATGTTTACAAGGTAAGTAGGTTTTCTGTTTTTCTCTCTCTGTGAAATCAAAGTACAATTTTGTTTTCTGATTAATTTGGCATATAAACTATCCAGGAATTGAAAATAAACTATTTTACCAAAAGTCATGTTTTTTTGTTGTTGTTTTTGTTTTGGGGGGTTTTTATTGTCTTATATGTATAAAAAAGTGGAATTCAAATCTTAGGTCCAAAGTCAGCAGGTACCTTCAAGGTAGTTAATTCAATGTTGAAATAGGTTGTGTTTTTCAACTCTATTTTCTACCTTTCAGCTTTCCTAAGGTGACTTTCAATGTTACTGAAAGAATGTGTTCCAATCTTCTATCTTCTGAGGACAAAAACAAATTATATAAATACATGTAATTTATATAAAAATATATAATATTTATTATATACTATATATGTATATATAATTGAGAAATATAAATTTATATATAACTAAGGAATATAAATATATTTCTAATAACTTAATATCTGTGATTGATATGAAACTCCTTGAGGAAAACATAGGCAGAACATTCTTTGATATAAATTGCAGCAATATCTTCTCAGATCCATCTCCTAGAGTAATGGTAATGAAAACAAAAATAAACAAATCGAGCCTAATTAAACTTAAAATCTTTTTCACAGCAAAGTAAAGTATAAGCAAAATGAAAAAACACCCAACAGAGTGGGAGAAAATATTTGCAAACAGGGATAAATATACAAACAGCTCATACAACTCAATATCAAAAAAAACAAACAACCCAATCCAAAAATGGGCAGAAGATCTAAATAGACATTTCTCCAAAGAAGACAGACAGATGGCCAACAGGCACATGAAAAAGTGCTCAACATCACTAATTATTAGAGAAATGCAAATCAAAACGACAATGAGGTATGACCTCACGCTGGTCAGAATGGACATCATCAAAAAGCCTGCAAATAATAAATGCTGGCAAGGGTGTGAAGAAAAGGGACCCCTTCTACACTGTTGGTGGGAATGTAAATTGGTACAACCACTGTGGAGAACAGTATGGAGGGTACTTAAAAAACTAAAAGTAGTGTTACTCTATGATCCTGCAATCCCACTCCTGGGCAGATATCTTGAGAAAACCATAATTCAAAAAGATACACGCAACCCAGTGTTCATTGCAGCACTATTTAAAATAACCAAGACATGGAAGAAACCTAAATTTCCACTGACAGATGAGTGGATAAAGAAGGTGTGATATATATATATATAAAATGATGAAATATTACTCAACTATAAAAAAGAATAAAATACTCATTTGCAGCAACATGGATGGATCTAAAGATTATCGTACTAAGTGGTCTCCAGACAGACAAATATCATATGATATTACTTATATGTGGAATTTGATAAAAAGATACAAGTGAACTTATTTACCAAACAGAAAGAGACTCACAGATATAGAAAACATACTTATGGTTACCAAAGGCAAAAGGGGAGAGGGATAAATTAGTAGGTTGCAATTAACATATACATATTATTATATATAAAATACATAACCAACAAGGGCCTACTGTATAGCCCAGGGAACTGTACTCAATATTTTATATTAACCTATAAAGGAAAAGAATCTGAAAAGTTTTATATATATATATGTATATATATATAACTGAATCACTGTGCTGTACACCTGAAACTAACATGACATTGTAAATCAACTGTACTTCAATAAAAAATAAATTAAAAAGGAAAAAAAATGAAAAAATAAGGAAATATTATCAGCAACTGGATCTGTGCTGAAAAGCAGTGCTACAATATAGGATCAGCAGCAGAAAGGAAGATTCCCAAGTGACCATATGCTTTATATTCAATGACTAGGTCTTGAATTGTTCTGCTTTATTTTTAAACAATTAGTTATATTTGGCATGTGTATATATTTGTTTTATTAAGTTGTATTTAATTTTGGAGTTAAGTTTTAGATGGACGAAAACATATTTCAAAAGCAATCACATTTAAGAATTTGAATGTTGCTTTAAAAAGTATTCTCTCATAAATGTCAATTTCTTTTATTTCTCTCACAAAGTCTCTGTATAAGGGAACTGACAAATAATCCTTAGTACTTCTGTAACCAAAATAAATCGGTTCCCCATGTGATGTTTTTCTGGTGGCATGGTGAGTCACAAGCACAGACTTCTGTGGTGGAAAGTGGTCTCATTGACTGCTCAGATAGCTAAGCTTATTAGTAGCGCTATTCTCTGGAGTAGGAATCCCTAACATTACTAAATGCTGGTTGATCCAAAAGACTTATCAACTGATAAGTTAATAAGCCACTTAATATACATTTAAAAAGGTATACCAGATTAGGAACTTATATTACTGTAAAGAATGTTGACTGGTTATTATGGCTCATGGTTAATGGCAAAGAGACACTAAATATCTGTGTTTAAAGGAGAGAGTTTGATAATTTGGAATAGATACTTCATTCATGACTTTATGGGAGTTAGAAGGAAAGCTATATTGTCACCAAATAGCATCTTAGCTTCCACAGTATCTCAATTTATCAAAGTAGATTAAACCACCACAAGGTGGTGGGGAGGAGAAGAGAGAGAGAGGTCGGTCTCCTTCCCGGTGGACTGTATCAGGAGGCTCTGAGACAACTCCTAGAGGGTAAGAATGTGTACCAGAGAGACTGACATCATGGCTACATGTTTTTTAGGTTAAGAAATCTATAGGCCCTGACTCTGCCGTTTTGGTAACTAGAGAAGAACCTGGTAAGAATTTCTTAGGAGAATGTAAATTGCATCTCCTGGAGTACAGAAGCAAATATTAACACAGGGAGTGGTGTCCATTTAGAGTTAGGCTGCTAGTATTAATGGTATCAGAGGGGTGTGAAAAGACCGTGAAGAAATGTGCCTGGGAAGAAGACGATGGGATGGCCAACTCCAGTTACTTGTGACCTTAAGAACTCAGGTGACAAGGCCTCAACTTTTACTGTGAATCTGCTTAAGGAAGTACGAGGTTTTTGAAAAGAAAAGAAACCTTTGAAATGCTTAAGGTTTGGCTCTGAGTGGTGAAACTAGCATGGTCTAATCATTTTGGTGTATGCTGTATGTTTATGTGCTGAAAGGATCTTCAAATACATATCAACCGTAATAAGTCAGACGAAACAGCTTTCTGAAGAGCTTTCTCATAACTGAGAATTTTCAGAGCTTATAGCCATTCTGTGAGTAAAACATTGTTTCATACCTCTGATGGCCAAAGTGTAAATCAGAGAGCTTAAAGAATTTCTCAGAACCATACAAATTGTAAGAAGCACAGATGAGTTTCCAATATAGAATTATTGGTAACATTCATTTTTTTCAATTTACAAAACTGCCTCTATCTCATTCTTTTATGTAAGTTTACACATAATCTCTTCATTCACTTTTAAAATGCAGAGATGTAAAATGAGCCATAAATTTAAAAATTAATGAATTTTAATTTTCTACTTTTAGCTTATTTTTTATTGAGATATAATTCACAGGCCATAAGATTAACAATTTTAAAGTGTAAAATTTATTTGCTTTTAGTATATTCATAGAATTGTGCAAATGTAACCATTACATAATTTCAGAATATTTTCATCACCCAAAAAAGAAATCCTGTACCGATTAGCAGTTACTCCCCATTCCCTCCACACCCAGCCTATGAAAGTCACTATCTTTCTTTCTCTTAGATTTGTCTATACTGGACATTTTATGTAAATGAAATAATAAAATTTGTGGCTTTTTGTGGCTAGCTTCTTTCACATGTCTTTCAGTTTTTCATCCATGTTATAACATGTATCAGTATTTCACAACCTAGATAAAATGGACTAATTCCTTAAGAGATACAGTCTGCAGAAAAATCATGCGAGAAGAAACATACAATCTGAATATACCTATTCTATTAAATAATTGACTCAATAATTAATAACCTTTCAAGACAGAAAGCACGGAGCCCAGATGGGTTCACTGTGAATACACCAAATATTTAAAGAATAAATTATTCCAATTCTCTACAACTACTTTCAGAGGTAAGAAGCAGAGGAAACACTTCCTAACTCATTCTATGAGGCCAGCATAACCCTAATATAAATACCAACAAACACACTATAAGAAAAGAAAACTATAGACCAATATCTCTGAGGAACATAGATGCAAAAATCCTCAACAAAATATTAGCAAATCACATCCAAAAAAATTTTTAAAAGAATTATTCCCCACAATCAAGTGAGATTTATCACAGGTACACAAATATAGTTCAGATTTTGAAAATCAAATAATGTGATACATCACACCAACAGGCTGAAAAGAAAAATTACATGATCATATCAATACATGCAGAAAAAGTATCTGACAAAATTCAACACCCATTCATGATAAAAACTTGCAGAAAACTAGGAATAGTGGAGAACTTCATCAACTTATTTTAAAAATTTGCAAAAAACCTACAGCTAATGTCATACTTCATACTGAAAAACTCAAAGCTTTCCCAAAAGGATTAATAACAAGGCAAGGATGTTCCTTGTTTTTAAACATCATCCTGTAAGTTCTATCTCATACAATAAGAAAAATAGGTATACAGACTAGAAAGGAAGAAATAAGACTTTGTTGGATGACGTTATTGTCTACATAGAATATTTAAAAGTATTGACAAAAAATTTCCTGGAACTGATAAGCAATATAGCAAGGTTGTAGGATAAAAGCTTAATACGAAAATCAGTAACTTTCTTATATACTGCAATAAACAAGCATAACTTGAAATTAAAAATATATTACCATTTATATTAGCACTACAAAGTTTTTAATTTAAAAAATTAAAATCTTTGGTAGAACTCTAAGAAAAAATATGTAAGGTCTATATGAGAAAAACTACAACAATCTGATTAAATATATCAAGGGAGAACTAAATAAATGGAGAGATATTCCATGTTGTGCATGGAAAGACTCAATATTGCCAAGATGTTAATTCTTCCCAACTTGATATATAGAGTCAATGTAATCCCAATGAAAATCCGGCAAGTATTTTGAGGATATTTACAAAGTGATTCTAATGTTTATAGAGAGGCAAAAACCCAGATTAACTAACTCAATATTGAAGGAGGAGAAGAAAGTTGAGGACAGACACTACTTGACTTCAAGGGTTAACTATTAAGCTACAATAATCAAGACTCTGTAGTCAAAAGAATAGACAATGGAACAGAATAGAATGCCCCAAAATAGACCCATGTTGATATAGTCCACTGATTTTTGACAATACAATGGAAAAAAGGTAGTCTTTTCAAGAAATGGTGCTACAACCAGTGGACATGCACATGTAAAAAATTGAATCTAGACACGACCTAACACCTTTTATATAAATGTACTTTAAGTATATTTAATGTATATTTAATATGTATATTTAATGCATATTTAATAAGGTACATAAAATCTACTATAAATGTACTTTAAATATACTTTATATAAATGTATCACAGAACTAAATGAAAAATGCAAAACTATAGAACCGTTAGAAGACAACAAAAGAGAAAACCTAGATGGGCTTGGGTACGGTGATGCCTTTTTAGATATGACATCAAAGGCATGACCTGGGAAGGAAAAACTGATGATCTGAACTTCATGAAAATTAAAAACTTTTGCTCTGCAAATACTGTCTCAGGAGACAAGCCAAAGACTGGGAGAAAGTATTTGCAAAACACAAATCTGATAAAGATCTCTTATCCAAAATATACAAAGACTATTATAACTCAACAGTAAGAAAACAAACAACTACATTAAAAATGAGCTAAAGATTTTAACCAATGAAAATCTATAGATGGCAAATAAGCACATGAAAAGATGTTCAATATCACATATCATTAGGGAATATCAAATTAAGACAATATCACATATCATTAGGGAATTTCAAATTAAGAATTTCAAATTAAGACATTCTAACATACCTGTTAGAATGGCTACAGTCCTAATGTTGGCAACGCCAAATGCTGACAAGTATATGGGGCAACAGGAACTTTCGTTTGCTGCTGGTACATTCATTTAGGAAGATGGTGTGCAAGCTTCTTACAAAACTTGACATATTCTTACAATACAATCCAGCAATCATGCTCCTTTGTATTAAACCAAAGGAGTTGAAAACATGTCCACACAAAAACTTGCACCCAGATATTTATAGGAGCTTTATTAATAATTTCCGAAACTTTGTATACAGTCAAGGTGTCCTTCAGCAGATAAGTCAATTAAAAATTGTGATACATTCAGACAGTGAAATACTATTCAGCACTAAAAGGAAATGAGCTATTAAGCCATGAACAGTCATGGAGGAACATAAATGTGTGTTACTAATTGAAAGAATCCAATCTGAAAGGCTATATACTGTATGATTCACTATGTGACATTCTGGAAAAGGCAAAATTATGGAGACACTAATCAGTGGTTGCAAGTGGTTAGTTGGGAGGGAGGGATGAATTGGAAGAGCACAGAGGCTTTTTAAGGTGGTGAAACTATTCTATAAACGGTGGATACATCCCGTTATACATTTGTCAGAACTCACAGAATATACAACACTGAGTGAACCCTAATGTAAACTATGGACTTTGGGTGACAAGGATATATCAATGTTTGTTCATGCATTGTAACAAATGGACCACTGTATTCAGGATGTTGAGAGCAGGAGAGGTTGTATGTGTGTGAGAACTCTCTGTACTTTCCACATAATTGTGTTGTGAATAAAACTTCTTCAAAAAATGAAGTTTATTAATTAACAATAGTAAGGAAAAGATATGGATGTTTTAATATAAAATTTCTCATATTTAAAATATGTAGAATGCAATAGAAATATGACAATGGGCTGAATTTCATTTATAGGCATAGTTCCTACTCCCACATATAGGGTGTTACATACTATAGCAGAATTAAGAACAGAATATTATTCACTTCCACAAAGTGTTTCTCTTAGAAAATAATATATATATATATACATATTTTAAGAGATGATCTGATTTGAGACCTTACTGACTTTTACAGGATTAATCCCTCATTATTGCTTAAAGTATACATCCTATAATTTGTAGAATTGAAATATTTATTCAAAGTGATCTGTTCAATTCTCACAATCTATCCATTCTCCACAGGTGGTAGTGGAGATGGTAACAAAACTTTTTCAAATGACAAAATTGCATTTTAAGCCTCAATTTTAGAAAAAAACAGATTTTAAGTAAAAAAATTATATTTGCTGTGAACATTTTCTGAATAATATTAAATGATATAAATATATTTATACATGTTAAAAAACTTTTATAATTCTCTACATATATTTTATTTAAATGTAAATATATGTTATTTTACATGAGATCTGACCTGATGTGAGAATTACCTTGAAAATATTCCACATAATCAGAAAGTCAACTCTAAAAAATTTCATGACATATTTAGTTAATTTCCCATTGATGCCATTGATTTATTTTCTCATGCACTGATCTGATTCTCTTAGATATACTTAACCTTTACTAATGGAAATATTTTTTAAAGGATGAGAGATGGAAAGAGCAAAGTTTCAAGTGAGTCACTCTGACGTACATTGGGAACAATTGCATAAGTGGTATTTTGAGTAAAATCTATTGAAACTATTTTCATTGTTACCACACAGATCCATCATCATGAATTTTTTTTTAATTTTTAAATAAAATAAATACTCCCTCCCCTCCTTTTTTCTGTGAATTAATTGGTTCCTTTAACATATGTCTGCAGCATTTTCCATCCATGGGTAAACATTTTGAGATTGCAGCATGTATAAAATCATGGAAATGAAATTCATACATTTTAATTTTTCCATTTACTTGATAACTAGATGAAAATAAATAAAAAGACTAAATGATGTATAGACTTAGACATACTTTGTTAAAGAAATTACCCTCTTTCTAGATAATTTAGAAGTATAATTCCAATGAATTGTACTTTTTCAAAGAAAGTAGTTTCCTACATTTATAATAAAAAGAAATATTCTAGTTTCATATTTGTGCAGAAGGAAAAACAACTATTTTTGGTTTCTCAGCCCAAGGGTATATAAATAAATCTAAAAAGATGAACCAGTTTATCATGCTTATATATTTACCATAATCTTATTTTTGGGTAAACTAAGCCTCCTGAAAAACGACTTTGTCTTTAAGGTAGTTGTGTTCATTAGTTTTTTTTTTAATTAAAACTTTTCCTTCTATGTAATATTGCCTGAAGGGAAAAAATAAACTATTCAGGACAGGCATATGGTTTTTGTAAGGTTAAGTCCATCTATTTAGTCTCTGTTATATCCCAAGCACCTAGCACAGTGTATGACACAGAGTAAATGTTCAATAGTCATAGATTCCTAGTCATATAATAATGGTACAATTAATGAAGCATGGTCTTTTCTACTGAACCTTTTCTTTTCAGTATGTTCTAAGACCCAGTTCTTACAAAACAAATATTATAGTTAAAAATTATGAGTCCGTGAAAAGAGTTTGGCTTCAGGGAATGTCAGACACAGGATCTAATGCTACATTTACTATTTATTAATTGTGATTCATTGGGCAAGTTTCATTAGTTCTTAGACTTTTGTAAAAAAAATAGCTTTAAATAGACAATAACTTTATTAATTTCCCATTGCTGCTGTAACCAATTACCACAAATTTAGTAGATAAAGACACAAATTTATTATCTTACAGTTATGGAGGACAGAAGTCAAAATCAAACTGTTAGCAGAGTTCCTTCTAGAGCCTCTAGGGGAGAATTAATTTCCTTGACTTTCTAATTGCTAGAGACCACCTGCATTCCTTATCTTACAGCTTCTTCTTCTAAGAGAGCAACTTCAATTCTCTCTGTGTCTCTTTCTGTCTCTGTCTCTGTCTTTATTCTTTCTCTCTCTCTCCCTCTCCACTCCCTCTTCTTTCCCTTTCCCTTTTCCTCTCTCTCTGCTCCTGTCATCGCATCTCTTTGTCTGACTCCCACTCTCTTATACTCCCCCTCATAAATAACCTTGTGATTACATTTGTACCACCTGGATAACCTTCCCATCAGAAGACCCTTAACTTAATTACATCTGCAAAGTCACTTTTGCCGTGTAAGGTAATATAATGACAGGTTCTGGGAATTAGGAGGTAACTATGTTTAAGGGGGACATTATTCAGCCTACAACAGTAACATCTTAAAAGGTTTTTAAGAGGATTAAAGGAGTTCGAATATATGAACATTTGGTATAATGGATTGATCTTATGTGATGCATTTTTGCATATATGTATATACATACATTTTATATCTGTTTATTACATTTTTCTCTATCCAACAAATAAAGTAATAGTTTAACATTTTAATATATTATTTCAATAGTATATTTTCATATGGCTCACTTATGAGAGTGTGGTTATACATATATATTCAATATTACTTTATAGAAAACTTTTGGAAGTTGAGTTTTTGAAAGGTTGAAAGGTATATTAACATTTTAAAATAAAACAATAAAATGCTGAGATAAGCTTAGGGGCATAATAGGAAAGTTCATTGAAATCATTAGAATATAATATCTTGGAAGAGTGTCTAATTTTACACAGTAATGGATTGTGTCTAAGTGCTGCACCTCAGCCTATACAGGCCAGAAATTGCAGTCTTATTTTGTTTCTTAAGCTTTCAGCACGCCTTTCTTTTCCTTTTGGAAAAGGATAAAATAACTGAATACAGCAATTCATTCTTCACAATGACAGTTTTCACATTTATTATTTTTTATAATAAAACAAATAACCCCATAATCTCTGCTTCTTAAATAAATGTGTATACTCTGGCTAATAAGTTTGTTTAGCTAGTTACACTTGTGATTTTATGTTCCATGACATAGGTTCCTACTGATCTCTACAAACTTTTTAACAAGTCACAATATTATATCTAGAAAAGCAGTGAAACAAATTATAATTTTGTTGAGATTTAATACATGTGTTTAGCATAATAAGATCCTCTGAGAACATCACATTGAAGTTAACACAGAGGAAATCTTTAGCATCACACTTGAAAACAACATTGTAATGCCTATTTTTCTTATAAATAAACTTCCTCTTCATATACATGCCATACAATCTAAATTCACAGAATACATTTATGAGATTTATTTTATATTACAGTACACTGAACTTTCTAAAATCTGTAAATTGAACTGTAAAGCATCAATTGATTCCATGGTGTGAGCCAAATAATAGCTGATAGAGTACAATGGTGAATATCTAGAATGACAGAACCAACTGCGAAATACACACACACACACACACATTTAACTTGGCATCAACCAGATAACATAGAAACAGATATCGTACATTAATTCAATAACTATGGTGCATTGTGTATAATATACAATATACACAGATTTTTTATATTCAAATGAATATCTTACATTAGTAAAGAAATGTTTCTTTCCAATATAATTACATGAATATAAGTTCAACGAACTGACAGGAAATATCATTTAGATAGCAATAAATTGAATACACCTCAGTGCAAATTCATAAGAAATATTTGGAATGAAGACCACTACTATATTTTGCTACATATAAAAATACATATGATTCTTATTAATATTATGTGCTAAATGCTGATCTTTTTGAAAACCCACAAAATAATGGCTTTTTTAAAGAAAATAAATTCAGTATTCCTTCTCTTGTGTAGAAATCTGAGATAACTATGTTCACTCTGATAATGCTGTATAAAATATTATTAAAAGTACTTATTAAAAGTACTGTCTTCCTCCTGAGATAATAATTAAATCACAAAGAAGAAAAAGAAAATGGTAAAGAGCTAAATATCCACTAGTAGCTAAGTGCAGGAAAATGAAAGAAAACCCCATAGGGGTGTGGGTAGACAGACTAGTCACATTATGAAATATGGATTCAACAAGGAGAAAGTTTTTCAGAAGTTTATTATTCTTTCTTTCTTTGTATTTTCTTAAGGACTATGACCTATGGTTTTGAAGAATAATAATTGCTCTAAATAAAACTAGTTTATAATAGACAGAACATTGTCTTATTTGTTCTCTAAACAGTAAATGACAAGGGTATTGGTTGCAAGAGCATTAGTCTTGCTAAATGTCAAGTTATCCCCACAAATGCTCTCCAGTTTAGATATTAGATAAACTGTTTTGGCAAACTGAAGTCCTAGAGAATTAAAAATTAGGATGGTTCTTTAAAACATGGCAATTAATTAATTTATAAGGTAGCTTTCACATATAAACCAAGATAATAGGACACTTCTAAAAGTCATGCTATGTTAAATGACAAAGCATTTCTTAGAGCTCAGAAAATCCAGAAACTTTGCAGTAGCAAGCATTTTATTTTGAGAAATTTTATGACCAAGACATTAGTCTACCTGTTACGATAGTGCACTATATTTTTATTATTGTTTTACCCTCATAAAGATGTCATTATTCCTATGATGTATGTAGAACTCCATCTCCAGATTTGTGTTTGGAAGTCTGTTAACAATATTAAAAACTTTTTTTTGAAAAAAAGAAATTATTCATCAACCCCAGTGAATTGTATTTTTTCAAAGCATGTACATTTCTCTATTGGTAGTACATATAAGCATTTTATTTTTATATTTATACAAAAGAAAAACAACTAAGTTTCCTAACATTTCCTCCAAACATTGCAATATAGGAAAAGGAAATAAATAGGAATTATTTTTAAACCCGTAACAGAAATGGACAAAACATACACAATAAAAGAAAGTTTACTGAACTCAGACAGTGGAAGAAAAAGACAACTCAAATAAAAAAATGAAGGGTGTTGGATAAAGGTAAAATAGAAAGAAACAGAGAGAATAAAATGAGAAGAAAAATGAAAATTTTCTAAAAATTAGGTAGAAAAAGAAGCCAGATAAAAAGGGAGTAACATTTGTATAATCAATGTCCCTGGATAGGCGGGCAGGTGAGGGAGCCAAAATTAAGCAATGGAACACAACTAATGTCTGAAACTATAATCCCCCCAAAATTTCCAGAAATAAAAGAATTAAATTTTGATATTGAAAGAATCCAGGAGCCACCTGGGGATACTATCCTGTAACAATCATCTCCAATATACATCCCAGAAGAAAATATTAGATTTCAAGAGTAAAGAAAAATTCTCAACCTTCAGGTAAAAATCAAATAGTGTACAAAGGTAAAATAATTCAAATGGCATCAGACTTTTCCAATGCAACGTATATATCAATCAGCAAATACACTCAACAATTGTGTAACATTTTTCAAGAACCCAATAAAATAAATTGTAACATAAATATTTTATAGCTAACTAAGCTGTACTTCAAGTATCAAGACTCTGGAAACATCTTAAATATACTGTAGCATAGGGAATTCTGTACCCATAAGCCTTTCTTGAGGAATCTACTAGAGGATGTTCTTTATGCAACCAAGACAGGACTAGGTAAACTTTAGCAAAAGAACTATTGTGAGCATTTAACATTTATATATTAATATATATCAAACTAAATAAAATATGGTTATGATGGTAGAAAACTAATGCACAAATGTATATGTTATGACAAAATAAAACACTTAAATTTTTTTTTAAATGGAGAAAAAAGTAGAATAATCTTATTGATTTTTATATAAGAAATAGGTGAGATTTAAAGTGGACCATTTAAAAGTGACAAACTAGTTCAAAGCAAAACAGAGAAGTTAGGGTCCTAAGGTATAATTATGAAGGTATCTAATGAACAAAAACACAAACTTCTTAAATATCACTTTGACAAAAGAGAAAATAATATACATTTGGTAAATAAAAGAAACAAGGCAGTCAGACAGAGAAAGACAAATATCATATGATATCGCTCATATGTGGAATCTAAAAAAAGGGTACAAATGATTTTATCTACAAAACATAAATAGAGTTACAGATGTAGAAAACAAACTTAAGGTTACCAGGGACAAGGGGGAGAAGGGATAAATTGGAAGATTGGGATTGACATATACACACTACTATATATAAAATAGATAACTAATAATAGCACCGGAACTCTACTAAATGCTCTGTTATGGCCTATATGGGAAAAGAATCTAAAAAAGAGTAGATATATGTATATGTATAACTGATTCACTTTGCTGTACACCTGAAACTAACACAATATTGTAAATCAACTATACTCCAATAAAATTTTTTTAAAGGCACAAGGTGTATTATATATAATTATAAAATAATATGATTGAGTGGAGACCAAATTTATCAGCCATATCAATAAACATAAATTTCCATAAATCATGACAAAAAAATTTCCAATCAGACTCACAAAGCAAAATACAACTATCATCTCTATAAAAGAGGCACACCTAAATCAAAGTGAATCAGAAATGCAAAAATTAGAGTGGCCAAAGATATACCAAAAAAATTGAAAAGAAGGAAAAAGTAGGGCTAGTGATCTTGATATTTTAAGAATTATAATTCAAGTTGGAAATAATTAAATGTGAATAGAAAAATGCAAATAATGCCAAAAGTCATAATTCACAAGGAAAATTTAATGTCCATCAGTATTTATAGACTAAGTAACTGAGAAATTATTGCTAGAAGGCAAAAGTTACAGAAGATTCAGTTAATATATGTAGAAACACACTAATATGAGGCGATTCAGTACAAGAAAAATCAAGTGAACAATAGCAAATGTAAGCAAGGGTGTAAAAGACCTAAACACAAGCAATAAAATAGATGTAATAAGTATGTATCAAATTTTACTCCTGATATTTGAGAATATATCAGAAAAAAAAGGAAGGTGTCCTTTGTGACAAACACTGCTAGTTGCCTAGCCCACACCCATTCTCACTGTCATTCTTCATCTCCCCAAAATCTCTTGCACCTGGTGGTAACCCAATACTGGCCACAGGTTATAAGGCGATTCTGCATAGGATTTCCAAGATATCGTTTTTATTGCTGTTGTTTAATTCTGTTGTTTACTTTTCTGGGTGGAAAAAAAGACTTTTTTAAACATCTTACATTTTACCTGTTTGAAATGAGAAGCCTGAAAACTGCAGGAACGATTTCAATACCATAGAAACAGATGGCACAGTTAAAATATTGGAGCAAAGAGGTGGTGGGAGGTTGCAATACTTGTAACCTGGAGAAGTCTTCCAGGAGCTCTGGACAACCTACTTGGATACATTGTTCTGTAAGAAGAATAAATCCCTATTTGTTTAAGCCCTTGGAGTTAAATATGTTACTTGTGCTGTAGCCAAACATAGTGTTTAAATAACAGTTTGTAACTACAACTACCTTATCCTTGTAGGAGTTCAATTTTACAGATATTAGTTTAGAAGATGCAGTGACTTTAATAAAACGAGAAGTTCTAAGGAACATTGCTTTCCTGTGAAATTTTTATATCAAATTCCCTTCAATTATCAACACTGATATTCTCATTGAGATGTCTTAGTGGTCGGTTTTGAGGTTTGTGTTCTGCTTTTTAAGGAGTAGTGTATATTAAAGGTACCCTGTGCTTTTCTTCAAAACTGTGAATTACCAAATGAGAATTTCAGTTCACTCTATCTTGGAAAATCTGGCTTTCATTCAATTCTGTTGAAAATTAGCATCAATACAGTGAGGGTTAATCACTGTTTTTGTATAACTTACTATTTTTATATATTTATATAATTTAATATTATAAATAACTATTTTACTTAATTCTTTATATTTTCTGAAGTATTCATTCTTTTCATTAAGAGTATTTCAAAGTAGTTTGGCAGAGTGGACCAAATAGCAAAACAAGAAAAAATATTTTTCTTCTTATGCCTAAACAATTAAATTGTGAAAATAACATTTAATTTAAGGCTAAATCAATATTCAAAATACATACTAAGGTCTATTTGAAATTATAACTTTGTTTAATATATGAGTTAAAAATTATGAGGTCTTTTTTTTTTTTTTTTGTATATGAGGCAGTGAGAATCTGAAATTTCTAGCTGTTCCTATCCCTCAGGATTCTTCCTTTATCAGGTTTATTTTCTTAACTAGACTCAAAACATAAGAATTAAGGGATATGCCTTATCAAAGGCTATATGTGAAGAGTGGTTAGATACTTAGAAATTTAAAATGTTTCTCTATGGCCTCTCATGTGCTTTATATAGCTGATAAAATTAAAGTAGAAATAAAAAGAGGAACAAACAGACTCTAAAGCAAAATTACAACAGTGGCAGAAGTCACAGCATATTTTGGCTAAAGCATATTATCCTTTCAGGTTGAAATTGTGAGCTTAAAATGATAGCAAGATTGAAGAAAAAATTCTAGTAGTTGCAAAGTTATTGGAATTTAAGTAGACTTCAGCAATTTTGAAGAAGGCGAAATTGAGTTACACATGACATACATTGAAATATATTAGGCTTTGAGAAATGGAGATTACTTAGGACTTGTGAAGGAAAATTGAAAACTATAAAATCTATCGAGAGTATAACATTCTATTCAGTGTGGAGAGAATGTTTAAGATTACCCTGAATGTGTCTCTGAGTTTGGTGAAAAATACATATCTCAGCATTTTAGTGTACTTAAAAAAAAAAGAAGAAAAAGAAAAGAACAATTAAGAAGCACAGATATGCCACTTGCAAGATAAAATGAAATCACAATGTCTTTTTTAATGAGAATATATTTGTTTAGTTAAGAAAAAGATGCCAAGAATTTTTTCTTTGTTACCCCCATCTCTCCTCCAAAATATGTGCATGACTTATATTCAAATATACTAATAAGTTTTGGTGACATTTAAAATAATGAAAGTCTGAATATATTAGCTGAGACTAGAGTTCTTTGCACCATTCATTCCTGCATTAATTCATAACACATTTATTTAGCCTCTACCCACCTAAATGGTTGGGATACATCCATGAGTGAAGTAAATAAACATCACTTCCATCTTCTGTGTTAAGAGAGTAGACAGTCAGAGGGCAAGAGGAGACAGAAAATCAACACTAAAAGTAAGAAGTTAACAAAGTGTATAGTATATGTGAAGCTGATAAAAACTTTGGGAGAAAAAAGTAGAACATGAGAGAAGGAGTAGGCATCATGTGAGTCAATCCATTGGTATCTTCAGTTACTTTTCTCTCAGAAATAGGACACTTAGATTATAGTAGTTCCAGTGATAGCAATGTCTCACTTTCAATATGTATAAGCAGCACCAGAGCAAGGAAAACAGAAGCCCCTCACTCCCCCCTAAAAAACTCTCAGTAAACACTAAAGTAACAACTGAAATAAAACTGACAGAGAGCAATGTGGGTTTAAGAGAAGAGAATGTGGTTTAAGGTTAAGTAGATATTCACTCTCCTGTCAATGATATGGTAACAAATGATTCTAAAGTGGATCTACATCACAAACACCAGAGCACACGATAACTCTCTCAAATATATTTTATTACAAAACAAAAATAAGCTTATAAAACTTTGTCCTAAAATTAACTAAAAGAAAGAGCTGGAGATTGTTGTATATAGTAGTGTTTCCTACAAAGAACACTTAGGAAAATATTGAAGGATCATCAGAGTATTGAAGCATCACACACACAATTAAAGAATCTAGATCATACTTTATATGAATTCTTCTTAGTGAATATTGAAAAAAAGATTTCTACCTTTCATTAAATTTATTTAAAGGGCAATATAGTGATATGAATATAGGCAGTTTACTGAGGTATACTATATCTGATAAATAACTGACATTCCGAAAATGAGACATGGCATTCAAAGGTTTAAAATCAATGAGAGGAAAAAGCTCATCTTGAATCTGAAACAGCACATTTGGCTTTTTCAAAGAAAGTTGTTTATAAACACACCTTAGCTCCTATGAAGTTTTCACAGTTGATGATGAAATTTTGTTGTATTTGCAAAAATCTTCTCTAGCAAATGTCAGAAAATCAAATGCGTATGAGTTTAAGCATAAAAGAAACAGAATGACTATTTGTATGATTTCATAAAATTAAAGTTATAACCTATTTCTCTCATTATAGAAATATAGGCTTATATGAAGATATTAAAGTTATTTATTTGCTGGAAAGTTATGCTGTTTACACAAAAGAAATAGAACATGTGGTTAGAAAACATTTTTTTTTTTAAATCCTGTCTTCCAGATTTGTTTTGCTAACTCAATAGATTTACCACATAAATATTCAAAATGTAAAACATTAGAGAAGTTTAAATTCTTTGAGAATAATGGTATCATCAATCTGTTTTTAAACATAACAGACAATAACTATTTTAAAGCAGAGTGTGATTATCATGAAATCTTTTAAAATCAATTGATGAGAATAAATCGAATTGAATCTCAGTGAGACAGTTGTTTTGGTAAACGGTTTCTGATGAATAAAATGTGTAGGTTTTCTAGAAAGTTTTCCATATACACCTAACAGCAAAACCTATAGCAGTGTACTATAACTACTTTATACTAACCCAATGAGAGTGAATTTGACATTTAAGAGGTGCATGTAACAGATGGCCAACAGGCACATGAAAAAATGCTCAATGACACTAATTATTAGAGAAATGCAAATCAAAACTACAATGAAGTATCACCTCACTCCAGTCTGGATGGCCATCATCAAAGAATCTACAAACAATAAATGCTGGAGAGGGTGTAGAGAAAAGGGAACCCTCTTGCACTGTTTGTGGGAATGTAAATTGATACAGCCACTATGGAGAACAGTATGGAGGTTCCTTCAAAAACTAAAAATAGATATACCATATGACCCAGCAATCCCACTACTGGGCATATACCCTGAGAAAACTATAATTCAAAAAGAGGCATGTACAATGTTCATTGCAGCTCTGTTTACAATAGCCAGGACATGGAAGCAACCTAAGTGTCCATCAACAGATGAATGGATAAAGAAGATGTGGCACATATATACAATGGAATATTACTCAGCCATAAAAAGAAATGAAACTGAGTTATTTGTAGCGAGGTGAATGGACCTAGAGACTGTCATACAGAGTGAAGTAAGTCAGAAAGAGAAAAACAAATACCATATGCTAACACATATATATGGAATCGGAAAAAAAAAAAAAGAAAGAAAGAAAGGTTCTGAAGAACCTAGGGGTAGGACAGGAATAAAGACACAGACGTAGAGAATGGACTTGACACGGGTAGTGGGAAGGGTAAGCTGAGATGAACTGAGAGAGTGGCATGGACATTTACGCACTACCAAATGTAAAATAGATTGCTAGTGGGAAGCAGCCACATAGCACAGGGAGATCAGCTCGGTGCTTTGTGTCCACCTAGAGGGGTGGGATAGGGAGGGTGGGAGGGAGACACAAGAGGGAGGAGATATGGGGATATCTGTATATGTATAGCTGGTTCACTTTGTTATACAGCAGAAACTAACACACCATTGTAGAGCAATTATACTCCAATAAAGATGTTTAAAACAAAATTCTACAAATAATAAATGCTGGAGAGGGTGTGGAGAAAAAGGAACACCTCTTCAATGTTGGTGGGAATGTAAATTGGTGCAGCCACTATGGAGAATTGTAGAGAGGTCCCTTAAAGCAGCGGTCCCCAATCTTTTTGGCACCAGGGACCAGTTTTGTGGAAGACAATTTTTCCACAGACCAGGAGGTTGGTGGGGGGGATGGTTTCAGGATGATTCAAACACATTACATTTATTGTGCACTTTATTTCTATTATTATTACATTGTAATATATAATGAAATAATTATACAACTCACCATAATGCAGAATCAGTGGGAGCCCTGAGCTTGTTTTCCTGCAACTAGATGGTCCCATCTGGGGGTGATGGGAGACAGTGACACCCGAAGTGAGTCGCTTATGTCCAGTCTAGACTGTAATCTTGTTTTGGTTGCTGTCACTGCAGAAAACCCTGCTTCACAAAGACAGGATGTTAGAAATGGAAGCAGGCTTTTCAGTGCTTCTGTGGCAATCTCAGGATATTCCACCTTGACTTTAATCCAGAACGTATGGAGATTTGAAGTTGTCTCAAACATACATTTAAGGCTACCATCATTTGCGATCTCAAGCAGTTGATCCTCTTCTAGCACAGACAAAGTCGATTCACAAATGAGTCATGGATCCATTCCTTCCCTGTTCAGGGGTCTTTTGTGGTTGGGAAGTAATGCTGAAACTCATTTGAAAGCTGAGATAGGTGATCATGCACCAGCTGGGAGAAAGAAGGCCCTGGCTCAGTGTCTTTCAAAATCTCTGCTAATGTTTGAAACATGTCAAAAATCCCAATGTTCACTCGTCGCCCTCACAATTCTAGTTTGGCTTTGAATGCAGCCACTTTATCTGCCAACTTCAACACAGTTGTCGTTCTCCCCTGAAGTGACAGATTGAGTTCACTGAGCAGGTGAATATGTCACACAAGTAAGCAAGTTTTGTGACCCATTCTCTGTCACTGAAATGTGCTGCCAGTGATGACTGTTTTTCTAAAAGAAATCTCTGGAGCAGCTCCTGTAACTCAAAAACTGGCCGGTGATCTACCTTTAAAAGCCATCTTACTTCTATGTATAAGAGAAGACGTGTGTGTTCTGCGTCCATCTCCTCACGGAGCTGCGCGAACAGACGTGAGTTAAGGGCATGTACTTTAATGTGGTTGATATTTTTAATCCCATCCTACAAAATTGTTAAGTTCAGGTGACATTTTTCGGCTAACCAGCGTTTCTCTATGGATGACACAGTGCGTAGACTCACATTCAGAAGTGACCTCTATGACCCGCATAGTGAAACCAGAAAGCCGTTCAGTCATGGCAGCTGCTCGGTCCGTGCATATACCAACACAAAATGACCAGTTCAGTTTTCCTGATATGTAATCATTCAAAGACTTGAATAGTTCTGCAGCTGTGGTGTTGGTTGGCAACAAAATTGTACATAAAATATTCTCATGCACATCCTCCTGAAAAATATATCGCACAAAAACAAGCATTGTTGCCTTGTTGTCAACATTGGTAGACTTGCCAACCTGGATTGTGTACCATGGTGACTCATTAATCCTCTCTAACAATTGTGCCTCAATATCCTCTGCTATTTCATCAGTTCATCTAGTTATGGTGCTAGCCAAAAGAGGAATATGTGCCAGCTTTTGAACTGCAGCCTCTCTTAAAATTTCACAACAAATGTCCTTAGCAGCAGGCAGGATCAACTCTTCACCAACATTAAAGGGCTTCTTAGCTTTAGCAATATGGTTAGCCACTAAGAATGATGCTCTCTGTGCAGACACATTTGATGAAGTGGTGGCCTTCAGTAATTGCTTCTGTTCTTTGTGCTCACATTTTATTCTTTTGCAAAACTCCAAAGCCTTGTCTTTTAATGCAGGGTGCTTGGTCTCCATGTGGTGAAGCAGTTTTGAAGGTTTCATGGCTTTGTTGGATAGCCAGTCACCACATATTATCCAAAGCGGGCTTGGAGAATGTGAATCACTTGTTGCAATGAACCTGTAATTTAAGTAGGACTCTTGGTATTTTCATTTAAATGCAGCTTTCTTTTTGTTGGCAATCTTAAGAGTCTTCTGCTATCTCATCATTGGGTCTTTCCCCCTTTTCAAAGAAGCTCTCCAGCGGGATTTGTTTTTTACTCATCTTGGCTAGGGTTAGCTTGTGTGCTTACCAAAACTATGACTAAGACAATTGTGTAGTGCAGGGAAGAGGCGTGGATGGAAGTGGTAAATAAAATAATGGGCAGGCCATGCATGGACTAAAGTTTCTGACTTAAAGCCTGCCACCAGATGCAGCTGTACAATTGAAGTACATCAACTCACTTGCCACTATAAACCTGCCACTAGTGCAGCTTAATTGTCACTTGCCACTCACTAATAGAGTTTTTTTTTTTTTTTTTTCCTTGCGTTATGCGGGCCTCTCACTGTTGTGGCCTCTCCCATTTGCGGAGCACAGGCTCCGGACGCGCAGGCTCAGTGGCCATGGCTCACGGGCCCAGCCGCTCCGCAGCATGTGGGATCTTCCCGAAACGGGGCACGAACCCGCGTCTCCTGCATCGGCAGGCGGACTCTCAAGCACTGCGCCACCAGGGAAGCCCACTAATAGAGTTTTGATATGAGACTGCAAGCAATTGATTTATTATGGTCTCTGTGCAGTCAAACCTCTCTGCTAATGATAATCTGTATTTGCAGCCACTCCCCAGTGCTAGCATCACCATGTCAACTCCACCTCAGATCAGGCATTAGATTCTCATAAGGAGTGTGCAACCTAGATCCCTCGCATGCATAGTTCACAATAGGGTTTGCGCTCCTATGAGAATCTAATGCCGCTGCTGATCTGACAGGAGGTGGAGCTCAGGCAGTAATGTGAGCGATGGGGAGCAGCTGTAAATACAGATGAATCTTCAATCACTTGCCTGCTGCTCACCTCCTGCTGTGCGGCCCGGTACCAGTCCGTGGCCTGAGGGTTGGGGACTCCTGCCTTAAAGAACTAAAAGTAGAGCTACCATATGATCCTGCAATCCCACTCCTGGGCATATATTCAGAGAAAACTATAATTTGAAAACATACATGAACCTCCATGTTCATTGCAGCATTTTTTACAATAGTCAAGACATGGATGTAACCTAGATGTCCATCAACAGATGAATGGATAAAGAAAATGTGGTAGTATATATATATATACACACACACACACACACACACACACACACACAATGGAGTATTAGCCATTAAAAAGAATGAAATAATGCCATTTGCAGCAACATGGATGGTCCTAGAGATTATCATACTAAGTGAAGTAAACCAGACAAAGACAAATATCATGTGATACTGCTTATCTGAATAGTCTTAAAAAAAAAAGAAGATATAACTGAACTTATTTGCAAAACAGAAAGAGACTCACAGACACAGAAAAAAAAACTTATGGTTACCAAAAGGGAAAGGGGAGGAAGGATAAATTAGGAGTTTGTTATTAACATGTACACACTACTATACATAAAATAAATAATCAACAAAGACCTACTGTATAGCACAGAGAAGTATACTCAATCTTTTATAATAACCTATAAGGGAAAAGAATCTGAAAAAAATATATATGTATATATATGTGTATAATTGAATCACTGTGCTGTACAGCTGAGACACGATATCTAAATCAACTATACTTCAATTAAAAAAGTATAAAAAAAGAAGAGAAAAAAAGGAAGTACATGTAAATGATGGAAAGATGCCTGCTATTTGTTGAGATAGTGGTAAAGTGGCTAAAGATAGTGTTTCAAAGGACTTAAAAATATGAGACCACTAAATAGCAATAAAGAAGAAAAAGGATTTAGTGCTTTAAAAATACATTTCAGAAAGAGGAAAATCATTTGGAAGAATGAAGCAGGTCTGATTCAACAGTAGTTTTTGAAAATTTCAATTAATTTTCACTAATTTATTCATCTGCATAGATTTTTCCCAACATCTTTATGGAAATAATTTGTTTTGTTTTGTTTTGTTTTGCGGGTCTCTCACTGTTGTGGCCTCTCCCGTTGCGGAGCACAGGCTCCGGACGCCCAGGCTCACCAGCCATGGCTCAACAGGCCTAGCCTCTCCACGGCATGTGGGATATTCCCGGACCGGGGCACGAACCGGTGTCCCCTGCATCGGCAGGCGGACTCTCAACCACTGTGCCACCAGGGAAGCCCTGGAAATAATTTTTATAAGATGAAGAACTAAAACAGACTTGTTTCAAGATAATAAGTTCCATAAAAATATCCAATCAATTTCCAACTTTTAAAGTTCTGTACCTTTTAAAATTACAATACAATCTACATACAGCATGGTCCAATAAATGATGTATTATAATGAGCTGAAAACCTTCCTTAAGACACTCCTGCTACTGCTACACATGCATTCAGCACCCCCATTTCAAATATATTCTAAAAATCACATGTATTATTCAAGACCTGTGTGATATCCCCACCTCTTCCACAAAGAAATTCTGACTGATATTACCTTCCCCTTTCCTGAGATTTCACAGGAAAATCTTTGCTACTCTTTTATTTTATGTATCACTTTTTACTATGAACTGTAGGCTTTTACATATTTGTCTGACCCTTTCTAATATGCCTTAAGACCTCTAAATACATGAAACATACTGAAATTTAAAATTTCATATGAATTTATTTGATACTATTAGTACATTCAAAAGAAAATGGTAACATTTGTAAATTGTGTTGTGTAACATGAAGGATAAAAGAAGTGAAAATGGAACACATGAAAGAAGTACTAAAATTAAAAGGGGTAACACTACAAATTAAGTTTTTCTTCATATTTGCTGTTATAAGCATTTTTATGCATGTCTCCTGAAGCATGTGCATAGGTTTCCCCAGGTGATTTAAGTAGAAATGGAATTGCTGGGGACATGCTTTAAGTAACTACAATTTTTAGAGTTATGTCAATTTAATATTCCCACTAGCAGGTGTATAAAAGTTGACCCATAACCTCTCCAATATGTATTATTATCAGACAAATTTTGACCAATGTGGTAGATATATAATGTTGTCTAGTTGTGATTTAAATTTACATTTCTATGATTACCAGTGTAGTTAAACAGTTTCTCATGTGAATACTTACCCTAGTCCTCTTTGTAAGATGTCTGTTCATATTCCTTACCCGTTTTTTTTTTTTTCTAACATCTTTATTGGAGTATAATTGCTTTACAATGGTGTGTTAGTTTCTGCTTTATAACAAAGTGAATCAGCTATACATATACATATATCCCCATATCTCTTCCCTCTTGCGTCTCCCACCCT
>NW_006770909.1:437137-496266 GCF_000442215.2 Lipotes vexillifer
ACCCTTCTGGCACCGAGCTGATCTCCCTGTGTTATGCGGCTGCTTCCCACTAGCTATCTATTTTACGTTTGGTAGTGTACATATGTCCATGCCACTCTCTCACTTTGTCCCAGCTTACCCTTCCCCCCCCCCATATCCTCAAGTCCATTCTCTAGTAGGGTCTGTGTCTTTATTCCCATTTGCCCCTAGGTTCTTCATGACCTTTTTTTTTTTTTTTAGATTCCATATATATGTGTTAGCATATGGTATTTGTTTTTCTCTTTCTGACTTACTTTACTCTGTATGACAGACTCTAGGTCCATCCACCTCATTACAAATAACTCAGTTTTGTTTCTTTTTATGGCTGAGTAGTATTCCATTGTATATATGTGCCACATCTTCTTTATCCATTCATCTGTCGATGGACACTTAGGTTGCTTCCATGTCCTGGCTATTGTAAATAGAGCTGCAATGAACATTGTGGTACATGACTTACCTGTTTTTCTATTTGGCTGTCTTTTATTTATTTCCTGATGTATTATAATTTAATAATAAGCTCTGTGTACTGGACGAATGAGTCATATATGCTGCAAATAACTTCTGTCAGCATGTGGGTTATGTTTTCATTCTCTTTAATGTGTGTTTTAATTAAAATTGGTTTTTCATTTAAATTAGTTTGAATAATTGTCTTTGTGTTTATGATTAGGGCTTTGACAGTCTTAAACACTTCCCTATACACTTATTTTAAAGATGTGTTATACATATATTTTTTTAAATTTATTTTATTTTTATTTATTTTTGGCCGTGTTGGGTCTTTGTTGCTGAGCGTGGGCTTTCTCTAGTTGTGGTGAGCGGGGGCTACTCCTCATTGCAGTGCATGGACTTCTCATTGCAGTGGCTTCTCTTGCTGCGGAGTAGGGGCTCTAGGCACACAGGCTTCAGTAATTGTGGCATGCAGGCTCAGTAGCTGTGGCTCGTGGGCTTTAGAGCACAGGCTCAGTAGTTTTGGCACATGGGCTTAGCTGCTCTGCCGCATGTGGAATCTTCCTGGATCAGGGCTTGAACCCGTGTCCCTGCATTGACAGGCAGATTCTTAACCACTGCACCACCAGGGAAGCCCACATATTTGTTTTTAATTTGCCTTTTATTTGTAATTGCTTAATCCATTGAAAGTGGACTTTTCTGTACAGTGTGAGGTAGTTCTACACTTTCATTTTTCCCTATGGATATCCAGTTGTCTCAGAGAATATATTGATTAGTCTCTTTTCCCAGTGATCTGCATTACCATCTTAATCGTAAACAAATATTCTGGGTTTGTTTCTGGGTTATTAGTTCCATTGGTTAATTATCCTTGGGTCAATACTAAATGGTCTTAATTACTTTTAGTCTATAATTCCTAATAACAGATAGAAATGGTCCCTCTCCATCTCCAGCCAAGCATTGTTTTTCTCAGAACTATTCATTTATTCTTGGCTCTTTTTTCATGCACATTTTAAGATTCATTGTTAAGATTCTTTATTAAAAAATCTGTTGAATTTGAGTTTTTTTTTTTAAAAAATCACAATGAATAAATAAATCATGTGAAATAAAATTCATAAATATTGTATGTCACTTGTGATTTAGCCCTTTGTTGCTGATTTTAATTATACTTTAATTTTTCTAATAAGGATATACACAGTTTTTATATATTATAAGCTTTACCTTAACTTTTGATATTATTATATTGTCATTTTAAATTATAATTTTAATTGTTTGGGGTAGTAGTTACAAAGACAATTTATTTATTAATCTTTAGATTATTTAACTTGTTTGTACAATTATATAATCAGAGAATACTTGCCTTTCTGGTTCTTCCTTACTAGTCCTTGTGGATTTTATTCTTGTATAGGGGTTGGCTAGTTCCCAGAGTACAATCTCAAATATAAATCTTGCTTCTAATTTCAAAGGGAACACTTCTACTATTCCACTTTTAAGAATGGTATTTGTTATGGATTTGTTGTAGGTACCCTTTACTGTGTTCACAAATTTTATTTATCATTTCTCAAATGTTTTCTGGGATGAATTTTAGCAAATAATTTTTCTCCATCATTTTGAAGTTATTACATTACTTTTCATTTATCTCTTGAAGAACCAAATGAAATTTATAAAACGTTCTTATATTAAGCCACTTCCCCATTCCTGGAATAAACCCAAATTGATTATGTCACTCTATAGGTATAGATATATATGTAAACCACAGCTAGATGTGTTTTGTTACTATTGCATTAGTATTTTTAAACTATTCTTATGGACTATAATTTTCCTTTCTCATCATATCCTCATGTGGTGGTGATATCAAGATTATTTCACCACATGAAAGAGATATAGGAAGTATTCCTCTTCTAATAACATGCTGAATAATCTTTCTTTAGTGGAATGTTTTGACCTTGAAAATTCACAGGAATATACCTTAGAAACTATTTTAGCCTAGGGTGTTCTTTGTGAGAAGATTTTAAACTGCTGATTTTTCTATTTAATTGTTCTAAGAATAATCAGACTTGTATTTCTGCTTGAGTAAGTATAGCTAATTTTTTCTAGGAACCTAACAATTTAGGTTAAGTATTCAAATATATAGGCATAAGATTATTTATAACATTCTTTACTATAGCTTTAACCTCTGCTATAATTTAATTTCAATGTCTTTTCTAATATTATTTATTTTAGCCTAGTATTTTTATAATTGAACTTTATATTTCAATTATGATATTTTTCTTATACTCATAAGTTAACCTTTATTAGTCTCTAGACAAATGAATAATTGATTCCTAATTAATTTCTAATTGAATTATTTGATCATAGAAAGCCATCTGTATAATACTGAGTCTTTAAATATTGTAGAGCCTTGGGCTTCCCTGGTGGCGCAGTGGTTGAGAGTCCGCCTGCTGATGCAGGGGACACAGGTTCGTGCCCCGGTCTGGGAAGATCCCACATGCCACGAAGCGGCTTGGCCCGTGAGCAATGGCTGGTGAGCCTAGGCGTCCGGAGCCTGTGCTCCGCAACGGGAGAGGCCACAACAATGAGAGGCCTGCGTACAGAAAAAAAAAAAAAAAAAAATTTAGAGCCTTGTCGTATAGTGTTGTAAGTCGTCTTTGGTTAAAATGTTCCACGTGGGCTTTTGAATCATAGATTTTCTTTAATTTTGAAGTGCCAGAACCTATATGTTCTAAAAATTATATTTCATATCTTCATTTATCAATTTTTTGTCTTTAATTGTTTAAAGAAATAATAAACATGTTTTTAAATCTCCCTTTAAAATGCTGGATATATAAAGTCATCTTGTAATATGACAGTATTTATTCCATGGTTTTCAAAGCAATTCATTAGGTACAAATAATTTTAGAAGGTAAATTAAAATTTTATTACTATGTAATGAATCTTTCTATCCTCTAATAATATTTCGTGTTTTAAAATCCCATTTTGTCTGATACTTATGCAATTACACTGACTTTGTTTTCTATCCTATATGTCTTGTATATATTTATTTTTTTAACTTATGGACTTTATTAGTTTTAGAATAGTTTTAGGTTTTCAGAAAATACTAAGTACAAAGTACAGAGTTTTCAAACACTCCTTCACCCCTTCTCGCTGCATAGATTTCCCTATTGTTAACATCTTGCATTAGAGCTGTACATTTGTTACAATTGGTAAGCCAATATTGATACATTATTCTTAACTAAAGCCTATAGTTTACATTTGGTTTGTACATTCTAGTTTTGAAAAATATATAATGGAATGCGTCCACCATTACAATATCATAAAAAATAGTTTTACTCCCCTAAAAATCACCTGTGCCCCACCTATTCATCATTCCCTCTCTCTACACCCCTGCTAACCACTCATTTTTTACTGCCTCTATAGTTTTACCTTTTCCAGAATGTCATAGTTGGAATCATACAGTATCCAGCATTTTCAGATTGGCTGCTTTCACTTAGCAATATGCATTTAAGGTTCTTCTATGTCTTTTTGTGGCTTGATAGCTCATTTAAAAAAAAAAGATTATTGGAGTATAGTTGATTTACAATGTTGTGTTAGTTTTAGTTGTACAGTAAAGTAAATCAGTTATACATATACCTATATCCATGTACATATATCCACTCTTTTTTAGATTATTTTTCCATATAGATTATTACAGAGTACTGAGTAGAGTTCCCTGTGCTATACAGTAGGTCCTTATTGGTTATATATTTTATATATAGTGGTGTGTATATGTCAATCCCAATCTTCCCTCCTCCCATCCCCCCCGGTAACTGTAAGTTTCTTTTCTACATCTGTGACTCTATTTCTGTTTTGTAAATACCATTGTACCATTTTTCTAGATTTCACACATAAGCAATATCATATATTTGTCTTTCTGTCTGATTTACTTCACTCAGTATGACAATCTCTAGGTCCATCCATGTTGCTGCAAATGGCATTATTTCATTCTTTTTTATGGCTGAGTAATATTCCAATGTATATATGTACCACATCTTCTTTATCCATTCCTCTGTTGATGGACATTTAGGTTGCTTCCATGTCTTGGCTATTGTAAACAGTGCTACTGTGAACATTGGCATGCATGTATCTTTCTGAATTATGGTTTTCTCTGGATATATGCCCAGGAGTGGGATTGCTGGGTCATACAGTAGCTCTATTTTTAGTTTTTTAAGGAACTTCCATACTGTTCTCCATAGTGACGGTTCCCTTTTCTCCACACCCTCTCTAGCATTTATTGTTTGTAGATTTCTTTTTATTTTTCTGTACGTGGGCCTCTCACTGTTGTGGCCTCTCCCATTGTGGAGCACAGGCTCTGGATGCGCAGGCTCAGAGGCCATGGCTCACGGGCCCAGCCGCTCTGTGGCATGTGGGATCTTCCCGGACCGGGGCACGAACTGTGTCCCCTGCATCAGCAGGCAGACTCTCAACCACTGCACCACCTGAGAAGCCCTGTTTGTAGATTTTTTATTTATTTATTTATTTATTTATTTTGCGGTACGCGGGCCTCTCACTGTTGTGGCCTCTCCCATTGTGGAGCACAGGCTCTGGACGTGCAAGCTAAGCAGCCATGGCTCACGGGCCCAGCTGCTCTGTGGCACATGGGATCTTCCTGGACTGGGACATGAACCCGTATCCCCTGCATCAGCAGGTGGACTCTCAACCACTGTGCCACCAGGGAAGCCCTGTTTGTAGATTTTTTGATGATGGCCATTCTGACCAGTGTGAGATGATACATCATGGTAGCTTTGATTTGCATTTCTCTGATAATTAGTGATGTTGAACATCTTTTCATATGCTTTTTGGCCATCTGTATGTCTTCTTTGGAGAAATGTCTGTTTAGATCTTCTGCCCATTTTTGGATTGGGTTGTTTGTATTGTTGCATAATATTCTATTGCCTGGATGTACCACCATTTATTGAACCATTCATCTGATGAAGAACATCTTGATTGTATACAAGTTTTGGCAATTTTTAATGAAGGTGCTATACATATCCATGTGCAAGTTTTTTTATGGACATACATTTTCAAGTCATTTGGGTAAATACCAAGAAGTGTGATTGCTAGATCTTATGGTTTGAGTGTGTTTAGTTTTGTTGGAAGCCACCAAACTGTATTCCAAAGTGGTTGTACCATTTTACATTTTCACCACCAGTGTATGAGATTTTGTGTGGCTCCATACACTTGCCTGTATTTGGTTTTGTCAGTGTTCTGGATTTTGGCCATTTCAGTAGGCATGTAGTGGTATCTCATTGTTGTTTTATTTTCCTCTGCAGCATTAAACATAACTAAGGGTGTTAGATAATATTTTTTGCTGTTTTCCATTGCTGGTTTTGAAATTATACAATCTCTTAGCATTATTTTAATGATTTTATTTAAATAAGTATAATGCATTTTTAAATAAAAGAATAAAGGTTCTATTATACATCCTTTTGAAAAAACAGAACAAAAAGATTTCAAGACTGATGTATTCTAATCCAGTAACTCTCATATAAATGTAGCTAAGTAAATAATATTTTAAATAAATATTATTTTGAAATATAAGAAAATACAGAAAAGTGCATAATTCATAAGTGCATAACAGTGAATTATAACAATGTAAATATACCATTTTAGCCATCAAACAGATCTAGAAATAGAACATTACCAACATCTCAGAAACCCCTCTAATGCCTCTTTCTCAGTCATTGCATTTCCCGTTCTCCACAAAAATAATGATTATATTATTTATAATACCAAAGTTACTTTGCCTGTTTTTGAAACTTAGATGAATAAAATCAAATATGTGTGTTGTGCATGGTTATTTTTCTGCATAATTATAGTTACACATATATAGTTTTAGTAAACATCTCTACAGTTCCCTGCTACTGTTGATTATGTACCTGGTAGTGGAATTGTGTCACAGGATCTGCTACGCCTACAAATAGTAAATCATGCCAAAGGGTTTTTCCAAACTGTTTGCATTTTTGTGCACTCCCACTAGAAATCTATGAGAGTGTTATTTGTCCAACAACCTTTTAAAACTTATTGTCTGTCTTTTATCTTTAGGAAATCTGGTGGGATGTGGTAACATCTCATTGTGGTTTTAATTTGCATTTTACTGATGCTATCAAGGTTGAACAAAATTTTATTATCTTATTGACCATTTGTGTCTCTTATATTGTGAAGTGCCTATTTAAAGCCCCAACCCGCAATGTTTCTACTGGATAATAGGTCTTTACCTATCAATTGGTCAACATTTTTATATTTACAGATATAAGTTCTATATTGTATTTATAAAAAATACATTCACCCACATTGTGGCTTGCATTTTTGCTTCCTTTGTGTCATTTTTTTACTTTTTTGTGTGTTTTAAAAAAGATAGTCCTATAATTTTTCAAATAAATTACCAGCATTTTTCTTTATAATTAGTATTTTTTGTCGTGTTAAAAAAATTAACCTATCTCAATATCATGAAGACATTCTCAAATGTCATATTCCAGAGGCTTTAATATTTTACATGCTATATATAAATTTACAATTCATTTGATTTTGCTTATATATGGTGTGTAATCAGCTTTAAGTTATATATATATATATTTTTTTCCCTGTAGGGAATCCAATTGACTGAGCACCATCTATTGAAAATATAGTCCTTTACTGTCTACTGTTTGTACCCCATTGGCATAAGTCATGTGTCATACATTTAGGGTTGATTCCTGAACTTTTAATGTAATTACTGTGACCTACCTTTCTGTTTTTGTGCTAATGCTGTACTACCTGAATTACTGTAACTTCATAATGTCTCCATATTCAATAGTGTAATCCTTCTGCTTTATTTATTTTCCTTAAATTTGTTTTGACTACTCTCACTCTTTTAGATTGTTATACAGACTTTAGAATCAGAATATCAATAACTAGGGAAAAAAACTGTGGATAAATTACAGAAAACTGACTTCTTTTTAATACAAAATTGAGTCTTCCAATTCACCAAAATGGTAACCCTCTTTATTCAGGTTTTTCTACCATGTATCACTAATATTTAGAGTGTTTCTGTATAGACTTTATGCATATTTTGCATGGTTATTTTTATGCATAATTATAGTTATATATATATATAGTTTTATTATGCACATATGTTACAAACATATGTTATAGCTATGCATAGTTATATAATGCTTAGTTACTTTTAGAGCTATTATAATTTAAATCATTCTAATGTCATATTCAAAATGTTTGATGCTGTTATATAGAAATAAGATATTATTTTCATATTGATTCTATCTAATGATCTTGGTAAATTCACTTAATAATTCTAGTTGAGAGTCAGAAACATTTTTTACATGTTTTTATTCAGTAATAGCTTGAAGTCATGTGAGTAGCTGTATGTATAACTAATTTTGAAGCATCTACTAGAAGCGACATGTGGCTTAGTTTAAATTTGTGCACTAGGGTAAATTTCAACTGCCATGTATTTTACATTTGTTGACTTAATTACTTATTCTAATTTAATTTATTAAGTCCTCACAACAGTCTTATGAAGACATGGCAAGGATGTTGGAATGATGAGGCAAGGAATTTAAAATAATTATGGTTAATATAATAAGAGCTCTAGTGGATAAAGTAGAAATCATGTAATAGCAGTAGGACAATGTAAGCAAAGAGGTGGAAATCCTAGGAAACAATCAAAAAGAAATCCTAGAGTTAAAAAATGCTGCAACAGAAATGAAGAATGCCTTTAATGGATACAGCTGAGGAAATAATTTCTGAGGTAGACGATGTATCAATAGAAGCCTTAAAAATTGAAAAGCAAAGCAAGGGAACAGAGACTGAAAAAATCAAAACAGAATACCCAGGAACTGTGAAACAACTACAGAAGGTGTAACATACACATAGTGGGAATACCAGAAGGAGAGCAAAGAGAGAATGGAGCAGGAGAAATATTTGAAACAGTAAAAGAATTTCCCCAATTTAATGTTAGACACCAAACCAAACAAAGCTAAGAATTATATCTGACTTCTCCTCAGAAACCATGCAAGCAAAAAGAGAGTGAAATGAAATACTTCAATTGTTGAGAGAAAACAATCTACAAACCTAGAATTCTGTACCCTACAACATTATCCTTCAAAAGTAAAAGAGAAATAAAGAATTCCTTAGACAAAGAAAATTGAGGGAATTAGTTGCCAATAGACCTGACTAGCAAGAAATGTTTGTTTCAAAATGATAATAACAACGTGTTCAACTGTATAAATATATATATTTTAAAGTACTCACACTACCCATGAAGTCGTATAGTGTTATTTCAGAGTGGAGTTGGATTAGTTGTAAATGCCTATTGCAAGCTCTAGGGAAAACACTGAAAAAAGTAGAAGAAAAAAAAAAAGTGTAATTGATACGTTAAGAAAGGAGAGAAAACAAAATCATATAAAATGCTCAACTACAAACTGAAGTAACAGAAAAGGAGTAGGAGAAAAAATAGAAACAAAGAAAAAGAGCAACAAATAGAAAACAGTAAAGAATGTGGTAGATATTAATCCAACTTTATCAATAATCATTTTCAACATCATTGGTCTAAATGTACCAATTAGAACACAGAGATTGTCAGAGTGGATCAAAAACACAACCCAACTATATGTTGTTTATAAGAAATCCATTTTAAATATGAAGACACATACAGATTAAATGTAAACTGATAAAAATATGTCATGCTAATACTAATAAAAAGAAAGCAGGAGTAGCTATATAAATTGCAGAATGAGTAGATTTCAAAGAAAGGAAAGTTGTTAGGGATAAAGAAGGGCATTACATAATGATAAAGAGGTCAGTTATCCAAGAAGACATAACAGTTCTTAACATGTATGCACTAACAATAGAACATCAAACTACATGAGGCAAAAACTGATAGGACAGCAGGGAGAAATGGATGAGTCCACTAATATAGTTGGAGATTTCAACAACCCTCTATCAGAAATGAACAGATCCGATAGACAGAACATCTGTAAGGACTTAGTTGGATTCAATAACACCATAAATAAACTGGAAATAATTGACATCTGTATACTACTTCACCCCAAATAGCAGAATACATATTCTCCCAAGCTCACATGAAACTTTCAACAAGATAGACAACATTTTTTATACCATCTTTTTCTTAAGTATATTTGATTTAAAGTATTGTGTTAGTTTCAGGTGTATAGCACAGTGATTCAGTTGGGTTTTTTTCTGATTATATTCCATTGTAGGTTATTGCAAGATATTGAATATAATTCTCTGTGCTATACAGTAAATTCTTGTTCCTTAACAATTTTATGTATAGTAGCTTGTATTTGTTAATCCCACACTCCCCATTTGTCCCCCCCCTCTGTCTCTCCTTTGATAACCATACGTTTGTTTTCTATCTCTGAGTCTGTTTCAGTTTTGTTTGTAGGTTCATTTGTATTATTTTTTAGATTCCACATATAAGTGATACAGTATTTGACTTTCTCTGTCTGACTTACTTCACTAAGTATAATATTCTCTAGGTCTAATGTTACTGTAAATGACATGGTTTTATTATTTTTTCTTTTTTGGCTGAGTTACATTCCATTTCGTGTGTGTGCGTGCGTGTGTGTGTGTGTGTATATATATATATATATATATATATACACACACACACATACCACTTCTTCTTAAGCCAATCATCCACTGATGGGCACTTGGATTGCTTCCACGTTTTGGCTATTGTAAATAGTGCTGCTATAAACAATGGGGTGTATGTATCATTGTGAATTAGAGTTTTTATTTTTTCCAGATATATATGTCTAGGAATGGGATTGCTGGATCATATGGTAGCTCTGTTTTTAAAATTGGCAAAAGACCTTAAGAGACAATCCATCAAAAAAGCAAATAAGCATATGCAAATATTCTCCACATCTTGTGTCATTAGGGAAAGGCAAATTAAAACAACTTCATTCATAAATGTCAAAATGTGGAAGCAACCAATATGTACTTCAGTAGGTGAATAAATGAATAAACAGTGGTACGTCCAGACAATGGAGTATTATTCAACACTAAAAAGAAATGAGCTAATGAATCAACCATGAAAAGAATGGAGGAGACAAATTCATTTCACTAAGTGAAAGAAGCCAATCTGAAAAGGCTATGTACTGTATGATTCTGACCATATGACATTCTGAAAAAGGCAAAACAAAGGTGACAGTAAAAGGTTCAGTAGTTGCCAAAGGTAGAAAAGGGGTGAGATGAATAGGGGAAGCACAGTAGATCTTAAGGGCAGTGAAAATACTCTGTATGATACTATTATGATGGATACATGTCATTATACATTTGTCCAAACCCATAGAATGTATAACACCAAGATTGAAGCCTAAGGTAAACTATGGATTTTTTGTGATTATGATGTGTCAATGTAGGTTCATTTTGACTAACAAATATACCATTCTGGTGGTGAACGATGTTGATAATGAGGGAGGCTATGCATGTGCAAGGGCAGAGGATATATGGGAAATCTCTGTATATCCCTCTGAGTTTTGTTGTCAATCTAAATTGTCCTAAAGAAAGTCTTTACACACACACACACACACACACACACACACACACACACACAAATAACTCAGGGAGAGTTGTAGTTATGAGCCCTTTCCCATTAATATATTAGAAGATGTTTCAAGCAACTCATTAGTGGCTGAAAAAACTTAAACAAAATATGTGATGGTGAGCATGAATATATTTGATTTAATTAAAGATAAAAATGAAAGTGGATAAATGTGTAGTTGAATAATGTGGAAATATATGTTTTTATAAGGTAGAAATAAGAAAACTAAAAAGAGGAGAATGAAGAAGAGATAATAGGGGAAGTGGAATAAACTCAAATATTTTTGCATAGTTAATGGAGAAAGTATAATATATCATAAAAATCAGTGATAAGTTTAAAGATACAATATACTGCAAGCATAATAAAAACTATTAAAGATAAACACTAGAACAAATTTTGAAAATTTATTTCTTATTTATTTATTTTTTCACCACCAAAACTTTATTTTCCATTTGTCACCGATTGATCTCCTATACCCATTTTGCCCTGACCCAACATCTTCCTCTCTGGTAATTACTATTTTATTCTCTGTCTACATGTTTGTTTTTGTTTGGATTGGTTTTTTCATTTAAAAAATTTGAAACTTTAGAACCAAAAATTCCATCAGAATTTCCAAAGTAATGAAGGAGAAACAAGTAATTAGAGATAGAAATACAGTAAAAATGGAATAATATACACTTTAATTATAATATAATATGCAAGAATGATGACACATCATTCCTTCCATCAGTGAATGCAAATTGTCTTAATTCACTTACTTAGGATTCTTATAGTTTTCAACATATTTATTTTGAAAAATTTCTGACACACAGAAAATATTCATGAAAAATAAAACGAGCATTTCATAAAATCTTCACCCATATTTAGGAATTTTGGCCAACGGGAACATTTAAAGCTAGCTCTTGTGTATTGTGGAACTCTTTCCATCTTTTTAATCACTTACTTATTGGTACAATAACATGCTCCATTGTGCCCTGTATATTTCCCCTGCATAAGTCTAGAATCTACCAATACTGATGCTAGTTTTTTCATTATTAGGATATAGATTATATCATATTATGTCATTGTGTGTTGATAATGATATTTCTTATTCCGATCCAAAAATATAAGTTCTTTTCTTTTTTTTGCATTTCATATTTTTATCTTTTTTCTCCCATAGTGAAACACTTGATTCTACCAGACAGCAATATATTACTCATTTGTTCGATCTAATAATAAGCAGGATATAGTTTCAAAATTCAAAAACTACTAAAAACAAACTTACTGACTAAAGTGCAAATTGTCTTTGCAGTACTTATTCTTTTCCCCTCAAACTCTATCCTGCTAGGGATATATAGTTAAAATACTACGTTAGAAAGTTACTTAATTGCCTTAACTAGTTCTTTTTTAAAACTCTGTGGTTATGTTAAAATTTTATGTGAAATTATACTTAAATATTTTTATTTTTGTGTTCAGTGAGGTTTTCTCATTTTCCCCCCATCTTTGTTGATTGATATTTTTTATATATGTAAACCATATTATAATTCCAAAGTCAAAACTGTACTAACAGGTATACTTCAAGCAGTGTCTCTTGCCTTATCTCCTTCAAGTTAGCCCCATCTACCCAGTGGGTAATTATATTCCTTCATTTCCAGTTATTCTTATTATGCAAACATAAGTAAATGCAGGCATTTTTTAAAACTACCACCCTCCTTTTTTGATAACTTATTTGTTTATTTTAACACAAAGGAGAGCTTACTGTAGACAGTCTTTCCCCTTAACAATGTATACTGGAGATCACACTGTGGTTTACTTTTATTTTTTAAAAAAAAGCATTGTGTATCTTTGTCATTCTCTTCATTAATGTATATGAATTTCTTTTATCTACAGTTTTGCAAAAGTGTATATTGTCAACTTTTGAATTTTTGCCTAATTGGTGAGAAATAAAATTTCTGTGTCACTTTATTTTGCATTTCACTTATAGTTGAATCTAATCTTTTTTATGTCTTAGACTCATTTAATATTATTTTTTCACCAGGTTTTTTCTTTTTCCCACATTTTAAGTACTTTAAGCATATTAACCTTTTATGATCTTTTATAAATGGTGTATTCCATTTATCATCTGCCTTTTGATTCTTTGTGTTTGTTGTCAGAACAAATGTTAGTTTAGTCATAATTATCATTCTTTTCCTTTAATGCATCAAAAATTTGAATCATACTTAGAAAGTTTTTCCCAAAAGTTTTTTCTAGTAATTATATGATTTATTTTTATATTTACCTTCTTCTTCTATCTAGATTATTTTGGTGCATAGTGTGAGATATAGATTTAATTTTAATTTTTTCCTAATTGGCTATATAATTTTTCTAAAACAATTTATTGGAGTCCATTTTTGCTCCAGTGATTTGAGATGTCACTTTTATCAGATGCTAAATATTCATTTATATTGTGATACACATGTGAAGTTTCTATTTTATGTAGTGATTTATCTGTTACTTCAAAATTCACCATCATTTTCCCTTATTGTCTGCAGGCCAATGATCAGGTATCAGTATAGTTTGTACTCTGTACTCTGGGAGGAAGAGAGCACATGTTGAAAGGATTAGAAGGCTTGGCTAATATAGTTCAGTAGCAAATAGTGGATATGCTTGGAATTGATCATGAGTTTTTTTTGTTTTTTGTTTTTTTGACCATTCATGGAAGGCTGAATAGGATATAAATTATTGACATGGGAACACTCTCTCATGACTAGAGTTTCAACAACCTGGCATGAACTTTTGGAGTCAATACTAATCTGTTGCTGAAAATGTTCCTTGAAGCTTGTAAACATAGAAAGCCAATATTAGATGAGGTAAAGATTCTGGTACTACCTTTGAAGAATGTTTAGGAAGGGGTCAGAAAGCTTAAGATGAAAGACTGAAGAGTTAAATGGTTTTATATTGTGAGGCCAGAGAATCCACACTGGACCATATCCCCCAGGAGATCATAGAGCACATCTTTTTAAAGCAGTAAAAACCAACTGGTCAGTCACACTCCAGACTCTTTGAAAATCTGTCATGACTGTCTTCTGTAGGTGGAGGTTAACAGGAGATACTGCCATTGAAAACTCTCCCTAGAATTTCATAATGGCCAAGCAGCATTACTTAACCTATAGAAACAATGTGAAAGTAATTATAGTAACAATAATCAGACTGTAATTGCAGTCAGGGGGACTTCGACTCATAAGGATGGGTGGTGATGGTTGCTATATTCATAGGTGTCTGTTTGACTTCCAAGCAATCAAATACAAAAGTAATAATTTGTCACATTATATCTGCCTAAGTATCTACTCACTCACATTGTGTATAGTGCACACACAATACACAATATAATATATTAATAAATATTATTATATTTATAATATAATATAAATTTATTTTATATATATTCAAAGTTCATGATAGAATAGGTATGGTTTATCTATATATAGTCAAATTATCGGCATTTAGTGAATAGAGGTACACATTTCTGGAATGCATGCTTTGCTGCCATCATTCACTGATTCAGTCAGAGTTTATTGATCAAGCAGAACACTGGATTCTGGAATTGTGAAACACACACACACATACACAGATAGAATCTCTTCCATATGATCTTGTTCTGAGATGGACACATATGTAATTGTAATATATTAAAACTTAAAAATTATAAATCCAGTGTGTTTCAAGTAAAGGAAAACATAAAAGAAACATCTAAGTCTTCTATAGAAATTTTAAGAATGGCTTAGTACTTAAAGGATGAGTACAAACTTTCAAGGTTAACACATGGGGAATGTCTAAGAGAGTAAGTCATGTTCAAAACTTATAAGTATTTGAGAATTTCAGTTTGTAAAGTTCAAAGTGCATAAAAACCATGTGCCTTATTTAAATGGTATTCCATGCTGATGTGTCCCAATATTGAAGCAGAACCTTTGGGAATAAGGGTCAGATAAGTGTACTTCAAAATGCAATCTAAAAGAAATTTATGAACAGCCAGATTTAGAACCAGAAATGTAAGCAACAGTACCAGCAGATATAAATCAGATTAAAGAAATAGCAGGATAATGAGTGTCTCTGAATGATATTAACTGTCTTGATCAATGCTAAGAAGAGTGAAGAACATGAGCATTTTCTTTGGTTTTTCTAGTTAATTTTCAGTAGAAATTGTTTTTGAAGTTCCATTAAAGGCTAATGTTCCAGTAGCCCTATCCTTTGAATTTCTTACCACCTGTTCACAACTACTGAGAACAATTTACTGTTTATAATGTACACACACACTCTTAGACAGATACAAAAAACTGGTTTAATAGGAGCCCATGTGGAGAATTGGAATAGACACCCGGACTTCAGGGTTAATCATGATGCTTGGTGTAAAGTCTTAAGAGGAAATTACTGATTTAAAAAGATTAGTTGCTAAACCTACATAACAGTTAAAATCCATGTGATTAAACTCCAGGTGGCTCTGGACTTCGATGTATACTGTACAAGTCCCTTCAACTCTACACAGACGAAGTAAAATGATTGTCAGGAGTTGTGCTGAAACCTAAGGGCAAACCAGTTGATTATATGTTTTGTGTTTGCTGAGGAGCAACTGATAAAATGAAGACACTAAATTGACATAGAGTGTAACATCAGGACCAGGGTCCCATTTTAGGACACTTCTAAATCTTAACACTTCTCTCCTGTAATTGCTCTGACTTTTGAGTTCCATTTTACTTAATGACACTCAATGAACTGAATTGCTTCAGTGAAATGAGAAATCAACAAGCAAACTCTGTAGAGGGTTTGATTACATCCCTTGTTGTAGCCTAGTTTCTGAATAATCTTATACCTTGATTATATAATCTTTCACGGTTTATCCACTATTAAAGTAAAAGACCATTGGGGTGATATAATTCCCTACCATGTTTTGGTAACATTTATAGCTAAGATATTATAAATCCTAGCTAAATTTATAATATTTGAATTTGAAATTTCTCTTTTCCCTAAATTTATTGCTTTTAAATCCTGTAAGCTGAAAAATTTTGTACATGAATGCATATGTTTTTCTTAGTGATTATAATTCATATATTGCTTTTTCTGATCATTTGGTTAAAGTGTTAAGTGCTGATGACATTCCTACACTAATCTGTCCATTCAGAATAAATTTTATATTTCAAAATGATGTCTTACAGAAAGATGTAAAAACTAGGTTACCAGAAATTGAAGGTTTTGTAAATACTCCATTCTCATGCTGGAATTTAAAGCTCCCATGCATGCTGAGATTTTACGTACAGACTGAGATTTTCATATTTAAGCAGATGATAAAAGGCAAGTCAACAACTGCACCAGTGAGTTGCTAAGCCACCAGAGAAAAGCAAACTGTCCTAAGCATAAGAACCTGTCAAGCTGTGAGCTGTGGAATCCATAAGCTATGTATAAAAATGAGGTCAGTGAATCATGATCTCATTCTGAACAGAATTTGGATACACATGTACATCAGGATGACTTGTTTGAAGCCCAAGAGTTGGTGAAAATTACACATCGCAATACAGGGATATGCATGTGCATAAAGGAAAAATGAATTTTTTTTCATTAGATAAATGCACTTCCATGTGCAACAAGTCGAGTGGCAGTTCTTACTTTTATTTTTGCATATCCAGAACATCACCTTTTTAATTATAACTATTACAACTTACAAAATGTTAACACGTTTTTTTAACCTGGCTCATTTCAGAAACTGTACAGAAATACAGCATGATAACATATTACTAAGAGAGAATCTATAAAAAATAATGACAATAATACACTTTTGGTTAGCAACATTATTTGAGAGTTACTATGAGCAGAAAAGACTTTTACATATTTTTGGAAAGAATCAATAAATTTCCTCATTCTTCTCAAGTTACATAACTTAAGCATGTTTTGTAAGGTATAAATTCAAACCCAGTCCAGAAAACAGGTTATCTGTGAGAACATAAATAACTGCCCTATCTGGTGAAATGCAGGATGGCAAAAGGGATAGAAAACACAAATTTTTGAAAGAAATTAAAATAATCTTTTGCATTTTATGGTCACTGATACACAGGACATAAAAGAGGAGCTAGATTTCATTAACAGGGAGTTAATGGATATTAAAGTGTCATCCAGTGTCATAAGAGGAAAACCTACCACATAGCAACAGACCTCTCAAGTATCAGCTCCAGTCAAAAATAAAGTCTAAATGATGACACATTAAAAAAAAGACTGACGAACACTTATTTGTAAACCTTAATATATTAACAATATAATTTTCTGAATAAAAAGAGATGGAACTTGCTGATTTAGGGAATGAACCAAAAGGGACTAAACTATATGTAAAAAGTTGAAATATTATAATATTATATCTGCAAATAGAAATATATATTTCATTGCACTTTTGTAACCATTACAGGGAAGAATGTTATGATAAAAAGATAAATTGATGCTTTACAAGATTAGAAGTTCTTTGATCAAAGAGAATATATCATTATCTTTTTTTAAACCCAAGAGCTATCATAGATTCTTAATTGTAGTAAGCCTACAAAAATGTTAAAAATAGACTTTCTATAATTTGCAAGAATTAAGGAAGTACAGACTTAGGGACAGAGAGATAATATAAAAAAGAGATGACTGTACAGCACTATGTATTTTTGCAGACTAAGAAAAAGAGATCAAATAAAAGAGGCCTGGTTTAGCCACTGTGGAAAACATTATGGAAGTTGCTCAAAAAATTTAAAAAGAACTACCATAGGATCCAAGATTCTATTTCTGGATATATATCCAAAGGAAATGAAAATAGGAGTTTGAAGAGATGTCTTCACCTCTATGTTCATTGCAACATTATTTACAAGAGCTAAGACATGGAAACAACTGAAGTGTCCATCAACAGATGAATAGATAAAGATGTGGAATATATATGTGTATAGATATTCCACCATCTTATATATATGTGTGTGTGTGTGTGTGTATGTATATAAGTTTGAGAAAGACAAATACTGTATGATATCACTTCTATGTGGAATCTAAAAAAGTTGAACTCAGAAAAACAGAGAGTAGAAGAGTGGTTACCAGGGGCTAGGATGGGAGATAGGAAGATGTTTAAGGGTGCAAACTGGGAGATAGTAAATGAATACATCCTATAGAGTTGTAATGCACAGCATAGTGATAATAGTCAATTATACTGTATTATAAACTTCAAAGTTGCTAAAAGGCTGCATCTTAATTGTTCCACCATGAAAAAAGAAGTGATAATTATGTGTTGTTATAGAGGTATTAGATAATGCTGGTGGTGATTATTTTGCAACATATAAATGTATAAAATCAACAAGTTGTACACCTTAAACTTGAACAATGTTATATGTCAATTATATTTCAGGTTAAAAAAAATCCTGAAACTGGTTTTCTCTGCCTCTTGTGGAGAGAAAGCTGAGCCTTGTTTAAGAAAGTAATTTATTGAGTTACTTTACATGTTGCTATGTGGCCATGATATAGCTCTAACTACACAAAATTAAAGAAACTAAAGATTACATAAGACTATTTATTTGTCAGTTTATTTATTTTTAAACTATAAATATATAAGTGACTTTATACATCTGGGGTTTTGGAGAAAGGTAACACTTCCTGATGCTATAAAATGCTATGTATCTCTTAGAAAATTAGATATAACATATTGCAAATCCCTCACTTGACAGGTAAGAAAACTGAACCCTAGAAGTATGAAATTACTTACTCACAAACACATATAAAGAGAACCAATTATAGTTTATGTCTCCAGACTCTAAAACTAGTATTTTGCCCTGGTACAACACAATAAACCCTAATAGAATGCAATAATTCAAATGAGGGACCATGGTTCTATGATTGTTTCAGAAATTCCATCCTACCACGAGAAAGAAATAACTTCCTATTCACTAGGAGTTGAAGTGTTGGAAAATTAGAATATCTTCTGGTTTTTCACAAACATTACTGAGTAGTTTATGGATGGCAAACTGCATAAATGTCTGCTTGGTTTTCCAAAAACGAGAGAGGGGATTGAGAATCCATGAGTCAAAGGAGAAGAAAGAATACCTTACTCTATACTATTAATAAACTGCCCTAATAACTTTACTATTTTAAGATGATAGGAAGCATCCATTCCAACTACCTGAACTTTGTTTTAATATGCTTCATGGCTTCCTAGAAACATAATTAATCAAAAAGTTCTGTGGGGTGGGGGGACCTTCAAGATGGCAGAAGAGTAAGATGTGGAAATCACCTTTCTCCCCACAAGCACATCAGAAATACATCTACATGTGGAACAATGCCTACAGAACACCTACTGAATGCTGGCAGAAGACCCCAGTCTGCCCAAAAGGCAAGAAACTCCACACATACCTGAGTAGGGCAAAAGGAAAAAGAAAATATAAAGACAAAAGAATAGAGATGGGACCTGCATCTCTGGGAGGGAGCTGTGAAGGAGGAAAAGTTTCCACACACTAGGAAGCCCCTTCACTGGCAGAGACGGGGGCGGAGGGGGGAAGCTTCAGAGCCACAGAGGAGAGCACAGCAACAGGGGTGCAGAGGGCAAAGTGGAAAGATTCACACACAGAGGATCAGTGCTGACCAGTACTTACCAGCCTGAGAGACTTGTCTGCTCACCTGCCAGGATGAGTGGGGGCTGGGAGCTGAGGCTCAGGCTTTGGAGGTCAGATGCCAGGGAGAGAACTAGGGTTGGCTGTGTGAACACAGTCTGAAGGGGGCTATTGCATCACAGCTAGCTGGGAGGGAGTCTGGGGGAAAATCTGGACCTGCCTAAGAGGCAGGAGACCATTGTTTTAAGGTGCACAAGGAGAGGGGATTGCATCTTTGTCTGCCCACAGAATTCAGAGCACTGCCTAAATGAGCTCCAGAGATGGGCATGAGCTATGGCTAGCAGCTCGGACCCCATAGACAGGCATGAAACGCTAACGCTGCTGCTGCAGACATCAGGAATCCTGTGTGCAAGCACAGGTCACTATCCACACCTTCCCTCCCCAGAGCCTGTGCAGCCTGCCACTGCCAGAGTCCCGTGATCCAGGGACAACTTCCCTGGGAGAACACACTGCGCGCCTCACGGTGTTGCAACATCACATGGCCTCTGCTGTCACAGGCTCACCCCACATTCCAATTATAACTACAGTACCTTTCCCTCCCTCTGGACTGAATGAGCAAGAGCCCCCTAATCAGCCACTGCTCTAACCCCATCCTGTATGGGTGGGAACAGATGCCTGAGGGCAACCACAAGCAGAAGTGGGGCCAAAACCAAAGCTGAACCCCAGGAGCTGTGCAAACAAAGAAGAGAAAGGGAAGTTTGTCCCAGCAGCCTCAGGAGCAGATGATTAAATCCCCACAACCAACTTGATGTACCCTGCATTCTGTGGGATAACTGAATAGACAATGAATCATCCCAGAATTGAGAAAGTGGACTTTGGGAACAAATGTAGACTTGGAGTTTGCTGTCTGCACTGGTTTTTTTCTGATTTTTATGTTTATCTTAGTGTAGTTTTTAGTGCTTGTTATCATTGGTGGATTTCTTTATTGGTTTGGTTGCTCTCTTCTTTTATTTATTATTATTCTTTTACTTTAATAATTTTATTTATTTATTTTATTTTATTTATTTATTTTTTCTCCCTTTTCTTCGGAGCCATGTCGCTGACAGAGTCTTGGTGTTCCGGCCTGGTGTCAGGCCTGAGCCTCTTCGGTGGGAGAGCCGAGTTCAGGGTATTGGACCACCAGAGGCCACCCAGCCCCATGTAATACCAATCAGCGACAGCTCTGCCAGAGACCTCCGTCTCAGTGCTAAGACCCGGCTCCACCAAACGTCCAGCAACTTCCATGCTGGATGCCCCATGCCAAACAATTAGCAAGACAGGAACACAACACCACCCATTAGCAGAGAGGCTGCCTAAAATCATACCACGTTCATAAACCACAAAACACACCACCGGAGGCGGCGCTAGCACCAGAAAGACAAGATCCAGCCACACACCAGAACACAGGCACCAGTCCCCTCCATCAGGAAGCCTACACAAGCCATTGAACCAACATCACTCACTGGGGGCAGACACCAAAAAGAATGGGAAATATGAACTAGCAGACTGCAAAAAGGAGACACCAAACATAGCAAGTTAAACAAGATGAGAAGGCAGGAAATATGCAGCAGATGAAGGAGCAAGGTAAAAACCCACCAGACCAAACAAATGGAGAGGAAATAGGCACTCTACCTGAAAAAGAACTCAGAGTAATGATAGTAAAGATGACCCAAATCTTGGAAATAGAATGGAGAAAATACAAGAAATGTTTAACAAGGACCAAGAGGAACTAAAGAGCAAACGAACAATGATGAACAACAAAATAAATGACATTAAAAATTCTCTAGAAGGAATCAATAGCAGAATAACTGAGGCAAAAGAACGGAAAAGTGACCTGGAACATAATAGTAGAAATAACTACCACAGAGCAGAATAAAGAAAAAAGAATGAAAATAATTGAGGAGAGTCTCAGAGACTTCTGGGACAACATTAAATGCACCAACATTTGAATTATAGGGGTCCCAGAAAAAGAAGAGAAAAAGAAAGGGTCTGGGAAAATATTTGAAGAGAATATAGTTGAAAACTTACCTAACTTGGGAAAGGAAATAGTCAAGTTCAGGAAGCACAGACAGTCCTATACAGGATAAATCAAAGGAGAAACTCGCCAAGACACATATTAATCAAACAACCAAAAATTAAATACAAAGAAAAAATATTAAAAGTAGCAAGGGAAAAGCAAAAAACAATATACAAAGGAATCCCTGTAAGGTTAACAGCTAATCTTTCAGCAGAAACTCTGCAAGCCAGAAGGGAGTGGCAGGACATATTTAAAGTGATGAAAGGGAATAACCAACAACCAAGATTACTCTACCCAGCAAGGATCTCATTCAGATTCGATGGAGAAATTAAACAGTTTACAGACGAGCAAAAGTTAAGAGAATTCAGCACCACCAAACCAGCTTTACAATAAATGCTAAAGGAACTTCTCTAGGCAGGAAACACAAGAGAAGGAAAAGACCTACAAAAACAACCCCAAAACAATTAAGAAAATGGTAATAGGAACATACAAATCAATAATTACCTTAAATGGAAATGCATTACAGGTTCCAACCAAAAGACACAGACTGGCTGAATGGATACAAAAACAAGAGCTGTATATATGTGGTCTACAAGATACGCACATCAGACCTAGGGACACATACAGACTGAAAGTGAGGGAGTGGAAAAAGATGTTCCATGCAAATGGAAATCAAAAGAAAGCAATGCTCTTATCATTAAAATAAAGTCTGTTACAAGAGACAAAGGGAGACGCAACATAATGATCAAAGGATCAATCCAAGAAAAGATATAACAATTGAAAATATTTATGCACCGAACACAGGAGCATCTCAATACATAAGGCTAACAGCCATAAAAAGGGAAATTGACAGTAATACAATCATAGTAGGGGACTTTAACAGCCCACTTTCACCAATGGACAGATTATCCAAAATGTAAATAAATAAGGAAACACAAGCTTTAATGATACATTAAGCAAGATGGCCTTAATTGATATATATAGGACATTCCATCCAAAAACAACAGAATACACTTTCCTCTCATGTGCTCATGAAACATTCTCCAGGATACATCACATCTTGGGTCACAAATCAAGCCCTGGTACATTCAAGAAAATTGAAATCATATCAAGTACATTTTCTGACCACAGCATTATGAGACAAGATATCAATTACAGGGAAAAAACTAAAAAACACCAACACATGGAGGCTAAACAATACGCTACTAAATAACCAAGAGATGACTGAAGAAATCGAAGAGGAAATCTTAAAAATTACCTAGAAACAAATGACAATATAAACACGACAACTAAAACCTATGGGTAGCAGCAAAAGCAGTTCTAACAGGGAAGTGTATAGCAATACAATCCTACCTCAAAAAACAAGAAAAATCTCAAATAAAAAACCTAAACTTACATGTAAAGCAATTAGAGAAAGAACAACAACAACAACAACAACAAAAAAAAACCCGTGAAGTTAGCAGAAGGAAAGAAATCATAAAGATCAGATCAGAAATAAATGAAAAAGAAATGAAGGAAACAATAGCAAAAATTAATAAAACTAGAAGCTGATTCTTTGAGAAAATAAACAAAATTGATAAACCATTAGGGAGACTCATCAAGAAAAAAAGGGAAAAGACTCAAATCAACTGAATTAGAAATGAAAAAGGAGAAGTAACAACTGACATTGCAGAAATACAAAGGATCATGAGAGATTACTACAAGCAACTATATGCCAATAAAATGGACAACCTGGAAGAAATGGACAAATTCTTAGAGAAGCAAACCTTCCAAGACTGAACCACAAAGAAATAGAAAATATAAACACATCAATCACAAGCACTGAAATTGAAACTGTGATGAAAAATCTTCCAACAAACAAAACCCCAGGACCAGATGGCTGCTCAGGCTAATTCTATCAAACATTTGGAGTAAAGCTAACACCTATCCTTCCCAAACTCTTCCAAAATATAGCAGAGGGAGGAACACCCCCAAACTCATTCTACAAGGACACCATCACCCTGATACAAAAACCTGACAAAGATGTCACAACAAAAACTACAGACCAATATCACTGATGAACATAGTTGCAAAATTCCTCAACAAAATACTAGCAAACAGAATCCAACAGCACATTTAAAGGATCAGAAACCATGATTAAGTAGGGTTTTTCCCAGGAATGCAAGGATTCTTCAATATACACAAATCAATCAATGTGATACACCATATTAACAAATTGAAGGAGAAAAACCATATGATCATCTCAATAGATGCAGAAAAAGCTTCTGACAAAATTCAACAAGCATTTAGTATAAAAAGTCTCCAGACAGTAGGTATAGAGGGAACCTACCTCAACATAATAAAGGCTATATATTACAAACCCACAGCCAACATCATTCTCAATGGTGAAAACCTGAAACCATTTCCTCTAAGATCAGGAACAAGACAAGATTGCCCACTCTCAGCACTATTATTCAACATAGTTTTGGAAGTTTAGCCACAGCAATCAGAGAAGAAAAAGAAATCAGAGGAATCCAAATCAGAAAAGAAGAAATAAAACTGTCACTGTTTGCAGATGACATGATACTATACATAGAGGATCCTAAAGATGCTACCAGAAAACTACTAGAGCTAACCAATTAATTTGGTAAAGTAGCAGGATACAAAATTAATGCACAGAAATCTCTTGCATTCCTATTCACTAATGATAAAAAAACTAAAAGAGAAATTAAGGAAACACCCCTATTTACCATTACAACAAAAAGAATAAAACACCTAGTAATAAACCTACCTAAAGAGAATAAAGACCTGTATGCAGAAAAATATAAGACACTATTGAGAGAAATTAAAGATGTTACAAACAGATGGAGAGATATACCATGTTCTTGAATTGGAAGAATCAACATTGTGATAATGGCTATAGTACCCATAGCAATCTACAGATTCAATAAAATCCCTATCAAACTACCAAGGGTATTTTTCACAGAACTAGAACAAAATTTTTACAATTTGTATGGAAACACAAAAGATCCCAAATAACCAATGCAATCTTGAGAAAGAAAAATGGAGATGGAAGAATCAGGCTCCCTGACTTCAGACGATACTACAAAGCTACAGTGTTCAATACAGGATGGTACTGGCACAAAAATAGAAATATAGATCAATGGAACAGGATAGAAAGCCCAGAGATAAACCCACAAACATATGGTTACCTTATCTTTGATAAAGGAGACCAGAATATACAATGGAGAAAAGACAACCTCTTCAATAAGTGTTGCTGGGAAAACTCAACAGCTACATGTAAAAGAATGAAATTAGAACACTCCCTAATACTGTATACAAAAATAAACTCCAAATGGATTAAAGACCTAAATGTGAGGCCAGACACTATAAAACCCTTAGAGGAAAACATAGGCAGAACACTCTATGACATAAATCACAGCAAGATCCTTTTTGACCTACCTCCTAGAGAAATGGAAATAAAAACAAAATAAACAAATGGGAGGTAATGAAACTTAAATGTTTTGCACAGCAAAGGCAACCATAAACAAGATGAAAATACAACTCTCAAAATGGGAGAAAATATTTGCAAATGAAGCAACTGACAAAGGATTAATCTCCAAAATTTACAAACAGCTCATGCAGCTCAATGTCAGAAAAACAAACAACCCAATCCAAAAATGGGCAGAAGACCTAAATAGACATTTCTCCAAAGAAGTTATACAGATTGCCAAGAAACACATGAAAGGTTACTCAACATCACTAATCATTAGAAATGCAAATCAAAACTACACTGAGGTATCACCTCACACCAGTTAGAATGGCCATTATCAAAAGATCTAGAAACAGTAAATCCTGGAGGGGGTGTGGAGAAAAGGGAACCCTCTTGCACTGTTGGTGGCAATGTAAATTGATACAGCCACTATAGAGAATAGTGTGGAGGATCCTTAAAAAACTACAAATAGAACTACCATATGACCCAGCAATCCCACTACTGGGCATATACCCTGAGAAAACCATAATTCAAAAAGAGTCATGTACCACAGTGTTCATTGCAGCTCTATTTACAATGGCCAGGACATGGAAGCAACCTAAGTGTCCATCAACAGATGAATGGATAAAGAAGATGTGGCACATATATATGATGGAATAAAAAGAAACAGCCATAAAAAGAAACAAAATTGAGTCTTGTAGTGAGATGGATGGACCTAGAGTCTGTCATACAGAGTGAAGTAAGTCAGAAAGAGCAAAACAAATACTGTATGCTATCACTTATATATGGAATAAAAAACAAATGGTTCTGATGAACCTAGGGGCAGGACAGGAACAAAGTCGCAGACATAGAGAATGAACTTGAAGACAGTGGAAGGGGATGGGTAAGCTGGGACAAAGTGAGAGAGTAGCATTGACATATATACACTACCAAATGTAAAATAGATAGCTAGTGGGAAGCAGCTGCAAAGCACAGGGAGATCAGCTTGGTGCTTTGTGACCACCTAGAAGGGTGGGATGTGGGAGTCGGAGGGAGATGCAAGAGGGAGAGCATATGGACATATATGTATACATATAGCTGATTCACTTTATTATACAGCAGAAATTAACACAACATTGTAAAGCCAGTATACTCCAATAAAGATGTTAAAAAAAATGCTGAAGAAAGCAAAGAGCAGTAAGAGGTAAGATATTTTTTAAATTAATTTTTATTGGCATATAGTTGATTTACAATGTTGTGTTAGTTTCTGCTGTACAGCAAAGTGAATCAGTTATACATATACATATATCCACACTTTCCAAACTCTGTGTTACTATAAAACTGATTTTTTTTTGTCTGTCACAGTCTCACTTTTGCTGTTTTTTTGCAGAACAACAAAAACTAAAGTTATATTTTTTCTATATCTGCTTACAATGAAAGCTGCTAAAATTAGCAAAATTGGGTGGGAAAGTTGTGAAATATCTGTTATTTTCTACTAGTGGCTCTTATGTTTCTAAACTTTTTACCAATCATGGTACCTATTCTGTTTGATCATTATTGCTGAATATTTACCTCATGGTCTCCTTATTCCCAGTGTCATACTAAATCATATTGGAGCTAAGGCAAAAGGAAAAATCAATAATCCTAACTATTTAAAATTTTGATATTTTTTAATTATGGATTTTCTTCACATTTCATTTGTAAAATATAATTTAACATGGCTATGGATGTTTTCATGCCACTTAATTTGTGTTCCTAAACACAGAGAAATACAAAGTCTACAAAAGAGATTTTTAAAAATCTATGAAAATAAATCAGTGAAAATATTTCATTCTGACCGAAAGATGTGATAAAATGACATCATTTGAACAGGGATTAAAGGGTAAGTCTTTGAAAAGCAGAACCAGGCACCAGCGTTCAAGTTCAGATTAATGACGTTAGAAGACACTAGGAAAAAGACCAGCTGCAGCAGACAAGTGAAGGCACTGCATTGTACTCTGAACCTAACTCAGTGACCCAGAATAGCTCAGGATTTATTATTTTAAAAAATTTGGCTTTGGGTTAATATTCTGTTAGAGGATGAGATTTCAGCACATACATGGAAATTTGAAAATATTTAAGGGAGATTAGAGTATTGAAGAATAGATGTTAGTGGAGTTCAAAATGTCAGGGACTGTATTAAAATACTAATTTTGATGTCAAATTCACACAAAAAATAGTAGCATGAAATTTGAAGAAGAGAAATATATAAATGATTTTCTGATCTCACCAAGACAGTTTTCAAGGATGTTAGGGGAATTGGGAGAGAATGGTATAAGCAGATTGTAATTGGTAAATGGCTAAGAGATGGTATTAGAAATGGCCCAAAATACACATTTAGGAAGAAGATATACAGCAAATACTGTCCCTCATATTGCATTTTAAGGAGTACAAAAATGTGCAAAGAGAGAGTGTTCTTTGAAGACGTTTTTAGATACAGGGTTGGAAAGTGAGTTTTAGTCTGAAGATAGTCAATTTCAACAGAAGTTTGAATGTGGATAAGATCCTTTTAGAAATGTTTCCAAACGTGAGGAGCATTTCCCCAAAAGAATGTGATCAAGACAATAGAAGGAAAGTTTGGCCAGACAGGATATTTTAAATAAGGCAAAACAATGAGACCATATGCATCACAAAGAATATCTTCCCCAACTTAATTCTTGCAAAGTGAAATGATGCTCTTTGCTGTCAATCCCTGTACCCAGTATTTCATCTGAGTTAAGACACTAAATCCCACCTCCTTGGCAGTGAGGAAATGATTCAATTTAAGATCTGTAATTGTATATTCATAAGCTTACTTTTTTCTCATGATTATCCCTTTTAATATACTCAGACATGACCACTATAAACCAGAACGCTGGGACTTTTCAAACAGCTTGGACGGAGCATCTCTTCAGGATAGATAGTCATGCAAAATGGAGCTTAGTTTTAAAGGATAATACCACCACCACCAACAACAACCCCCAGATATATTCATAAAATTAAGTTTGAACACGTATTTTTCACATTTCTTAATTCCACAGTCCTTGCCAGCATAAATTAAAACGTCATCTCTCTTAATTAACTTTACACTAAAATTGTATGAAAAAAAGGAAAATGTTAAAATCATAAAATCCCAGACTTTCAAGCTAGCATTTAAATTCATAACGTTTGAGGTAGAGGGAATTGAAAATATTGAAATCCTACCTAATTAACTTGAAGAGTATTCCTATGCTAATATCTCAAGTGATTTTATACATTTATTTTTATGAAGAAAACATGATAAATAATATACTATTATAGCCTTTCCACATTACTCAGAGAAGAACAATTTAGGTTGTAGGAAGAAAAAAAGTTCAAAACAAGGTTTTTCTCCATAATTCTTCTAAGTTCCTTTTCAAGGTCTCAACATTATTTAAGAAAAATTGATGGAATACAAGTTAAAACAAAAAATGATTTTATATCAGAAAAAGTTCATGCATGAGGCAATATAAATTATAAACCATAAATAAAATCATTTAGATGTCAGTGAAACTAATTGGAGTGTCAGATTTGTCATAAATAGTCAACGTCTTCTTTCAAATGATATAATTTCAAAGCTATGTATTTGTATCTCAATTAAATTTTTTAGACCTCCAAGGGAATTAGTGCTCATCTTGGCCCTTATGAGGTTTCTTTTCTCTGAAAGAACAGATGAATCTTAGTAATTTATATAACTCGACTATGCGGTGGAACCCTGATACTGTCAGTTACATGCAACAACCACTGACTTCTGGCATTAGAAGCCCAGGTCCTGTCCTTCCTGACTTCTCAGGTTATTCACAGCAATCCTTTCTTCCTAATGTTTGGTCCTAACCTTCCTCTAATAACCCTACTCCTTCCTGAAGTAAAGTACCTACCACTGAATATTCCAACCATGGTCCATGATAAATTTTATCATAAATATTGGTTAATTATTCAACATTTAATAAATATTAAATTCCACTTTCCAATTCTTACTGCCAGCCACAATCTATCAATATATTTTATTGTGACTTTCTTGTGGTCTTTGTATTCACATCTCTTCCTCTAAAAGCCTTGGAGATCAGAGTTTGGAGGGTTTTGTTTGTTTGTTTCTTAATCCAGTAAAACAGTTATTTTGGAGACAGGAAGACATTCTTGAAAAGTTATTCTTAAAGACATGATATTCATCACTACTATTTTGGAATATTGAATAACATTCTAATTAACAGATCATTTTGAATGCAACTTGAAACAAATAGCAATTTAGTAAAACTACTTAAGATATAGAAATAAGATTTGAAGAAGGGAAAAAATATGCTTCAGGAAAGGAGTAAAGTTAGAATCCAAAATCTTTGCTGTAATTTCTGGGTAGTCTGTAAAATCTCCCAGTCTCTTACAAATCTATCCTACTCCCTTGTGGTTCATATCATCTAGATTTTTTGCTCTTTCTACTTCATACTTGTGATCTGCCAACAGCCTCATCACTCTTTCTTATGAAGTATTCTACTGACCTTTTTGTTGTTTTTACATGATAATTTTATCCAGAATTCTTGATGACATTCACAAGAACTTGTGTGACTTGAAAATGTTTCCTTTCATTCAACCTCAACACCACATTTCCAATTGTCACACCCTGGACCACATTATCATCCCAAACTGCTCCTCTTCAAAAGCCTTGAAAGCAAATAACGCACATGTTGTGTCAATGGCCCCTTAGACTTTTAGCTTCTCTGCTCGTTTTCCTAATTAATATCACTCATCATAGTGGGACTAACAATCCTTTGAAGATCTCACCGTTTTTCATTATTTTAAGCTATGTTATACTTTACATTTCCTTCTTATGTTCATTAGATTCCATGGTCTGTCACAATATTTATTCCACTCAATTTTTAAAAAATAAGTCCTTCCATCACACTCAATCTCACAAAATTTACATGATTTCCTCACTTAGAGTTAAAATAGTTTCTGAATATTGCCTGGCAAGTTTACTATGTTCCTGTAGTAGGTTTACTCTCCTACTCTAAAACTGCTGTACCTTACCTTTTCCTTACTCAAATTACCTTCCTTAGTTCTTTCCTCCCTCAAATTTACTTTCTTAGTTCTTTCCTCTCACCCAAGCTAATAACATGATCTAATACTCCATTGATAAATATAAAGCACAAGAAAATCGAACCATTATGCTTCTACCACCAAATCTTCAAGCTGTTCTAAAAGCCATCCTTTTTATAACCAGGGATATTTCTCTCCTATTGTTAAATGGAAATACCTTTACGTGTCTCTAGATTCTATTTTCATTAACTTCCAAACACATTCTTTCTCCAGGCACCCTCTCTTCTATATCATCACTATCTCTCTTTAAAACAACATGAATAAAAAATGCCCTGTTTCCTAAACAATGTTGTAAGTTCCCCAAACAATAGCAACACTCCCTGTGTCCATATAAATGTCCATCCATTCTATTATTTCCCAGTCCCCACAGAGCAAAAACTGTCAAATGTCAGCACATTATCTCTGCACATCCATACAACCTATTTACTCACCACCCCAGTTTATCCTGGTTTCACCTGCATTTCATTAGAAATATTGCTTTCAAGTTCAACAATTAGCTCCATATTTTCTAAGCCAATATTGTCCCTTTTACCTTTATTTTTCATTTTAGATTGTATCAAAAATAATCCATCTTATTCCTCACCACATGACATATAATTAGCATTGTGCTAAGCCATTTTACTCTTCTGCTTCTTATACTGCTTTTTCTTTTCAGCCCCTGCACTCGTGCTAACCTTCATGCACCCAGTTTACTAATTAAATGTCTTTACAAGGATGTGAAAGTTGTGTTGTAAGCAGGTTCTAATTGAATAACAGATTTCATTCTATTTCTTATTTTTGTTTTACTCTACCCTGTATTTTTTAAAGTTCTAAACATGTTGCTATATGTGCATTTGATTTGCTATTACTAACTTCATTGTACTCCATCGTATCATCCACACACTTCACACTTTTCTTCTTTTTCTTTTTTTTTTTTTTGGCCATACCAGGTGGCATGCAGGATCATAGTTCCCCGACCAGGGATCGAATCCATGCCTCCTGCAGTGGAAGTTCAGAGTCCTAACCACTGAACAGCCAGGGAATTCCCTCCACACACTTTTCTTAACAAATTCTCTAGATGTTCACCAAGGTTACCTCCATTTCCATGCTCACACAAAAGTACTGGGAAAAGCATCACAATTGCTCTGAAATGGAACATGTACTATTTTTCTGACTTGATTATATTCATAATTAATTTTACTGTGAACTGCCAACTTACTTAGAATTGCCCTCAATGGTTATACCTCCTCCAAAAGTGCATAGTTCATGTAGGGTCTTCTTGTTATCTTCATGAAAATTTTGCCTAATCTGATCCTCTAATTTTTTGCTACTTAGACAGTTGGTAAATCATTTTCTTTTTCTTCCTCTTTCTCCTTCTCTCCTTTTCTTCCCTCTCTCTCCTTCCCTTCCTCTATTAGTCTGTCTCTCTCTCTCTTTTTCTTACGTTCCCCAATCTATGAAAGTTGAGCAACTATTCACTATTTTGTCATTCAGTTCTACCCTTCTGTGACCCTACCCATGCCCAGTTTTGTGCTTATTTTTATTTTCTTGTTGAGTTGCAGGAGGTCCTTTTATTTTAATTAATAAAGCTTTGTCAACTTTATAGAATAGAATGTTTTCTGTTAGTCTCTTACCTATCTATTACATGTGTGTATCATGCTCAGTTTTTAATACTAATATAATCAAATGTATCATTTTTATTATGGTGATTTTCTAAATAAAAGTATTAATAATAATGATATAACTTTAATTTTAACACTTACTTTGTGTTAGACACATATAGGTACTTTATATATATGTATGTATTTTAAAATTTATATGGAGAATAAAACTTATTGTCTAGAAAGTCTTTATCACTCCCAAATTATAATGTGTTCTCTACAAATTTATTCTTTTAGAATTAAGTATTGACTGTCCACATTTAGGTTTAGAATTCATTTGAGATCATCTTTGTACATGTCATAATGTAGGTCACGTTTTAGTTTTCTCCATATTGTGAAATGATTTTTTAGTCACTATCTACTAAACAATCCATTTTTCCCTTATTTGTAGTGCCTTCTCTATAGCTTATCACTTATAAAGCATTTATGCACTATGATCTACTGTTCATTATTACTACAAAATTTTACTAAATATGTCAGGTAGAAAAGATGCTCTATTTCAAATGTATATTTCATTCATGAGTTATAAATTCCACATGTATTTTAGAATGTTTGATGTATTCTTTTCTTTTTTTGAATTTTTATTGGAGTATAGTTGATTTACAATGTTGTGTTCGTTTCAGGTGTACAGCAAAGTGAATCAGTTATACATATACATATATACTCTTTTTTTTTTAGATTCTTTTCCCATATAGGCCATTACAGAGTACTGAGTAGAGTTCTGTGTGCTATACAGTAGGTCCTTATTTGTTATCTATTTTATATATGGTAGTGTGTATATGTCATCCCAATCTTCCAATTTATCTCTCCCCCACCCCTTGCCCCCTGATAACCATAAGTTCGTTTTCTACATCTATAACTCTGTTTCTGTTTTGTAGATTAGTTTATTTGTACCCTTTTTTTAGATTCCACATATAAGTGACATCATACAGTGCCTTTCTCTGTCTGACGTATTTTACTTTGCACAATACCCTCAAGGTCTATTCATGTTACTACAAATGTCAAGATTTCATTCTTTTTATGGCTGAATAATATTCCACATATAAGTGATATCATGATATTTGTCTTTCCCTGTCTGACTTACTTCAGTCAGTGTGACAATCACTAGGTGCATCCATGTTGCTGCAAATGGCATTATTTCGTTCTTTTTTATTTTAAACAAACTCTTCATATTTTTAGTTATAACAGTATTGAATGTATATATTTTTAAAAGATGCACTAATATATTTACAATCGCAAACTATAGAATCAATTAACATGGTATTATATCTCTGCGTATTCAGTTTCTCCTTTTTTTTTTTAAATAAGAATGCTATAGTTACTCTATAAAGGATTTGTATAGTCTTGTTAGGTTGATTCCTAGGGTCACTGTAGCTTATTTATTGCTTATTTTATATTTAATTTTTTCAAATCAAATGGTTTGTTTTAATTTGCTAGGTTTTCTAACTAGGTGATTATAGTATCTCCAAATAATATTGTGATTTTCCCTTTCTAAAACTAAAACCACTTATTTCTTCATATTTTATTGCATTGTCCAGGACTCAAATGATTCTAATTTTCTATACTGAACATAATATTTATGTCAAAAATTGGGAAGGGTATGAGACTGTTACCCTACTTGCAAGTTAACAAGGTAATTTGCCACAGTTCCATGGATGCTGACAGAAGACTCAGCACTCATGGATCAGAGCAATTCACAGCAGTATCAGTACAAAGAGCATTAATACATTTGCACTGGTTTCCTGAGCCCAACTTTCACAGAGCAACAAAGAAGGCCTGATGACATCTATAAACAGTGGATTGTGTTACAGTAGAGGAATGCTGAGCTTGCAGATCCCACCGTTTTAGAGGAACTAAGCAAGAGAGGGAGATGTTATTCCAACCCCCAGGATTTCTTGCTGCAGTCAAAGCCCCCAGAATTGTCCAGATGAAAAGAAACCTTGAATTCTTTATATACACAGAAAGATGCATAAGGACACAAGACTCATAAGTATCTCCAAAGAGTTTACTATAACTTTTTGCTTTATAGTCCTTATAAAATTATTTAAAATTCTTCATTATAAATTGGTATTTAACATTATAAAATGCTTTTCAAATACCTATTGAGAATTATTTGAGTTTTCTCTTTTAGTCTATTAATATGAGGAATAATCCATAATAATTGATTTTGTAATGTTAAATTTTCCTTATCATCTTAGTGTAAACTAACTTAATCATTATATAGATATTTTTTCAGACTATTAAATTTGGTTAAGTGCTATTCTTAAGCTTTTTAAATTTCTACTTATACTTTAATTGAGCCTAAATCATCTTGGTTTGTAGCACTCTTGATTGATTTTAGAATCATGGCTATCTTAAACTCCTAAAATGAACTGGACAGCTTTTCTTGTTTTTCTGTCTTTACATACAACTCATATAAGATAGGGATGTTCAGTTTATAGAAAGTTTAGCAGAACTTACCTAGAGTGTATTTGAGATGCAGATCTTTGACTAGATTTTTCATTTTCATGAGTAGTTATAGGTCTATTTAAGTTTTCTATTTTCTCTTGCACCACCTGTGCTTATTATATAGTTTTCCAGAATTATATGTATTTAATCTAATTTTTCAAATGCATTACCTTATAATTTCTCCATATATCATTTATCACTTTTAATCATTTTTGTTTTATTCTGTTTAGAACTTTGTATTTTATTCATTAGTGCCTTCTCTCCTTCTTTCCTCTTTTTTTCCTGTCTCATTAAAAACTTAACCATGTTGTTAAGCCCTCATTTTATTCACTTGCAAAGCAACGTTTTATGGAGTTGACCACTCTCTACTCCTTAAAACACTCTCTCCTCTTGGCTTCTAAGGTTTAATCTGATGCTCATTCTCCAGATCCTCCATCCAACTTCTATATACTGGTTCTCCATAGGGTTTGTTTCTTGACTTCCTAATTTTATTTTTTGACATTTTTCCTTTAAATTATCTGATTTGGTCATGTGACATTACATATCATGTAGGAAAAGAAGGCTAATTAATTTATATTCCAAAACCCTTTTCTAAGCACCAGGTATTTTATTGAACTCTCTATTCATCATATTCAGTAAATAAAACTCCATATTTAGTTCTTAATTTCAGGCCTTCCAAGGCTCAGTTAAATGGCACAACTATGCACTCAGTTCCTGAATCCAGAACTCTGGACCTAATTATTGTTTTTCCTTTTGTAACCTTAAATTCTGATACATCAGAGTGTCTTACCATTTTCACCTACACATATATTAGAGATGCTTCTAATCTCCATCTTTATTTTTCACCTAAGCCCATACCTAGACTACTGAGATCCTCAACCACTACTCTCTTTGCATCCACCAAGCTTACAAAAGGGCAGGAAATTTATTAAACTAAGAAAGGGTACTAACTGAATTAATGAAAAATTATCAAAATGTGCAAACTTTATTTTAATCATTTCAGAATAACTTCTGTATATATTATAGTGAGAAAATTAGACAAGGAAAATATGTTGTCAGGGAGCAAGGTCTTCTTGGCAGTATCACACATATGTAGTTGCATAAGCACAATGCAAAATCAATGTGCTTGTATTATCTTAAAATGTATGAAAATTCTCATTTTATTTCTCTATTAGTGTCTTAACTTTAAAGTTGTAATCAAATTTACATATCTTCCTCTAGGCATTCTTAAATTCTCTTAGTTAAAATTGATAAGGCTTCTCTTTTGCACATATCTCAACTTTTATTAGAGCACACATCAAAAAGGGGTACATAAATTTATATTTATTAGTATGTGTACATGTCTCCTCTTCAATATAGTATATCCTATAACAAATATACACTGAAAAATACCAATTATTTCTCATTTAATCTCTATTTCCCATGGCATTTACTTAGCATGGAAACTTGCACATAGCACATGTGAATTAATTTTTATTTAGTTAAAATCAATTGTGAAGAGTAGCACATTTTGATTCTATAGAGCCCTTATTAATTAAAATATTACTTAATATACAGACTGAATGTAGATTTTATTAACAATGTACTCACTAAAATTTTGCTTGATAATTAAGATGAGAGAGAGAGAATAGGGAAAGGAATATATAGTTAATATGTAGGGCATTTGTTACAATTTTATCCAGATTGAGGTCCCTATTTAACATGTATGAAACATTTGGTTCAGGCTATAATAAACATTGAATTACAATCAATGAAATTACCTTTCTATAATCACATCACTATAACATTTGATTGAATTTATAAGTAGTTACAACATGCCTGCTCAGATAAACAGAAGTATCTTGTTTCATAATTTTCTACTATTTAAGTGTGCAGCGGAGTATCTAAAAGTGAAGAACAGCTAGAAAAATTATAAACATAATTGTTTTGTTGGCTTACTTGCTTGTATTTTTAGTATTAAAAGTGGGGAAGGATAAAGAAAACCAGAGGTTCCTCTAGTACAAAGAAAAAAAATTATGCTTGTTTCACCAACAATGAATCTATTCTCTTCCTTTTAAGTAAATTAATCATAATTTTGTTCAAATATCTGTCACAGACTTCAGATGAGGTGGATCTCAAACACAGTTGTAAAAAGTGAATCATGACTGGAGAGGTACCTATATCAATCTCATTCACCTTGCCACTGATCGATTTAGAAATGGGTGTGTGTCAAAATACTAGCCAACTCTTCAATATCTGATCATTTTAATATGGAAAAATATTTATTAATATTCAGGAGAGCTGAGTTGAGGTTTTCTGTTAGTTGTAAGTAAAAAAATTCTGATGTAATAAACTAGAATTGTGAATTGACAAACTAAGGAAGAACAAAATGTTTTCTATAAAGCTAATATAATGTAATGTGCAGAATTTGACATCTCTAAATTCTTTCACTCTATTACTCCTTTCTTATCAATCCCAAATCATCCAGTTTATGAAAACCTGAAGTTTATCATTTAAATAATTTTTGATACCATGTTTGTTAAGTATAACTCTGTAATTAGGCCAGGTTTAGTAGATTAAGGAGTCTGCTATTCAACAAAGCCTGAAGGAATGTGGCACTAGACAAATTATGGTAGATGCTAATAAGAGGAATACATGACTGGGCATGAAGGCAATCTAACAGTGCAGCTCAAGGTGCAAAGGCAGCCTGAACACTCATCAACAAGGAAGACAGTAAGAAAAGATATAAATAAGGAAGGAATGACAGACTAGATCTACTCATCATTACTTTGCCAAGGAAGATTTCTGTTTGACAAATTACTTATCACACTCAGAATTCTTCTTCAAATATTCTCTGATTCTCTGCTGTGTTTTCAGTGCTCTAATAGCTTTTTCATGGGAAGCCATTGTTTAAGGAAGCTTCATAAATTTTAACTTATAAAATATTTCCCAAAACTGCTACATTAAGGATGGATATTAATTGTTGTTTTCATGAGAAAGTAAACAGTAATTTTTAAAGGTAAATATTATTACATGAAGGTAGCATTTCTGGAGCTAAGAAACCCATAGTTAAACTTTATTTTCATTCTATAAATACTGCTGCTCTTCATACTGTTAGGGTCAATCAACCACAGTAATATATCTCATCAGCGATGTTTTTACTTGTAATACCAATAGTAAATGGATATTTCTTTCTAGTATTTCTCCTAAACTGAGAGAGATGTTAGGATTTTTGTTCCCTTTTTTTCTCTACTTTCATTTGAAAGTCTAATCTATGTTTGTATAAAGGATAGAAAAATAGCTTACAATTAAATACAAATCAAATCTTTGATCCAAAACAACCTAAAGTCAACTCTTTATTTTCAAAACTCTAAAAACTTTGATCATGTTTGAAAATACTACATTGAAAAACTATGTATCAAACACACGCAAAAATGTCTCTTTCATCTAAAAATAAGTCCTCTTGATTTAAAATACCAGAACATTTCATAAATTGAGCTATCACTCTATAAAATATAATACAAAATGAATGGTAATAATATTTTACATACATATATCATACACAGTCTCACATATACGTATTTGGTCAGATTTTTTTGCCAAATAAAAGTGTTTTTAAGTTTTCATTTATGTTCTGTTGACTCATTTGAATTTCATCAGTTATCTGAAAGCAAATTCAACCAAAATAGACCATAACAGAGAGATATTGGGATTGTCACTGTCATGAAAGGAAAAGAAACCTGACCTTATCTCATGTGAAGAAGAGACATGGAAGTGAGGATCTCTCTCAAGCAAGTATTCTGGAGGGCTCTCTCTCAGCAAAAGAGAGTGATTTGGAAAAAAAATTTTTCAATAATAGCACAAGGAAAAAAAAGCTCATCTCTGTCAAGGATTCCAGATAGACAAAAAAAAAATTCCTGTGAAAAATTGAAACCTCAAACCTATACAATTACACTTGTGCAGATATTTTCAAATTTGAAAAGTATATGAATCTTATTTAAGCCTTAGGAGCAAATGCAAAATGGCAGGAGTCTCCAGACTATGGTGTCCACTTCCAAAAATGACATAAGCAAGATCTACAAAAAGATATTAGAAGACAACTTTAGATAGACAGATAGATAATAGATAGATAGATAAACACACACATATATGATTCTGTTTATATTATATGATGATCTGTCATGCAAAATCATGGAATAAGCAAGAGTTCCACAATATAGTAGGAAGGTCAACTGTTGAGTACTCTTTTTCTTTTTTTATATTATGATACTAGTGGAGTTGACATATGTATTTTATAAATAGTGGAGTCTTCATGCTAATTGTAATGTTATAGAAAGTAATCTTGGAAATATTTTTACCATATAGAAATTATCAGATTATTACTGCAAAATGTTAAATCTACAAGTTAAAGGAGTTACCTTTTTCCTTGAAAAGAAGTGTACTTACAAATACGCTGACTGTCATGGTATATGCCAGATGCTGGGGCAGACAAGGTAGTAACTAATGTGCCCTGCCAATAAAATTTGTTTTTCAAAAATGGGAGGATAACTAATTTAGCCAAAAATCTCATATTACCCACAACTGGTTTTAGAAATTTTAACAATACTATCAGCACTAAAATCAATTGTATTCACCTAAGAAAGATGAAAGTCTAATATCTACAGAATAAACAAAAATCATCAAAACATAATTGTTCATATATACATATATATGAGAGAAACAAAGAAAAAGAGAGAGGAGACTGTAAATATGTCATACAGGCATATTTTAAATTTGAAAATTGTATAATATGGAATTTATTTTGTGTTTAGCCCAAGAAATTGTGAAGCACTTACATTTAATTCAAAATTGCTGTAAACATGTGTAACCAGAAGATAGTGATTGTACACAAAAATCTCAAACAATATTAGTGGGCCTGGGGTTTTCATGATGTGTGAAACAAAGAACTTGTCTCTATGTGGGAAAATAATTTAAAAGTATAAACCTCAGAAAGTGTAGGTAAATACCATTTTAAGTCTGAAGTGATGAACAATACAAACAATGAAGGACAAATGCAAAATTTGTGGAGCCTGAAATTTATAAAATAAAAACCTCTTTACTTTGGATGGTGCTCCAGCAAGTGAAGAGCCCTGAACTTCAAGCTTCACAGTAATTCCTCTACTAGGTACAATTAATGAGAATTCCTTATTTCTACACTGGCCATATTTAATGTTTTTCACAGTTATATAAATGATGTTTCTCAAGGCATAATGTTCAAACAACCAAAAAGGTTACTTTTCAGATGGGTAAAAACAAGCTTAGTTATAAAAGTGACAACCAGAGCTTTTAGCTCTTTAAATTGAATTGTCAGCAAACACAACAAGGAAAATGTGTTAACCATGACAAAGAATAGGGCATATTCTAAATTACTCTCACTTTATACTTTTAACTCAATCTAGTTAAAAAATAAAAGTTGTTCTTTTTTATTAGTTCCCTGGTTAAAAACATCCTACAACCTGCTGTTTTCTTTGCAGCACACCTCATTAGATAGCAGGTGAGTTTAAATACTTGTATTTCAGCTTGCCAATACAGTTTCATTCAATTTTGATGAATTAAAGTGTGGTTTTACAAAATTCCACTTCTTAATTCTATAATATCATGAATTCTGAAGAAATGTATTCTATTATTAATTTGTTTGTTTTAGCTAAAACAATGGTTATACAAATTACTCCTGGTGTTACTAAACTATAGGAAGTCATCTAATGTTCTTTCATACTAAAAAAAAATTTAGCACCTCCTACATGCTTGGCATTGTTCTCAATGCTGGAAGAATAAACAGAAAATATTATTGTTCTCCTGTATTTTACACTCCAGTAGGAATGAGACAGATAAAAAAGTAGTTTCTGCTTTGCAAATTTTTCAGAGGATATATCTACATTTCTATCATTTTATGCTCTGTAAATATGTTAACGAATATAATTAAAAAAATATTTTTCTAGTGCCCGTATTCCTCATGTAATTCAAACTGAGTTTGTCTTCATATTAGTATTAATATTGGCTCTATGTTTTCTATACCTCTTAGATAAAGAATATGTCTTGATAAATGTTGGACTAACCAATGAATCTAATATACACAGGACCCAAAATTATTGAAATTAATTGTCATGTTTTCAATCAAGGGAAATAATAAACATATTCAGCTGTTTTCGTTGTTCATATGCAGGAAGATATAACCTAAAGACAGACAAAGACCAGAGAAAAAACCGACCAGACAACACGCTAAGAGAAAAATGGAGAGAATATCATTACCACACATCTTACGTGAAACTTGAAATTTAAAGTTATTTTAGCATTTATACAGTCTTTCTCTATTGTTTTCTGGAACTAACTTGTCCTTTTCCAGGCAAATATTTCCAAACCTATTGATGATGTGTTTAATATAGTCTGACAATCAACACATTGTACTTTAAGAAATACTGTGATAGGGAGTCTTTAGGGAGGATGCTCATAGTATGCTCCTGTAAGGGCAGGAAATTGTAATGCAGTTCATGATGTTTCTACTGCTTTGACTATAATATATCACATAGTTTGGTACAATTTCATTTAAATTTTGGTATTTTTTAACACAGTCTGTGTGGTATGAGAACAGTGAATTGTATTTATATTTAGAAGAGCCAAGTTTTCTTGTTGGTCCTGTCATACAAAAGATTTGAACGAGTTGCTAAATTTTTCTTATTCTCAGCCCTATCATATGCAGTCCTTCAATAATTATTCTAAACTCACAGAGTTGAAGATTAAGTAAAGCCACCACTTCATACGTTTATTCATCCACTCATTCACTTATTGTGTGAATGTTTCTTTGGTTTTACTGTATGAGAGACACTGCTAGGCCGTGAATATAAAATAATTTTTTTAAAAAATGGCATTACTTATTTCTGCTCTCAGGGAATCTAAAGTCTATTGCGTGAAGCAGATATTATTAATTACACAAATAGCAGTTTAACTTTGGTAAGAGCTAAGGAAAAAAGATACGCAGCATTTTAAAAAGATATGCAGTATTATTATTTTTAATTGAAGTATAGTTGATTTACAGTGTTATGTAATTTCAGGTGTACAGCACAGAGATTCAATATTTTTATAGATTATACTCCATTTACAGTTATTATAAAATATTGGTTGTATTCCCTGTGCTGTACATTACATTCTTGCATTTTATTTATTTTACACATAGTAGTTTGTATCTCTTAATCCCCTTCCTCTATCTTTCCCCTCCCTCCAGTCCTCGCCCCACTGGTAATCACTAGTTTGTTCTCTGTATCAATGAGTCTATTTCTGCTGTGTTATATTCATGCATTTGTTTTATTTTTAAGATTCTACCTGTAAGTGGAAACATACAGTATTTGTTTTTCTTTGTCTGACTTACTTTATTAAGAGTAATATCCTCCATGTCCATCCCTGTTGTTGCAAATGGCAAAACTTCATTCTTTTTATGGCTGAGTAATATTCTATTGTTTATATATACTACATCTTCTTTATCCATTCATCTATGGGTGGGCACTTAGGTTGCTTCCATATTTTAGCCATTGTGAATGATGCTACAGTAAACACTGGGGGCATATATCTTTTTAGAATTAGTGTTTTTGTTTTCTTCAGATATATACCCAGTGGAATTGCTTGATTATGTGGCAGTTCTATTTTTAATTTTTGGAGTAACTTCCATACTGTTTTCAATAGTGGCTGCACCAATTTACATACCTACCAGCAGTGAACTAGGGTTGCCTTTTCTCCACACGCAAGCCAACATTTATTATTTGTTGTCTTTTTTGACAATAGCCATTCTGCCCAACTGTTCTTGAATGACATCCACTTTCTCTAATAGTACCATGTATTATCATAGTTATTTTAAATTTTAGGACTGGTAATTTCAAAATCTCTGCCATGTTAGTGGTTCTAATGCTCGCTTTGTTTCTTCGGACTGTATTTTTCTTGAATTTTAGCATAAGTTGTAATTTTTTAGTGAAAGTTAGACATGATGTAATGATTAATAGAAAAACAGATAAATGGGCCTTCAGTGTGAGGTTTTATATTTATCTTGTAGGAGTTAGGCTGTGTTTAATGTTAACTATATCTATAGGTGTCAGAGCCTTCAACTTACTTCAGTGTCTTTATCTCTAGTTGCCTTTGTGTTTCTCTAGAAGCATCTTAAATAGAGTCTGTTTCTAACAGCTCTCTCAGTTGTAAGCCATGGTTACACTGAAGTCCTATTGATAAGGTGGTAAAGTATTGGGAAGGGGAAGTATTATATAATCATGTGATTAAATCTTAGTGGTTTAATAGTCAAGAGTCCCTGGGCCGTGACCTTCAGAATAGTTTCTTAGCATTATTTTCCTCCCCGTTTCTGTGACAGAGAGGGTAGAAAGACTCAAGTTGTTTAATTGCCCTTCCCCTACAGCATACTATATTCTGATAAAGCAGTTTCCCCTCAAGGCAGGATTTTGCTACTGAGAACAGACTGTTCTGGGCATATGTCAAAATGGTTACTTTTCCCCTCTCCTTACTAAAAGCAGGAGGGAACTTTTCTCCAATCATCACTGTGAGAAACTAATGGGCTTTTGGATGTAAAACTCATGAAAGTGTGGGAGCAACTGTCGACTGTTCTCTCAGGAGTTTTTAGCTCTCAAGTTAGTCCCTGCTCAGCCTCCAGAAATCACTCAATTACTGTTTAATCGTTCTTACCACTTACTGACTCCAGTGGATTCTACTCCCAGTGTACTGAGATTCTCTGTTATTTGGGTTTCTCCAGTCTTCAGGGCATCAGTTTGCCCTATAACCTCAGTTCTCCGATGGATGTCAGAAGAGTTGACTTTTAGCTTTTTCAGCTTTTTTAAATTGTAAGTTTGGGAGTGACAACTTCCAAGTTCTTTATATGTTGGAGCAGAAACCAGAAGTGAGGGTATGGGATCAGCCTATTTCAAATGTCCACATTTTTTACTGGCTTTATCCAAGTCTTCAATGGCAGCAGTGATTGGGTGAATGGACAAAAAAAGGAGTTTTAGTGTAACTATCCAGGAAATCAGTGATGAGAACAGAAATTAGGCTATATATTTAAACACACACACACACATATAGTCAATTTTTCATTATTGTCAGAATACCAAGGTAAATAGTAAGTGATAAGTAAATGGCTAAACAATTTGGATCTCAAGTTTGAAATTAAGGCAAATTGTAAACCATTCTCCAGGTTACAATCATATTGATTAGGGAATTGATTCATGGATCTCTGTCAATATGTGCCCAAATGTTTCTCAAGCTGCTAAATACGATAGGAATTTTTTAAAAAGTAAGTCCACTTAAATTATGGTATTTTTTCAAAAATCCTAAATTACTATATTCAGGAACTATATCAATGGACAATGACAAAATACACTAATATATGAGGCTGCATTAAGTTTGATTTGGGGGGGGTTAAAGGATTTGGACAAAAGATTTAAAGAATGTCAAATTAATTTAATGAGGAAACATATACCAAATTTCATCACCATTATTCCTGTTATTCCATATTTTTGGGTAGTTGAGTTCTCTACCATGATCACATTTTCTATTATTATTATTATTATTATTATTTTGTGTGTGTGGTACGCGGGCCTCTAACTGTTGTGGCCTCTCCCTTTGCGGAGCATGGGCTTCGGATGCGCAGCCTCAGCGGCCATGGCTCACGGGCCCAGCCACTCCACGGCATGTGAGATCCTCCCAGACCGGGGCACGAACCCGTGTCCCCTTCATCGGCAGGCAGACTCTCAACCACTGCACCACCAGGGAAGCCCTTTTCTATTATTTTTTTACAAAGCTTACGTGAGTCTCTTTTATCGAAATATTTTATTTCTTCCTTTAAAAAAATCTAGTTGGTATCCCTGTTTTTTTGTATAAAGTATGCCTTAATTTCCTAATTTTATTTGAAAAGGACTATGGCTTTTCTGTTCCTATGTGTCAAAATTTTAAGTTTCTGGCATCCTTTTCTAAAACTAAGCTTCTATATTCTCAGAATTTGATAGTAATAGAAGTTCAAACTGGCACTCTCTGTTGAGGAACTTAACTGGCTAGTGGTGTTTTGTTATCATGAGGCTCTGTTTACCTAGTTAGAAAATAATTTGCAGTACACTTAATCTGAAATTTTATATAAGAAAATGGAAAGTGTTGCAATGTATTTGATATGTCTTCTGAACATATACAGAATTTATTGGAAAGGAGAACTTCTAAATAAAGCTTCGTGAAAACCAGTGTTGCTAAAAGATTTCAGTAAAGCTATGTTCAGTATAATCTGTCTGGATGCTATTTAATATGTTTTGTAAGCTGACATATGGTATATATGTAAAATCTTTTTGAATTAATTCAAATCACTGTAAAATACTATCTTGATTCTTAATCATTTTTAATTCATGTATCTCCATAGATAGATACAGTATCCTGGTAGAGAAAGGACATAACATTTGTAGCTCCAAGTTTGGGGTCAAAGTAAATATTAGTTTTTATTGTTTTTCAGGGTTCAAGTACTAGTTTTGTTGTTGATGTTTTGTCATGACAACATTAATCAAAAAAGACATTTTTCTCTGTCACTCACAGTCTTAATAAATTGGTTACAGTAATATGTATAGATAATATAGATTCAAAAAAGCTTTTAATTTTCTGCCAAATAGTTAAAAAAATTTTTTAGTATTTAGTAAACTATTATAATAAATTTTAAATTCTGTGTAGTATTAGCATAACGTTATGCTAGTGAAGTATAACTTTATTTTCCTCCTGTTGTCTTTGCTGTATACACAATTGTGACTATTTTGATTAATGTTTTTGATGTTCCACTCTTTTATTTTTAGTGTCATTGTGTACAGTGATTTTATGTCTTATGAGAGTTCATTGCATCAGGTTTGGAATTGGTCTAAACTGTTTTACTGAAATAAGAAATGCACCCTTTGAGGACTAACCACTGGTCAAGGCATGAAACTTAATGTGTCCAAGGAATTTTGGGGCTGTTTGTTATGAATAACAGTGAGGTTGATCATTCACACATGTCTTTGGTTAGACCTCTGGCAGGGTTGGTTATATAGCAAATATATGCCCACATGATCAGTGGGGTTTAAGAAACCCTGGCCAAGTCTTCATTTTGGATTCCCTGGTTCCAACTTGTTCAATGTATAGGTTGATGGTTCCTGGTTTGAGAGAAAAATGCTGGGCCTTGTAAACTCTTAGAGGAATGACAATTCAAGCTGGTGGCCTCTGTGTGTCAGACTTGGACTTAAGCATATTCTTGCTTTAAATGCTTCTGCTATATTATATCCTTTTCCTGCAATACTCTGTAGATTTGTATGGTCTGTCATTTTAGCTTCTGTGCATCTTCTTTAATAATTGAATCCTAACTGCCAAAGATATATACTGTTGTGCAATGTTTCAAAGCTACCCTTAGACTAACAAAGCTTTATAGCTGAAAGGGTTTTTAGCCAGCATCTGTCTTATCCCATTCACTTTAAGAAATAAGAAATTGAAGCAACCAAACTTTAAATTACTTGCAAAAAGAACATACATAGTTGGACATGGGGGCTAAAACTACACCTTCCTCCTTTGAGAGTAGTCCCTTTCAATTCATCACACCAAATCTAAACCTAATAAAACTATACCTAACTTATAGGTGTCATTAATGCTTTCTCAGAGCTAAAAGTATAGGAACAAGCCATTGGTTTGTGGTTTACTTAAATCAATTGGGTATGTTTATAATATGCTTATATCGAACTTATATTTTAGGGCTTTAAATGTTTCTTTTACTTGTATAGTTTATATAAGGACACTGTGATTAATATATATATATATATATATATATTCTTTTTTTTTGCGGTATGTGGGCTTCTCACTGTGTGGCCTTTCCCGTTGCGGAGCACAGGCTCTGGACACGCAGGCTCAGCGGCCATGGCTCAAGGGCCCAGCTGCTCTGCGGCATGTGGGATCTTCCCGGACCGGGGCACGAACCCGTGTCCCCTGCATCAGCAGGTGGACTCTCAACTGTGCCACCAAATATTTTTATGCGTAATTTGTGTTTATAATTCTCAGAGTAAATTACATATTACCTGCATTTTATTAGCTGAAGATATAATATTATCTTTTACTCAGACAACACACATGGATTGAGATTCATCAATGTTTATACATTCATCAGTGTATAAAATGATGCTTAACTTTTGTGTCTTTAGGGGAATTTATAGATAAATGGAAGAAATATTAATAATTAAAATACTATGTGAGAATTATTGTTTATTTAATTGTCTTTAAATCCTTTGATTTTTAACATGAATTTATATATATATATATATATTTATCTTTTAAAACATTTATGCCAGAAATATATGATACCTTAACATGCAAGATTCAGTGATCTAAGGAGTACTGGTCACATACAATCCACCTCTAAATATCTCCTTAGAATTTGACTTGCAATAAGCTATCATGATCAATATCACGTAAGTAACTTTCTGTGAGCTTTGTCTCTCCAAGTTAAATTCAATGTTCACAACCATGGTACTCATAATCCTTGCAATAATTTAAAGGTAAAGATACACTCTTTTCTATTTCTATACTGTTTGCTTGTATTCCTTAGGTACTCCCATATAGACCTGTAGTAAGATTCACTGTACAAAAAATAATGAAACTGAACTAAGCTACAATGTGTAAGAGCTCATATAAAGAAGGATATGAAACCATATAGTGGTTTCATAAATTATCAGTTTTAGAAGCTCAAAAATGATACAAACATAATTAGATCAGTGACTTGTAAAAATTACCAGAAGAATATTGTTAACATATTAACAAGAACCTCTCCGCGATACATGGAAGGATTGGAAATGTACTTGTAGTTCATCTGAAATATTTTTAAGGTCTCTCTATAGATGTAAATTTCTGCCTTTTGTGTATTCTAAGCTTATTTAAATGAAACAATGAAGCTATTTATTACTACATGAGTTGTATTTTGAATTGCAAATATTATATTTTGTTAATTACTTTAAAACAATTTTGAGTGGTTTCATTTGCTAAACAAATGTAAATAGTTATTGTTTACATAGAAAGAAGTGGAAAAACAATAATGAGGAAATACGTGAAAATTAATATAGTTTTTCACCCCAACAACAACAAAATCCTCTGTTAATATTTTTTTTTGATCTCGATTTTATTTTTCATCAAATAAGTATTTTTCTAAAATTAGAACCACCTGGATAGGCTGTTATAGAACATTAATATCCCACTTTTATAACAGTGACTTTAAATTATTTTATTGCAGAATTATGCTAACACAACAATATTTTGGAGATTAGATACATACCATTTTATAATCTACCTTAAGCTGATCAAAAGTTTTCTTGATGTTGATAATTTAGTTTGTGTTCAAATTATATTAATAAACTATCCATAATGAATTTATTTTGGTTCAATCTTTGCTCACAGCCTTCTTTTTTTTTTTTTTTTTTTAGATTCATGAAATGGATGTTACAAAGTACATGTTCCCTTTTATATCTTTTGGTATATATTGCCAATTAGTGCTCTAGAATTGTGGGATCAATATAGCCAAATGTGTGAAAAACAATTCATTTTCTAGAAGTACTATCCTCATTAGATGTTTATTCTTTAAAGTCAAATAAGAGAAAGTATCATCTCATTATTGTTTGTGTATTTTAATACTTTAATAAGGTTATTATTCCTTTCCTATAATTTATTGTTTATATATTTCTTTTTAAAGAAATCCATGCATTCTCTATGGAATATTGGTTCATATATACTTTCATTATTGTAAAAGTCCTTTATGTTGAAACCATTAGGCTTGTCTTGGGCTATAAATTTAAATAACAGAATAAATTCCACTAATTATTTAATGGGGATAAAAAGACTGAAAATTAAAAAAAAATAGAGAATCTAATGAAATAAAAATGTAAACAACAGGAGAGTTGATCAATAAAGCAAATTTTAACAAACTTACAAAGAAGCAGGTAAATAAAAAGATGGAAAAAATGCAAATACTAAACTGTAATGATAAGAAAACTGAAGTCACTCTATTAATATGACACAAAGTAATATTTGGGAAAAGATATTACAATAACAAAGAAAGGCATTACATATTTTAAAAAGTGCATTCATCAAGAAGAAACAATCATATTTATGTGTGTGCATATACATATATTCACACTTATGAACATATATTTAAAGTAAATGGAGCAAAACTGACGCAAAAGGAAAATAAGACAAATCTAAACTGTAAATGGTGATTTCATTATCCTTTCTCAGAAATTAGTTGAAAAACAGTCAAAAAAACAATGATATAGAAAACAAACATTATCAACCAACTTGTATACAAAATATAGCTGTCTTGCTTTTGTATCCACTATGAAAATCTTTACATTTTATTTACATTTAATGCAATGATCAATAAAATAATACTCAATATGGTTGAGTTTAAATAGATCAACTTTTAATTTTTCTATTTATCCAATCTCTACTGTATCCCTTATTTCTTCATTCCATATTTTGGATTATTTGAGTAGTTTTTGATTTTCCATTTTGTCTCCTCAATTGACTTACTAATTAGAGTTGTTTTATTTTTCATTAGTAGTCACTCCAGTGTTTATAATATGCTGCCTTAACTTATCACAGTCCATGTTAAATTTATATTATATCAGTTCATGTATAATTTGTAACATCAATTTACATTACAACATCTAATTTACACTTCCCAAACTTTATCCTGCACTGGGGTCTGGGGAAACAGGCATATCTGTGCTTGACAAACCTCAGGTTTTGTGTTGGTCTCAACCTATTCATAGTAATTCTGATATGCTAGGAATGACTGAGGCACTCACTAAGGCCCAAACTACTTTTGATGAGCCTGCACAGACATTTCTCTGACTAGAGCAGATTTTGTGGATGTACCAGCCCTTGTTGTAATTACTATGATTGCAAAACACACCTCAGCAACAACCATTAGGGAACTTCGGTTTATTACTCACAGGTTTATTACTCACAGAACTTACAGGGTACATGAAGTGCTCAAGGGCAACACAGTGAGACTGAGGCTGGAGACAGACAAAGAGAGAGTGAGAGAGACAGCTCTTCTTTTTGAGTGTTCAAGAGTTGAGTGTCTAGAGTTTCACAGGTCCCTTAGGCTCTGTTCTCTTTTCTTCAGCCTTTTTTCCTTTCTGTCCTTCTCAATAATCAATAGACTCAATAATCTCCATTGTCCTCTATTCAAGTTCACTGATTCTTTCTTCAGCCTGATCAAATCTACCTTTGAATCCTTCTAGTGAATTTTTCATTTCATTTATTATACATTTCAGCTCCAGAATTTATTTTTTGTCTTCTTTTTAGGTTCTGTATCTCTTTTTTGGTATTCCCATTTTGTTCATACATCACTTTCTTGACTTTGTACACATCTTCCTTTAGTTCTTTGAGCATTTTAAGACAGTGGTTTTAAAGTGTTTGACTAGTAAATCCGCCATCAGATCTTTTTCAGGGACAGTTTCTGTTGTGGTTTTTTTTTTTTTTTTCCTTTGAATAAGCCATAACTTCCTGTTCCTTTTTGTTTTTCTATTTTTTTTCCTATTTCTTTGTGATTTTTTTGTTGTTGAAAAATAGACATTTGAATCTAACAATGTGGTAACTCTGTAAATTAGATTCCCCAGTATTTTCTCTTTTTGTTATTTTTGTTTGTTTGTTTTGATTCTTGTAAGCTATCTCTGTGCCAAGGATCAGCCTGAGGTGTAAACTTAAGGTCTTCTCAGATCTTTCTGAGCTTTTCTTGGGCATCATTGTCACTTTCTAACTTACCCCATGTATGTGGTTGTTTCTTAATGTCCAGTCTTTAATGTCTGGCTCCCTAAAAGAGAAAAGGAGAAAAACAAAGATGGAGGAGAGGATGCTGACCCTATGAGTCCCCTGGAAGTGATTTTAGCCAGAAGAGGAGGGGCTTAAAATATGGGAGGGGGGAAGTGTGATAACAATGGGCACCAGCCTGTTTGGCTGCACCTTTGTTATCAGAGCAAAGATCCCCAAGTATTTGGAAGACAGTGTCCTTTTTGCCTACTCTGGCTCCCTTAAGCTGTGTGCTGGCTACTCCAGGAATACAAGAACAACTGTCTGCCACTGAGCTGGGGGTGGGGAATAGGTAGCCCTCCTGTGCTAAGAGCTGAAATTGACTGAAATTAACTGCAATTTACCATCCAAGTCTTTTCTCTGGAAGTTGCAAGCCTTCAAAAGACTCCAGAGTTCCAAAATAATTACATCAAACAGATTATGCTATTGCAATTTTTGTCTAGGTGAGAAAATAGATTCCTGTCACTTTCTACCCCACCATCTTTCCCAAGTGCCCCCCATGTTGTCTATTAGTTTAAAGAGGGTTGAATTTTGTTCTTGCAGGCTTTTAATTTATTCATAAATCTTTTTAGTGTGGAAAATTTACAAGTGGTAAATAAGGGCCATTGAAACTTATCAAGGAAAGTTTGGAGATTTTATTTCCAGGTAATATTTATAAAAATAAGATATCTAAAACTTTAAAATATCATAAATAGAATAGCTTATGTTTTCTGAATTACTTATATGCACAATGAATTATAGAAAGTATGGTGGATTATAAGAGGGACATCAATTATTTCCTGCTTTTAAGGTACATTTTTAAAGTATTTTGCAGCTTATATTCTTCATCTGTAAAGTGGGAAGAATAATGTCATACTATATAATTAACATGCTTTAAAAACTATAAATTCTTAGAGAAATATAAAATGTTTTTATAATTTTCTTTATAAACCAGTAAAAATTGTATATACAAGAAAATAAAGAAAAAAAAATTTACCACTTTCCAAAAAATTGGAACAATGTTTAAAATTATGAATTTTGTAGGATATTAATAATTCTTCATTTAAATGCCTCTCAGAGGCCCAATTTAAATGAAAATGTATTCTAATTATTCATTTATTTTTATAAATATTCATGAAGCTAAATGAAAAGTACACTTAGCCATTTGTTTTTTAAAAGTTATCTGTAAAGGGCTTCCCTGGTGGTGCAGTGGTTGAGAGTCTGCCTGATGATTCAGGGGACACTGGTTCGTGCCCCGGTCTGGGAAGATCCCACATGCCGCGGAGCAGCTGGGCCCATGAGCCATGGCCGCTGAGCCTTGCACGTCCGGAGCCTGTGCTCCACACGGGAGAGGCCACAACAGTGAGAGACCCATGTACCGCAGAAAAAAAAAAAGTTATCGGTAAAGACAGAAGTTAATGTAGATTTTAAAACATCATGGCATTTAACATGTCTTACCCTTCATTCTCCTTATGTGCACAAAGACTTAGTTGGACTACAATGACCTCCTCTATATGATTTCTAAAACCTTATGGATGTTAGTTAATGTAGTGAAAATTTTGATTCTTGTACTATCACAATCTGAGATTAATAATATAATGACATATTGAATAAACTATGTCAAACAGATGACATAGTTGACTATACATAAGAGTTGAATGTGGCAAGTTGGATAAAACATTTATTTAATATATGTAAAATATCACAATATATTTTGAGGACCATAAATATAAAGATGAGAATTGTAATATTATGATATTATAACTTTTTATAGTGTTTTCCTTTCTGTCAGTTGTTTCACAAAACTACCTACTATAGAATTATACGCCATCAAATTAGGGCTAACTCTAGAGTAGACACTGAAGTAATATAAGGGCTAGCAGATGTGCTACTAAAAAGTTGAGTGCTTTTATTTATTATAAATTATAGAGAACATTATAATGAAAATATTTCAATTCATTGTAGAGTAACTTGAACAAAAATAGAAACTTCTGTAATCCTATAGAAAACATGAAATAGGGGAAAGATATTCCTAAGGAAAGGCAAAATGAATAATATGAATTTTTCCTAGGACCCTATTATAGATGATGCTTAGCATAGAAAGTTAGTTAAATGAGATTGCTAACTGTAAGTAAAGATGGGAGTTCTCAGGAAGAGAGAAGTGACAATGAGGGAGTTGCTTTAATTCTGTGAGTTGGTGATTTTTATGGACATGCATTTCACTAATTAAACTTGTTTCTTTTGTAAATAATTTTTAGATCTAATCCCTATGTTTTTGGTGTATGGCTTGACAAAAACAATGAAAGTGAAGATTTACCTGTTGAAAAAATAGTGAAAGAATGAAAAATAAATGGGAAAGGGAAATAAATAAAAACAAATAAATAAGAATGGTAGGACAAAAAAAGGATAAAAGGAGGTAGGAATGGCAAGAAGAATTATCAGTCAAATCTTTGTTTTGCAGTAACTAATATAGGTAGTCAGGGAAATATTCATACATATTTTAGAATGATATAACTAAGGAATAGCAACATGATATCTATAGCCCTGCAGATCATAATCAGTGTGCCTTAAAATTCTCAACAATATTTTTGTTTAATATGCAATCCATCTGGATTTTCATCCTGACAACATAATTTCTCTCTTGGAAATGCCAGAAAAGATGTTATTATCTATACATAAGACATTTTTAATATTAAACAAATAATTTGAACCTTTAGTTCAACATTTTTCCTTTAAAATATTTTCCACAACACAATAAATATTCCTCAGTGTTTTAAATTTACTAAATTCCAAATGCTTTTGTCGTGATGATGCCAGACTTATGAAATTATGACATAGCTTTGTGTATGCTTATTTACCTTTTTTATAGAACATTGTAATTGAGAATACTTGGATTGATATTTTCTTAATCTATGCTAAAGATATTCCTCATTAAAACTTTATTTTCTCTTAGTTTTTTAAAAACATTAAACTAAAGTGAAAAATACAACAGTGTAATATAATTGTGCATACTGCAGCAATAGGTAATTAAACATCTGTTTTTAAAAAGCAATACAAAAAATGATATAAAGTAAGTCCTATAGTTAAGAAACAACTACTTTTAAAAAAATCAATTATTCTCTGAAACACAGGAAGCTGCTTTTCAGAAATTACAACAAAGCAAACTGCTGGTAACCATTCTACTTTATATCCATTTCTCAAAATAGTACAAGCACTTTCACAAAAAAAAGCCAAGTCATTCATTATAAACTGCCCAAAAGGCATAGATTTTCTCTGAGTGAGCTTCACGTTTCTCCTTTACAAAGAAAATCAATTTCAAAAAAATGGAAAAAAATGCTTAGCAACAGCAATTCAGTTGCTTTAAGCTTATGTAGTGACTATACAGTATATAAATACATAGATATTTGAATACCATTTATTCTTGTTATTTAAACAGTTGAGTATTTTCACTGAATGTTTAAGTGCATAGCACATTTGCAATAGCATTCATTGTGTATCATAACCATGTACTGCAAGTAAAATTCAAATAATAATAATGTAAGCTTTTCACATAATAATTATTCAAAATTTTTGTTTAAGTACAAATGTGTTATGAAAATAAATGATTTCACAAGATGGTATGTTATAATATATCCTCAAGCTACATAATCTTCAAAATACCTAAAATCATTCTTTTTAAGCATAACACTTGCAAGTAAGCACTTTGTCCCATTAGCATTGAAACAATATGTAATTTTAACAACAGTTAGCTGTTATTGTAGTGTATATTTTATAGTTTCACAGATATAACACTAATTCAGAAAAATACATTTTTTTTCCTTAAGCATATGGACAAAGGTGGACAAATGAAAGCAGGTTCATTATAACATGAATGCTGCAGTTCTGTGAAAGGTTACTTTTCCTAGTATGTAAATTAATTCATACAAAGCACCATCTGGATAATAAGTAGAACATTTTGGATAGTCTCTTTCCAGGGATTATGGGTCTCCTTTGCACAATATTCACCTACATATTTTAAAGCATATTAAAATCGCAATTATTCAACTGGGGGTTAGTAAACACAATTTTCCTATTCTTTCAAGTATAACTAATCAAGAATTGCCCATAATGCCACACAATTATTGGTAGTCATAAGTGGTGATTCACCTATAAGGGCAGCCTAGCTTTGGAGACCTGCTTGTTTTCTTGGAACACTGGAACTGAAGACCTAGAGAGAACTTGTGTGAAGACTGTAGGCTTCAATCATTCTTCTTGTTGCAGTAGACTGTCTAGGTATACATTTCTGATTATTATATTTTTAGATGTGTTCATAGCTGGCTACCTTTAAGGTAAACAAAATAAAAGTAGAGTAACTGCAAAATGAACATACTCTTTTTAGGCTTTGTTCTTAGTCCTACCAAATATTTTGAAGACTAAATTAATTTATGAACATCTAAAATTTTGTAAATATTTTTACATTGTATAAAGGTAACATTATTTTTATATATTCAACACATTATGCTTTTGAAATAGCTTCACATGTATATTTGAAGCTCAAAATAATATAGTGAAGTAAGTCCTGGCAAGAGATTATTTCCATATTAGAGATGGAAAACTGAGGCTTAGCTTACAAGGCTTGTCAAAAATCACATAGTTCTATGACAGCACTATCCTCATTACTAACAAATCATTTATCGCCCTATTCCCTATGGGTTTTATGTCCCCTACATCAGGAGAAAACTGCACTTAATCTTTTTGCATCTACACTGCAATAGAACTTTAAATATATGAAGAAAACAAACTTGGGCTTTATGTTTTGGGGAAAAGCTGCAACTGTCTCCCATCATTGTCATTTTAAAACGATATTGCATACAACAAATTCAATAGATCTATTTGACATTGTTTATGTCAGAATTTTTGTAATTAAACAGAAGGCATGTAATAAAAAGTTTGATTTCATATTTGAGTTTGATGCCTGACAGATTTCAAGCCTCATAATTTCCTCTTTCTCTTCTGCCCCACATCTGAGAATGCCTGGATGCACCCTCCTTTGGCACTGATAAGAGGTTCAAGTTATGAAAGCCCTGGCTCTCCTGCACAGAAATCCTCACCATGCTACCACCCCAAAACTACCATAATACCCTAAACTAGTCTCCTTTCCCTATTCTTCATACCATTCTTGGATCAGCTTGGGAACCTGCCCTGCTCTCCATAGAAAGCTTCATTATGTATGTAGGCAAATTTTTCCTACTTTCTTAGTGCATGTGTGAAATCCTCAGCATCACTTCTGAACCAAATTTTGAGTGAGAGGTCTATCTCACCTCAGCTTAGTGTCTAAAGCAGTGCATTAGGTAGAACACTCCTATTAACATCCAGTTGAGCAATAACAGCTTGTTAAACGAAGCACAGAGAAACATTGGTATGTATATATTCAATCCCACTTTTTTTCTTTTAAAGGGAATGTAAATTAATTAAGTTTATACTCTCCCACTAGAGTGAGTGTTTGCAGGCAAAGGAAAACATCCTTTTGGATCTATGAGTTTGGGTATGTTTAACAAAAATCAGTCGTTATGCTTAGTCATATCTCACTAAATGTTCATAAATTACGTGTGCCCATCCCATTGACTTATATTCATATATTTATAGTCATTGTGGACTATTTAGTCATTGTGGATTAAACGTTGTTGATATTTGAATGCATCACTTCTCTATAAATTTCTCTATGTAAAAAAAAAATTGAGTCTATTTCATACAGCTAAAAAATTCATCTAATTTCTTTTCAAGTTTGTGTTTTGTGATCATTCTAAATCATCTCCTGAAATCATCTCCTGTGTGCTGGGTGGGCTTATCAGTGGCATGCCTTTCTAAACTGTCAGTCACTTAACATAGCATAAAGCACTTAACTAATAAATAAATTAATCCAGGCCTTAGCTGAATGTCTTCATTGCCAACATTAGGGACCATATTTCTGCTAAAATTTATAGCTCTCTCTCTGCCCTCTGAATTTCTGATTATTCATACATCATCAGCTTTGGGTAAAGATATTCTGTACCACAGGTATAATTGCAGAAGTATAATCATCTGTATTCTGCATGGCATCATATTAATAAACATCTGAAATATTTATTTGTTAAAATAAATGTTATATCAGTTTGGGATATTTTCTACCAACTTTTACGCTGGCAAAGTGAGATGCACTGTTTCCTTTAAGGCTTGACCTGTATGGTCCATTTCTTTCATTTTTCTTTCTGTTACTTTGAAAGATATACAAAATTTAGGTTTAGTTACTAGATGTCTATTTTTTGAACTTTTAAAACTTAGTATACTAGCCTCCAGGACATGGAGAGGCTCCAACATACTCAGTCAAATTGAAGAATGGCAAAACAAATAAAATCTCTTTAGAGAAAGTTATTTGAAGAAAATCAGTGGGACCTTCAGGTGCAAAGAGTAAAGCATCAAAGAGTTATGGCATTTCACTTCACATTTCAAAGTTCTTTCTCTTTAAAGTTTGGTTCAACAAGGAAGGGGCTCAATTAAGGAGAGAAACATTTTCAATCAGATCAGCAGTAACAATAAAAAAAACACAATTTAAAACACTACAACAAAAATGAAATGTTGACAGCCTCTGAAAGAACAGAGAAAAGCAGTTCATCTAGCAATTAGGGTGAGAAATCGGCCAGTTTGGGCATCTACCACTTTGCCCACCCTTTATCCTATCCTGTGAACTTCTGCATTCCCAGCTGTTCAACTCTTCCTTCAGCTCATGTGTCCTAGAGTTCTCTAATGTTTCTACCTATCACCTACCTGGAATTGATAACTAAAAAGACCATATCATACTGACAACCCTTGGACCTTGCTCTCTGTGCTATGGCATATATTTCAGTTAAAGCCATTTACACTTAGAACACTTACTCCTGGCTCAACCTCTGACTTTCTGAATTCTATATTGTCATCAGCACAGTAGGATAATCAGAAGAATTCTATTTAGTTTAAACTTCCTCTTATTCTCCAATACACACAGAGATTGATTTCAGGTTTTTACCTTAGTTCTTCAAAAGAAAAGAAAAAAAATGTTTAAAAAAGAAAAATCTTAAACCTATATTTTTCGAGTTTTCAAATATAAAAATAAATGTCTTCTAATAGGAATAATTTATAATTATGGGTGGTTTTCAAATCCCTCATCACTACCTTCACACTATATTTTCTGATAATTTCCCAGATTTTGTCCAAGTTTAAGATGGTAAATTATTATTATTGTTTTTTTTCCGTTGTGGAGCACAGGCTCCGGACGCGCAGGCTCAGCGGCCATGGCTCACGGGCCCAGCCGCTCCGCGGCATGTGGGATCTTCCCGGACCGGGGCACGAACCCGCGTCCACACGTGTCCCCTGCATCGGCAGGCGGACTCTCAACCACTGCGCCACAAGGGAAGCCCTAAATTATTATTATTTCTATTTAAAATGTATTTCCTTTTAATATGCATATATTTCTTTTTAATATTCATTTAATTGTAAGCTATTCTTTTGCTGTTATTTTAATTTTATTGCATTATTGACCTAAAACTAATATGTGTGACAGTAATCCTTTGAAGTTTACTGAGGCTTAATTTTTGGCCTAATATAGTCTCTTTTTGTAAGATTTCATGTGTGTTTGGAATAAAATGTGTATTCACAGTTTGTTAGTATTGAAATCTAAGTATATCTAAAAAATCAGTCTAATGAATAGTATTGTTTAGGACTTTTATCAGCGTGTTTTATCTACTCAGTCAGTTTCTGAGGATAATGCAATGATATTACCGATTATGATAGCTGAGTCATCATCTCTCTCCACCTTTCCATCATTTATCACTTGATGTATTTTAAGGTGTCTTATAATATGCATATTTAGTAATGATGAATATAGCCTCTATTTATATATATTTTTATGTGTATATATCAATACAGATATAACTTACTAAATACTAACATAACTCTACTATTACACTGTATTTTTGTCCTCATCAACATGATTTTAATATTAAAGGAAACTCTTGTGCAGTAGAAGAAAAGTTACTATAATTTCATTGTTCATTCCTGGAATTTGCTGAAAAACTCATTTAAATGAAGAATAAAATGTTCATCTCCTCCACTGATAGTATTAAATGACTATGGATTCCCCAAGACTCTTCAGAACCCTCATCTCAAAATCCTCACTCATTATAATTTCAAATATTATTATGGCATAATCACTATGCAATCCCAATAAAGATCACAGATTAAAAGACCATCTTAAATCAGACCCCAAAACACATAAACATTCCAACTTCATTCTCTTCCCCCTTCAAGATTCTACCAAGATTCTCTCAACGTAGTACTCTCCCCTGCCACAGTAAGAATAAACTCAGCTTTTTCTCATCAGCAGTTTATTTTAATGATATTTTGAGAGCCAGTATTCAACAATCTTGAAGATCCACCAAGCTCTAATTGAGACCTCTACACTGTCATGGTCCAAGATCCTTATATCTGAAACAGTGTTCTCCTCTGAGGGCCCTTGAGATCCCTACCAGGACAGAAGTCTTCACAGAGATGTGATTTATGCAGTCATACAGGGCCATGAGCTTAGAAGGGCTCTGTGCTTGCTCTAAGGCTCTATTATTATTAAATTTCTCACCAATATCTGGAAAAGGGTCACTGTGTTTTTATTTTTCATTGAGCTCCACAATTCTGTAGTCAGTCCAGCCTGTCTCTCAGTGACGTCTCTAATTAGGAGTGAGATACACACATTTCTGATTTATATTTTTCCTCATTATTTCATTGATAAAACCAAATGAGAATATTTTGTCTCCTGCAAGTAAATTAATCATTTGTAGGAGTCTTTTGCTTATCTGGTCAGACTTTAAAACTTATAATATTTGCCTTATTATTAAGTCTACTGTTTGTTATTTTTTGTTGAACAACCATAAGAAGGGAAATTCATGGAGAATTTCAGCAG
>NW_006770909.1:496276-510941 GCF_000442215.2 Lipotes vexillifer
CAGCAGGAAGAAGATGAGCCGTTTTCCTTTGGCATGGACCCAGCTTACCTTTATACCAGTTGTGTGTAATAAATAAGTTGTTTTTCTCTGTAGCTGAAGTCAAACGTTAGGTAAATTTTTAGATGTTAAACACCACAATGGACCAGAAAGTCAGAAATTTAAATTACCTGTTAAGTTTTATTTTTAAAAAGGAGCTTATCTTTAAGGTTTTATCATTTTGGAAACTATATTTTATAACCAAACTTTCACAGGCGTAGAACTTAGAAGATTTCCCATTCTATGTCTTTTGCAAATATTATGCGTATGTGTTTATATATATATATATATATATATATATATGGAGAGAATTAAGTTATTTAAAAATGTGATCAGTCCCCCTTTTAGGTAGTGTGATGCATCATAAAAGCTGTTCTTTGAGAAATTTTTAATGTTTTTGGAATTAAAATGCTTTACTTTCCAAATTTTACCTCTCTTGCCTCAATCTATAATGTGGAAGTATCTAAAATGAAACAAATATTCAATAGATAATCACATTAGTGCAACATAACCCTCCCTATCTAAGACTGATTTACCTCTCTTTTACCCAAAACATAATATAATATGTTAATTCCTAAGAGTCTTTATATATAATTTCCAATTTTAGTGAGCAGTCTTTGCCCCCAGTTGTCAAATTGTAAAGAATGATGCTGGGTTTTATTATAGCTCTGCAGAATGTATGCTTAACAATAAAATATATATTTCTGAAAAGGCATAAACCTTAGAGTAATGTATGCTTCTTTTCAAGATGTGCATTAATAAAAAATAATACCTAGGGTATTTATAATAGTGCTGAAGGAATTGTCACAATGAACATAAGTAGGTTTGGACATGGTAAAGCACAGATTTACAGAGTATTTCTCACAGAGTTTTCTAAGGCAGAAATGAATGCCTATATTCTGTTCCTTGAGTAAAATGTAGCAACAACAAAATAGCTTAATACCAAGTGCTATTAATTTATCCTTCTCGGCTTTTACATGACAAATTGGTTAGGATATAAGACTAGTTAGTTTCTTATTTAAAAAAAAAAAGGTGGGCTTCCCTGGTGGCGCAGTGCTTGAGAGTCCGCCTGCCGATGTAGGAGACGCGGGTTCGTGCCCCGTTTCGGGAAGATCCCACGTGCCGCGGAGCGGCTGGGCCCGTGAGCCATGGCCGCTGGGCCTGCGCGCCCGGAGCCTGTGCTCCGCAAATGGGAGAGGCCACAACAGTGAGAGGCCCGCATAACGCAAGAAAAAAAAAAAAAAAAAGGTAAATATGGTAACCATGAAGTATTTCTCTATCCATAAATTAATAATATCAAAAAGGTTCATGTTAACCACGTTTTAAAATTAGAAATCCATTTTCCAATAGAAAAGAATCTGTACTTGATAAGTAATGATAAAGATATATAACTTATTAAGAGGTACAATGCAAGCTCCTTTACAGGCCTTATCTAAAATTCTCTTTTAATTGAAGTATAGTTGATTTACAATACTATATTAGTTTCAGGTATACAACTTAGTGATTCAATATTTTTTATAGATTATACACCATTTAAAGTTATTACCAAATAATGGCTATATTTCCATGTTCTGTACAATATATTATTGTTGCTTATTTATTTTATACATAGTAGTTTGCATCTCTTTTTTTTTTTTTTTTTTGCGGTACGCGGGCCTCTCACTGTTGTGGCCTCTCCCATTGCGGAGCACAGGCTCCGGACGCGCAGGCTCAGCAGCCATGGCTCACGGGCCCAGCCGCTCCGCGGCATGTGGGATCCTCCTGGACCGGGGCACGAACCCGTTTCCCCTGCATCGGCAGGCGGACTCTCAACCACTGCACCATGAAGGAAATCCATTAGTTTGCATCTCTTAATTCCCTACTCCTATATCTCCACTCCCCCCTTCCCTTTACCCACTGGTAACCACTAGTTTGTTCTCTATATCTGTGAGTCTCTTTCTGCTTTGTTATATTCGTTTGTTTTACTTTTTAGATTCCACATATAAGTGATAGTATAGAGTATTTGTCTTTCTTTGTCTGACTTATTTCACTAAGCATAATGCCCTCTAGGTTCATCCATGTTGTTACAAATGGTAGAATTTTATCCTTTTTTGTGGATGAGTAATACTCCATTGTATATATATACTAGATCTTCTTTATCCGTTCATCTGTTGATGGACACTTAGGTTGCTTCCATATCTTGGTTATTGTGAAAAGTGCTGCTATAAACATTGGGGTTCATGTATCTGTTTGAATTAGTGTTTCATTTTCTTCAGATATACACCTAGAAATGAAATTGCTGGGTCATACAGTAGTTATATTTTTCGTTTTTTGAGGAAACTCCATACTGTTTTCCATAGTGGCTGCACCAATTTACATTACCACAACAGTGTATTACTAGGGTTCCCTTTTCTCCACGTTCTTACCAACATGTTATTTGTGGGCTTTTTTGTTGATAGCTGTTCTGACAGGTGTGAGAGCAAACTGGTGGTTACCAAGGGTTGGGGAAGGAGGAAATATGAAGTTGTTGCTCAAAATGTACAGAGTGTCAGTTATGTAAGATAAGTGCTAGAGATCTATTGTATAGCATAGTATCTATAGTTAAAATACTACTGTATACTTAAATTTTTGCTGAGTGGATAGATCTTATATTAAGTGTTCTTGCCACAAAAAAGCAAAGAGGATAGGAGGAAAATTTGAAGGTGATGAATATGCTTATGGCATTGATTATGGTGATGGTTTCATGAGTGTATGCATATCAGAATATCAAGTTGTTTCTGTCAAATATGTGCAGCCTTTAGTGTATCAATTATAACAATAAAATGTTTTAAAAGATTTATCAAATTTAGAGTTTCATTTTTCTTATAAATTAATGTAAGAGTAATTTGTTCTTATATTTCAGTATGTTACAAATTTAGTGTGCATGAGTCTGCATTCTCTAAGCCCAAATAACATAGGAGCACAGAAAAGATTGATTTTAAACACCTGAAATATTGAGAGATGAGAGATAGTTCCTATTCTGAGGCCAGTTTGCTAGTTAGGGTAATTAATAATTCTGTAGAAAATCTCAACAGTAACATTAGTCACATTTTTTTGGAGAAAACTCAACTTCACCTTATATGTACTTCCAAATTTCAATTAGAAATATTAGTCATGAGAGGATTTTGTCTCTCTCCTGTCTCCTTATTCCCTCTTTTTCTTTTCCCATCTTCCATCAATTACCCAAGCATGGATAAGGTATAAAGCAGAGGCCAGAAATGGAAAAAAGCAATTCTGTGTAAACTGGTAAATATTTACAGTGATACACAGGGTTAAATGTAAATAGGAAGAATCCAAAGGCTGAGAAATGATGGAAATAAAGTGTTGCATCTGTTGCTATTTGATTGGTAGTCACCAGTGTATAAATTGATACATTAGATTGCCTATGGAGTAAAGAGACCAACAGAACTGAAATGAGCCCAAAAGAGAGAACAAGTTAAAATTCTGTTTTTCAGATCAGACTCTTAAGCATGTTGGGTTTACTATGCATACTTTTGTAAAATGAACTGTAAAGCAATATAGCAGTCTCCAGTTCCTCTTCACTAAAGAGCTTATCCTTATGATTCCTGCAATGTTATGTTCCAGGTTGAATTCTTTTCCACTCTGGAATACTCAGCTACTTCACCAAACCCTTTATTGTAAAATATTAGTTGTACATAGCATCCTAAGAGACATAATTTATGCACCAATGTATTTTAATTATTTTTTGCAAAGAAATTTAATTCCTCCCAAGAACCCCCAGAATATTGCTTATTGTTTTGTGTTTTTGTGTTTCTCTCTCTTTTTACCTTGATACTTGTATTTGCGTTCTTGGAAACTATATTCTTTCTGGGGGTACAAAATTTTTCTGAGATGAGGCAACTGTCTATTTTTAGAAAGATTCAATTTTGGTTTGAAGAATTAGATGAAAATTAATCCCTCAGTACACAAAAATTTGGGACAGAATTACTTCCTATGCAAAGGCATTAACTATCTTCCTTGCAGTCATGTCCTATCGCCTGTAAGTACCACCATTTAATCATGCTCAGAAAAAAACAAAATAAGATAATAAAAATAGTACTCTTTCATATTAGGAATCTCAGTATAGGAGACCTCAAAGAAGGGGTCTTCAACAAAGGTCTAAAGACCCTGGTATAAACTTGGCCAGTCTGATTTAAAGTTAGTGCAATGCACTCAAAAGTCTCTTGTACATATAAGGGATGTTTTCTTATATTCACACATTGAAATTTCCATATAACTAATCTAGGTGTGCATTCAAATAAGCCCACTGCAGTTCATGCCAAACTAGGAATTCCTCAAGATAAAAGAAGGGAAATACATCTATAATATATTAATCATGAGAACAGATTGATTATAGGTATAATTTCTGCCCAAATTTTCTGCCTGTGAGATACTAATACACCTAGTAGAAATGGAGACTAAGTAATCTTCTGCTCTTTGCTTACACTGGATTTTTGCTTAAATTAACACACCAAAAATATTGGCTCTAATTTTAGTGCTATGAGCACTTCTGTTTACCTCTTTGTGCTTAGCACCTAGAACAGTGAGATTGGTATATAAGAGGTGCTCACTAAAGGTTTGTCAAAAGAATTATGAAATTGTCCTAATTGGAAACAAAATCCATGAGGGAAATTTTACATCTTGCCTGCTGTTTTCTTGCAACCTTGTAAAAAACAGAGTAAGAAACAGGTTATAAGTTATTTAGGAAAACAGGTAGCTTTAGGGGTTTGTCTAATCCTGGTTCTGGAAAAATTGAAACTCTACTACATCTTAAAATCCCATATTGAAGGAATTAAAACCCCAAAATTCTGAGCCTGATAAAGTTTTAGGAAATTTGTCAAAGGGGTTACATAATAGAGAAATATTAATTGTTAAATACCCCTTCATCTTTTCTTTTTATTCATTTGATAAATTAGGCTTACTATTTTCAAAATTTTTTGAACATTTGGTTCACAAATTCTACTAGTTTTGATAACCCCCAAGTTAATTTTAGGATTAGATGAGTTAACTATATATATAGTTAAACCTTGAACAACTTCAGGGTTAATCTGCATATAATTTATAGTCACCCCTCCCTATCCATGTGTTCTTCTGAAGCTGGAGATTCAACCAACTACAGACCATGTAGTACTGTGGTATTAATTATTTAAAAATATTCACATATAAGTGGACCTGTGCAGTTTAAACCCATTTTGTTCAAGGGTCAACTGTATAGTTTTATATAGGCCATGAAGGGTATCTACCACTGTAAAGAAATCTTTTCCTGAAAGGAACGATAGATCTATTGTCAATGGGAAATTCAGAAGCCAAAGATACAAATGGGAGGGCATGAGTTGAGCACTTAAAAACTGCTAAAGTACTTTCCAACTAACTCTAAGACTCCCATGCTAGATAAGTTGGTCATGGAAAGGGTTAGATTTTAAGTCGCCTCCCAATCTCAAGAAAATTTTCATGCTGTGAGGTTCACTGTAAAACACCACAAAATTCCCAGCCCAACAGCACATCCCTCTTAGGTATTAATTTGGCTTAGAGAGACCCAAGACTTAGCTAAATAATTGTAGCCCTCAAGTTTCAAAGAATTGAGTGCTCTACCTTCAGGTGTACCTGCGTGTTTTATATCTAAGAACCGTGGTTCTAGAAGATGTAGACACCTATAAAAAATGGCAAAATCTTACTAAGACAACCTAGAATTATAATGAACATTATGGGGAACATTTCAGTTAGACAAGCTCATTCATCTAAGAAGTGCAGTTGAAAGCAAGGGTTTCCAAACAACAAAGAAAATGGGATACCTATTTTATTTTATTTTTTATTTATTTTTTTTTTTCCTTGCGTTATGCGGGCCTCTCACTGTTGTGGCCTCTCCCATTTGCGGAGCACAGGCTCCGGACGCGCAGGCTCAGCGGCCATGGCTCACGGGCCCAGCCGCTCCGCGGCATGTGGGATCTTCCCGAAACGGGGCACGAACCCGCGTCTCCTGCATCGGCAGGCGGACTCTCAAGCACTGCGCCACCAGGGAAGCCCGGGATACCTATTTTAATTGGCATGCAGAAGGCTCCAAAAATCTTGAAAATTCCAAATAAGCTTCACTCTTGAAGAGTTGTAAAAGGCTAATGTAAAATTAAAGACACAGAAATACCTAAAATAAAAGATTATAAGACGGATGTGATATATGACTCCTACTACTCTTCTCTTTCTTCTTTTACCTGAGTACTCAGTCTACTAATTCTCTCCCTGAATTGTCTTTCCACTCTGAAGAGGCTACGAAACCATTAACGAAAGTCTGCCAAGTTAGTGGCCTTACAACTGCAACAGCTCCAAGGCCAGAACCTAAAACAACAACCTTTGCACCTCCTCACCATTTGCACCCTCCTCGTGGTCCATCATCAAAATCCTGTGACACCAGAAATTGGTGTCACATTTGCAATCAACTGGATACTGGAAAACAGATTGCCCTCAAAGGTATTGTGCAAATCCTTGGACACTAACTCCGATGTCCCCATGTCTATCCTCAAAGAAGACACCCGTATGTTCCCCTCCCAGGGTTGATGAGACTCCAAGAGATTCTCTAACAAAAAAAGTTAGATTGCTGAAGCCAATGAAAGTGATATAGCTTTTGATATCCAGATGGAATTGAGAATTGAAAAGGGTAATAAATTTTAAAACTCTAATTAAATGAATAAATTTAGGAGTCTTATTTAAAAAAATACTAAGTGTAACACCCACCCACACACACACAGTCTTTACAGAGACAAGAACAAAGATTTAGTAATAGCAAATATCTTGGAAATGGTTAAGTTTACTATTATGTTACAGATGATAGAAGTAATGTGTGAGACGCTGCCTGCCAATTCCTGGCCTGCCCGTTCCATTTGCACAGGTGTCAGATCTGCCTCTAGGTGCGAAGCCCTCCCCTGCCTAACGCTGCTTCCTCCTCCATCTTTCACAGACTTTAGCCATCAATAAATCATTTGCAATTCTAACTCTCTCTCAGTGTCTGCTTCCAAAAGACACAGCCAACATAAGGACTTTGGAGTATTTTTATGCACAGGATTTGACACAGGATATGAAACTGATTGTCATCTTTTCATTCAAATCATACCTAATATAATTCCTCCTCACCATCACCATCCATGAACCAATTTTGTTTTTCTGGTTTGTTTGGAGACTGTCTTTTGCTTACCTCTTTATTATAGAGCACCTCTAAGAACAGCAAGGAAATGAGAATTGCTTGTTAGATTGAGAAATAAGTTTATCCAAGAAATTAGAAACTGGCATCTTTCTGTAAATTAATAATTCAGCATAACCACAAGAATTGTACGATTAATCTAGGCCTTTTCTTTTCTTAAAAAATAAAGAAAATATTAAATTACATTTTATGGTTGCAGGATTTAATGCAAATGTGTATATGTTTTTTTCAGATCAATGTATGCCTCTATGCCACAGAATTTTGCATTATTTTCTCTCTTGGTCCTAGTTACATAAATCATCTGTATAAGCAACTCTTTTCTCACATGGTAAATTGTAACACGATATAGAATTACTTATATTTGAGAGTTACATCATTTTGAGAGTTACATGAGAGTTATTGTTTAGAGAATAATTAAGGACTGTGAAATAAATTTGTGTTAACATTATGTATCTTTTGCAAGTATTTTTGGTGAAAGAGAATATCTACAACCTGGAATATTATTTATCATTTATCTATGAAAAGAATAGCAGATTTAAAAAATGACAATTTACTTATAAAGAAATAATAATCAAATAACTTTCTAATGCTATTTTAAATATATATTTTCTCATCTGAGTACATAACCAGAGCATTGGAAAAATTCAACCTCCTTAAAATCAGAAGCAGAATGGATTTTCACAGGTCTCTTGAATTTTCTGGCCAGGAATTCTGTACATCCACATAATTCTAGTCCTATTTAAAATAATGAAATCCGAAACAAAAAATGCAACATTTTTTAGAAGCATTATAATGTGCTGGCTATGCTATGGTTATATAACATGATTATATGTGGTTATATAATATTAAGACACAATATGTCAATTATATCTCAAAAATATATATTTTGACATATTTTTACAACTGGTTTAGTAATATATATTGGCATGCAATATTCAGTAGATAAATTAAGTTAAAAATTTATATTCCATTTTATTCTGTAATTACATGTTATAAAAGTGCCCACCAAATGGAATATTGACGATCATGTCATTTGTTAAAATATTCCCATAATGTATAAATATTTTTTTAATGTTGATGAGAGTTTTTCTTTTTCTTGTTTTTTTTCCTGTGTCTAGCTAGAGTTCACATCCACCTGACCAAAAAAAAATTGTGGTGAAGAGAAATATGAAATTCTTCTAACATGTTTTCTTTGCATTACTTAAGAGTTCCATATTATACAGCTTATAAAAATTACCTCTGCTTCAACTGTACCATGTTGACCTTTTAACTTTATAAGTAACACTAGAACTGTTGGTTCCTATACTGTCATACTATATTTTTATATGGTTTATGCTTCACTTGCTATGCTTATATTTACTCATTTTCTTTCTATATATTTTTAATTAATACTTTAAATTTTGTTTTGGTATTTAAGGAGGGTTTATTTTATCTACTAGCTATATTTATAATAAACCTTCCACAAAGCTCTAGTTTTCCTTTGCTTTTCTTAAACTTCAAATGTTTTGTCAGTTTTAAATGATATCTTTTGAATTTCATTTAATAAAACCACTGCATCATTCTAACTTCTATTTTTCCCTTGTTTTCTCTCTTCTCTTCTCAATTTTTAGTAGAATTTTATATTCTAATTATGTCATAGCATATGAAATTTTCATAATATTCTTACATTTTCTTTTCCATGTTGCTTTAGTGTTAGAGTTAAACATAATTAGTCATCGTCTTCAGTGCTTTTGTGATTTTCTTTTTCCCATATCTAGATAGTGAAGTATTTCTTCTGGTTGTCTTCAAGGAAGGATTCATGAATATGGTTTTCCCTGAACTCTTACATGCTTAAAAATGTTCGTTTGATTTTCTGTAGTCCTGAAGAACAGCTTAGTGAGTATAAAATTCTTCATTTACATGCTCTTTCCTGAGTTTCATAAAAATTCATTCCCTCATGCCTTGCTTGCTGAAGAGAAGGCTGAGATAAACTGATATTCTCTTTCTTATTAGGCTTAATCTACTTTACATGGAGCCCAAAACCAAAGGATTTTATTTTTGTTATTAACATCTAATAATTTAGCTAGTATGTGTCTGAGAGTTGACCATTCTGGGCCACTTTTGGGAGAGGAAGTAATTTTTAAAAATATTTTCTATCAGTTACTCCAACTAGATCTAGATACTTATTAGATATTTTTACCTGCCTTATCTATCAATTTCTATCTGACATCTTTTATTTTTTAATTTCATTTCTATTAATTTTGGAAATTTTTCTTTTTATAGTTCTTGTCTGATATATTATCTCTTGAGAAATGTGTAATTTAGTATTTAGTATTTAGTATTTATTTCTGGTTTAACTTTGTCCTTTTTAATATTTGTTTTCCAAATTTATTTAACTCTTATTCTACTTAAGATGTTTTCTTTTTGTACATGTCTTTTCTGAGTTTTTGAATTTCTGATTTGAGGTATTTTTGCATATCTATAAATAGTGTTTAAAGATGTATAATTTAGGTTGCAGTATACTGTTTTAGTTTTTCTATGCTCTTGGTTACTCTTTAGAGGAGATTTTCATCTGGGAAAATGGCTAACTCCTGGACTTGGGAAGAAAAAATACAAGATTAGTCTGAAACGTCTTGTTCCAGCAAAAAGTAAAGAAGGATCAAAAAATGATGGAGACAGGCAGTACTTTCTAAACTAACACTAACAGGATTATTAGTCATATTTCTAACTATATTTCTTAGTTCGAGTGCTTTCTTTTGTTGTGCACTTTCTTTTGAAAGTGCAGTTTCTTTAATCAATTGTGCCATTTTAAGGAGTTGAATTTGCTTGTCTTCTGATTTTTGTAATCCTGTTTTGTTTCTGCCTGATTCATTTCCACCTTTGCTTCCTTCTTTTCCTTTACATCAAACCTCCAAGAGACCCTTTCTCTATTCAAGTAAACCCAATTCCCTGGAATCAGTGTCTTTCCTATACTTCAAACTCAAGCCCTTTCTTTTGATTCCCCAGTTGCCAATATCTAAGCCTCTAGATATTACCCCTGTTCCAAACATTTTTCTACAACTATGTGGGTCTCTTTTTCTGCAGATAGTTTAATATGAAGCACAACATTCATAATATGATGCTCAATCAATCCTATTTTCTATACAATTTCCACCTAGCTCATCTCTGGAATGGTCTCTGGAGTATGCTTTGCTATTTTTGGATATTTTCCTACTATCAATAGGTGTATGAGTAGTTTATCATCTTTGCTTGATATGTGTGTCTATTGAGAGTGTAGAAATATGGATATTAGCAGTCACCATTATTCTATGAAAACCTAGATTTTTGTTTTTAAAATATTGCTCTGGCTGAACTTTGACATATGAAATAGAAGATGGGGAAAGAGGGAATCCTTAGAGCATAGTAAAATTTTGAATATATTACAACAATTAGAGAAGCAAAATAACTGTGCCCAGAAAATATGAAGATGTCTATAATGAGATAATTTAAGTAAAAGAAAAAAAATGATCAATCGTTGTTATTAGTCTATCTGGAATGTCAGGTAAATGATACCACCTGTCTCAACTCTATCTGTGCATCTGTAAGTGAATGAAAAATTTAAGCTACATTAAAAAGAAACCAAATATCTATTTTTATGATATGCCTCTTATAGAATTCTATGCCAAAAATTATTTAGACATACCAAAATATTTAATTTTCACAGTAACATTATGATTATTACCACTAATTTGCAAATGAGGAAATTGTTGCTCAGAAAGATTAGACTTTAAATATCATGCTCATGGCAAAATAGCTAATAAATGGTAAAGCAATTATTCAAAATTATGTTTAAGTATAATTATATTTTTAAAGATAAATTAAAATACTAGAAAATAAATACTTTGTTTCACTCAAGTGATAGATAATAGTAAAGCCAATAAATCTGAGTTTATAACTTTCATTGTAAAAATCTCCACATCTAAATTGGAAACGGTTTTTTGAGAGGTAAATCACAGTATCTTGACATTTTAGTGACTATCCATAGTATTCTTTTCACCCAATCAAGACATGTCAGAATGGGTTTCACCACAGAAATAGATTAATTGATTAGGTTGAGCCAGGTCTAGGCAATTCCTGTTTTACAATAAGAGAAAACACTGTGATTTTCTTAAGTGGATATTGACTTCTACTATGGTAAAAGATCAAGATTTATTATCTCAAATGATGGTCAATAGATTGGCTGACAACTATTGACTTGGGGGAAATCTTAGCAGGGCACTGAACCACCACTGAACCTGAAGAAAGATCTGTGTCTCTCACAGCAGGATAAGTCCAATCTTACATCAAGAAAATAGGCCTAACTAGAGACAAGGACCATTAAGAGGTGTTTTTCCATTTATTTGGTTTGTAATGTTCCTCTAACATCATAACTTTAAGACTGAGAACAGTTAATTGTAATATTAGAGAGTCAGTGATGAAATGTCTACAATGGTATGTAAGTTTTAACTCCTTAGTAAAAATAATTATTTATCCATAGTTCAAAATATTCTCAGTTAATACTCATATCAGCTTAAGTATGATAAACCCAATTCCTAAAACTGTAAAATTCACTTATACCTCTTTTAGAGTGTTCAATTACCAATATTCTCATACCATTTCATAAAACTATTAAATGATAAAATGGTATTTTAAATATGAACAATTGTTTTAAATCGTATTTTAAAAGAAAAACTAATAAATTATATTGTATTCTAAAATACAATATTTTGGAGACAGAATAAAATGTAAAACATGTAAACCTCTTGTTTTTATCAGCCTATGTAAACAAACCTGACAAAATGTAAACAAAAAATAAGCACCAATGGAGACAGATCTAGCTAAACACTTTGCAGCTTTTCCTCATTTTTGTTTAAAAGGAAATATAACATTCCTATTGCTGAAGGAAGGCAAAGGGACAAACTCAAGAACAAACAATAACCCATAGACTATATAACAAAACATGTAAAACAAATAGGTTAAGTAAGAACAAAATGGAGGAAGTGTAAAGCAAAATGTATATGGTAGGCAGAATCTTAAGATATCCCACAAGATTCCCCATCCTTAATACATACACACCTTCTCCCAGTTAATCCAATACTAATGTGCTGCTGTGAAGGGATTTTGCAGATGTAATTAAGGTATTAAAGTCCCAACTCAGTTAACTTTAAGATAGGGAGAGTATTCTCAATGGAACTAACCTAAATAGATGAGGCCTTAAAGAAGCTATGGTCTTTCTAAGGAGGCAATCAAAGTGTAGTAGGTATCTCAACATAAGAGACTTCTTCATTTCTGGCTTTGAAGGTGGAGGGACTTAATGACAAGACATGTGGGCAGCCTTTGGTTGCTGAGAGTGACCTGACCAACAGGCAGTAAGGAACTGAATTCTGTTAACAGCCTGCATGAGCTTGGAAGAGGACCCCAATCTCCAGATGAGAACACAAAGAGCAAGATAAAAGTCTGTTATAAGTGTAGACAAAAGACCAGTAGAGAAGGGAAACTGACAATATAGACAAGATACATTATGATTGACAGGGCAAGGTCCTGGAGGAAATGCAGTGAGGGAGGGATTGAGGTCCATGTAGAGGGATGGCACTTGATTAGGACAAGTAACCTCTCCCTCCCTGTGACTAAAAGATTAAGACAAAGACTGATTTATACAAATTTGTGTTTGAGAGGAGGTAATTAGGATGCTGAATCATTCACACTTGATAGGCTTAGTTTTTACCTGAAGTAGAAGGCACTTTTTTTTCTTTGCACTGAGAATGAGGGTTGACTAGAGTAATTCATTTTTGGAAATATGACTGAGGAGTTTACCAAGAATAATAAATAAACTGTTATGTAGCCTTAAAAATCAAACTAAGGTTGTAGACCAGAAATTTTTAAAATATTTTTTGCTGTGAAGAAAATTAAAATCTCATTATGTATGTATTGACTGTCAACCCATTTAGCCACAGAAGAGCTACTTAAAATGAAGCAAAATAAAAAGTTAAAATATTTTCTTTAAAAAGAATATTTGATGAAAGAATGTTTACTGAAATTGCCTTTTTGAAATCACTTTTTCGTTGAAAAGTTTTACAAAAATTAGAGTGCTCTTGAATGCAGAAAGTAATTCCTTCTGAAATACCATTAGTACAATCTGAACTAGACAAAATAAAAACGGGGTCAGTTTATCCCCTGCTGACCCTAGCCTCTCCTTACCACATCTGCAAAAAAATCACTGAGGAGCAGAATTGTTTATTTTGATACATTCTTCATGCATTTAGGAGAAAAATGTCTTTTAGGAGTTTTGAAGAGAAAAATGTGTGGATTCACTCAGACAACAATGCAGTGTGAAGTGAGAGTTTTGTCACCCTCTTTCCTTGTACATGTCTTATGGTTAAGGTTGCTCAGAATTAATTCAATAAATATTTATTGAGTTCTGACTAAATTCAAAGTTCTGAATTTGGTCCAGTGAATACATCAAATACTAATAACCAAATAAAAACAAAACAAACAAGAAAACAAACAGGGTCCCTAATCAAATCTTAATACACAATTCTTTGGAATAAGTTCTGGGAAGGAGTAAAACTGAGATCAGACAGGAGCATAAAAGAGAAGGGTTCTAAAGTTCTCAGGGGTCAGAACAGGCTGGCTAGAAAAAGTGAGAACTGAATGAGTCATGACATGCTAAATAAAGAGTGGGAAAGAGGAGCATATGAGATGCCAGAGGAAGAAGTAAGTGTAATGGATTGGAGACAGAAAGAGTATGGTCCCCAAACTCTGTACATGTGAAAAATTAAGAGCATTTAGGTATGACTGGAGCATAAAAGTATATGTGGGAGGGGAAGCAGCTCTATACGCACCAGTTGGGATCAGATTGTTAGAAAATTCTTGGGCCATTTTAAGATGCTTTAGAATTTACCCCAAAAGCAATGGTACTGAAGTGGCTACTGAAGGGTTTTATGCAGTCATGACATTTAGGAAGAGTATCCTAACTTCAGTGTGGAGAATGGATTGGATATTTTTGGACTGGATTGGACTACAGGACATGGATTAAACATTTAATTCAGAAATTCGTTTGAAAGTCTGAGAGGTTATGGTGGCCTGATTCTGAGTTTTAGCTATGGAGAAAGGAAAAAGTGAAAGGATTTGAGAGAAGGGGTTTGGTACCTATTGCAATGTAGGAAGGGGATTGAGAGTGGGGTGTGGGAGTGGAGAGAAGTAATAACTGGATTTCAGTGGAGCTGGTGAGCAAGGTAATTTTCAAGTTAGTGAAAGCATAGAAATTTTATTAGACAGCTGCCATCTATTGTAATGGATCTGCTGTATTAAAGTCCAAAATTTAGAGTCAGGGGATTGCTGAACATTTTCTCAGCATTACAAAGGCTGAAACTACATGAAAGTAGAGATTTTAATCTTCCTCAGTGCTTTCCCTACACCATTATA
>NW_006770909.1:511050-547752 GCF_000442215.2 Lipotes vexillifer
TCCCTACACCATTATAGATGGTCAAAACACATTTGATTATTATTACATTTGAGCTGGTAAATGTGTTAAGAATTATGCTTATCTTATTTCAAACAAATACCTATGGATACTTTCTACAAATTCGAATTTTGATATTTCTTCAGGATTCTTATTTGCTTTTTCATGTGTTTTTCTCTATGATTTAATCGTTTGACATTGTATTTTGACATGTTTTTAGTCTTGATATTTTAGGATATAAGGAGCAATACTGAAATGTGACAATTAGTTCTCACTTTTTTCAGAACATTGATCTCAGTTAACAAGACTGCAGGCTTTACCTTCCCTAGACCTCATCAAAGAAGATTAAAATATTGGTGAATTATAGCACCAATAAAACTATGAATACTCAGAAAATACAGCACAACTTCTCCCTAGCTGGGACAGAAAGAAATTTCCATCAAGGAATTGTTTTGTACAATTAACTAGCTGCCGCATTGACTTCTGCTCTGTGGTTGCTGAAAAATGTGCTGAATGAATCATCTCTCCAAAATTAAAAATCATTCCTTTCTTCAGAAAAAATTATTTTGGAATCTTGGAAATTAATGAAAAGAGCAAAGGATAATTTAATACTAATTATGATCTATTTTTAAACTGACAAACATTATTTGAACAATTTATATTCACTTAGTTCACTTAATTTATATTCACTTAGTTGATCTTTATGGTTCCTTTTACTGATAAATTCTATCATAGTAGAAACAGGTTCAATTACTATATTCTACTTTGTCAGGTTAAAAAAAAATTACTTGAAATGTAGATTATTACTGTGAATAAATCTACCTACTGCTCTACTTATATGATGGGACAGCATTATTTAAAATAAATATAATATATCTTTGCTTCTTAAAAAAACAACAAAATTAGTTTGCCAAGTCATGCCAAATTAACCACAAGGAGGTACAATTACTTGCTCAATTAAGAATTGTTGAGAAATATACCTAAAGAGAAAAATTAAAAATTAGAAAAGATGTGCTAAAGAAGAAAGAGAGAAAGCAGTTTTTTTAGATGATAATTTGCTTTAGAAATCTTAAAGATCTAAGGGAAAAAAACAACTAATGTTCTTTTCTTTAAAAGTCTTGTAAAATAAGAAATTAATAAAAGTTGCTTACAAATAGTACTCTCATCTGTGAGTAGGTACAGGATATTGGAATTGTTATGGCTAATCTGTTAAGAATTACATGGAGTAGTCACATCATTTGGCAAAAAAAACTGAAGAAGCCTGAATGAAGAAGGGCCAAAAAATTCCATAACATTTACACTTTTTTTTTTGCGGTACGCGGGCCTCTCACTGTTTTGGCCTCTCCCGTTGCAGAGCACAGGCTCCGCACGCGCAGGCTCAGCGGCCATGGCTCACGGGCCCAGCCGCTTAGCAGCATGTGGGATCTTCCGGGACTGGGGCACGAACCCGTGTCCCCTTCATCGGCAGGCGGACTCTCAACCACTGCCCCACCAGGGAAGCCCAACATTTACACTTTTTGAGTTTTCTATTTTTGATCATGTTCTAGGTTTAACATAAATGTCTTTTTTTATTATTATTCTTATTTTATTATTTTTTATTGAAGTATATTTGATTTACAATGTTTCAGTTGTACAGCAAAGTGATTCAGTTATACACACACATACACACACTCATATATATGTATATATAGATATATTCTTTTTCAGATTATTTTCCATTATAGGTTATTACAAGATATTGTATATAGTTCCCTGTGCTATACAGTAGGTCCTTCTTGTTTATTTTATATATAGTATTATGTATCTGTTAATCCCAAATTCCTAAATTATCCCTCCCCTCCACTTTCCCCTTTGGTAACCATAAGTTTGCTTTCTATGTCTGGGAGTCTATTTCTGTTTTGTAAATAAGTTCATTTGTATCATTTTTTTTTTTAAGACTCCACATATAAGTGATATTATGTGATATTTGTCTTTGACTTCACTTAGTATGACAATCTCTTTTATTATTAATACTTTTTTCTTTAAACACTATGTTAATTCAAATAAATATATGCTCCAACGATAAGCCTTTTAATCAGGAAAACCCAGAGATTTTTAATAAGATCTGGACGTCTTACAGACCAATTTGTGGCAGTGATTCTGATTTTTCTTGCATCATTCATACCAGTTCTCTTTGCTCCTCACCCCTCTCAGTTGTGACCTTCATTGATCCTTTTGACATAGTTCCTGCTTAACGTTTGGTATTTCCCACATTTCTCTTTTTGGGGAATCAAGAGAAAAAATAGTTCAAAAATTTTGGAACTCTGTTCTACTAACAGAGGGTACATGACTAGAATTCCATTTGGCCCAAGTCTGGTCTCTCTGAAGGGAGAATCACACAGTTTAAATGAACCATAGCAAAACTCTCACCTTAATTTGCCTACTTTGCAGATGCCTTAAAAATCTCAACTTCTAATTACAGCACTTTTTGCTAAAAAATTATTCCTAATATTTAAAATGATGCATTTATTAGATATTTATTATGTATAAGCAATTTAGATGCATTATTCTTGCTAGGCTTTCCATCACATTTATGTCTCATATTATGTCATGTCAAAGAAAAATGAGGTTTAGAGAGGATAAATAATGTTCTTACAGTGGTATTTGAAACCATATCTCTCTGAAATGGAAGTTCATATGTGTAACAAACATGCTTTATATGTAATGTCATGAAGATTGTTATCAACAAACCTACAGTAATATTCTTGAGAGATGATAATAATGTTCTATACCTTCTCTGAAATATCAGGCTGGTGTACATGGGGTTCATTGCATTAGAGTACATAGGTCCTGTAGGAGAAATGGCACAATAGGGCTTTAGATTTTTTAGCCATGATTGGGACAATTATGTTGAGACTCTAGGACAGATTAATACTAAAATAATAATAATAATTGAAAATTGTATAGGTAGAATGGTTTAATTTTTATACATTTCCAACATTTTAATCCCTGTTTTACATATATTTGTAATACGTATTTATTTCATGATATTTGTGTATGCATATGACTAAACACGAAGTTACATGCAAATATTACCATTAAATAATTTTACTATTTTTAAATGTTTATAGACAAATTCTAAATGTTTGACATTATAGAGCAAAAAGAAAAATTTCTGTCACATATTTTTGATTATGTCTAAATCTATTGTACAGTGTATTTTCTATACTAAATAATGTCCATTTTTAAAATTGTTTTTGAATCAATTAAAATGACCCCTCCCACTTCAGTATATTCTAACATGGATCATTCTTACCTCCTTGGAATAAACTTTATATATGAATGGCATATTATTACTGTTATTAAATGTGCTGCTGTTATTTATTTACTTGCTTTCTATGTACTATTTATTTATGATAGGTGAATCTATGTTTACCAATAGGCTGACACATAATTTTCTTTCCTTTTGTTTTTTTGGGGTTTTTTTTGTTTGTTTTATGTCAAATTATACTTAGCTTTAAAATATGAGGAGTACCACTTTGTGTATTGTCTGGAATATATTTAATATAAAAGTGGTTATAGATTCACCAAAAGTTTGATAAAACTAATTGTACAAACAACAAGTCAACTTTTTGGGGGGTATTAAGATATGAAGAGATTTATTATCACTGCTCCAATCTCTTTTGTTTACTGGTCTATTAAAGTATTTTCTTTTTCCTTATTCTTTTTCAGAAAATTATCAATGTCAACAGTTATTTAAAACTGTTTATACATATATAATTACATAATTAAACTATTTTCAATGTATTTACTCATATAGATATATGTTTATTTTATTTTTGAATAAGAAATACATATATATGAGAGAAAAACCCAAAATATACAAAAGATGTAAAGTTAAAAGTACATTTACCATTTTTACTCTACACATCTGTCCTATTCTCCTGCTTAGGACCACCTCTATGATTTGTGGGGCCTTAGGGGAACATATTTTATTAAATATGTTTTTTTAAACGTTTGAAAATTCATAGATACATGTCAGGTAATAGTGATTTATTGATGAAAATTTAGAATAATGAGTAAAAAAAGAACGTAGGTATTTGACTATTGTTCAATCAATGCATATGAAGATTCTCTCTAGGTACCATCTCTTCCTATTCAGATCCAGGAACTATCTCTTGGTGTTCTTTATTGACAAATAGTCATTCTTGGCTAATGTCATAAATCCCACCGAGAGAAAAATGTAGCAATACTATTACTCACAATGCATGGCTCTTTGGAACCAGTTTCTGTATAGAACGCCTTGCATCTGCAGTTCTCTCATCATTTATTTAACTCTGGTTACATCATTACTCAGGACTCTGCATTATGCATCATGCCACCTGTGAATACTGGCTTCCATTTACTCTCTCAAACGTGGTTACTGTGCTCCCTAGATGATGACCACAGATGCAAGTCTTACCCAGAGTATCCAGGAAAATATGAAGGAATATTTATTCATTGTGAGCTAGACTAAATTTACCATTCAGAAGTTTGGAACCTAAATGTAAAAGAACATATTTTCCTACCAAGTTTTTACCTTTTGGGGAGGCTGTGGGTGAGCACTTTCCTGTTGACTCTACCCCATCTCCAGCAGAGCACAGTGGGAGGATGGTTGAGGGGCCCGTGGATGGGGCAGGTAGAATGACCTCTTCAAACACAATGAGTGTTGGTCCCTCCTCAGATACAGCTTGAGACCAACCCAGGAGAGTGACCTATCACCATATCAATTGTATGCTGGAGTGCAGGAGAGGCCAGGAACTGGAAGAGCCTATTAGCTGTCCAGAGCAATAATCTGAAAAGCCTCAGAGCCTATAGGTGGACACCCTAAAGGTGGAGCTTGTGGGAGAGGAGGTGACTGCCTTAGGTGCTACTGGGAGAGATACAGGAGGTAACGGACACCTGCCACCTCATACGAAGCTACCCCTGCTTCCTGGAAAGCTGAGAGCTGGGAGTAGCTCCTGGAAGTAATTCGTAAGTGAAACTGTGCAGAGGTCTCCTCAGTGCTCAAGTCTGACGGCAGGTGTACATAGCCCATAATCCAGAACTTCTGTTATATCCCACCAGAACTAGCATATCAGCATCATCTTTGTCTCCCAGTCTCATGTGATCCAAGGAAAGAAATGCCTCATGGACCTCAAAGCAGTTCTGCTTGCCAGCTCGCCCTTGGGAATCTGGGGCCAGCAGTTTCAGTCTCTTCTTGTGTCACCATAGCAGCTGGTCCTGAGCACTAGAATGGGGCTGAGACAGGGCCGCATTTCTCAGGTCTAGGACAGTAGTGCCCCTGTCCAATGTTCAGTCTCCTTTCAGAGGTATATGACAGTATATATTAATGTATTTATGTAGCTATTCTATAAGTGCAGACTGTATTGTGCTTGCCTTTTTTTCATTTAATCATATGTCTTTGATATGCTTTCCATATAAAAGTGGAAGGAAAAAAAGAAAAAGAGGTCTCATTCTTTTAAATAGCTGCATAGTTACCATCATATTAAAGTCCTATAATTTATTTAATGCTTCATTATTTAATAATACATTTATGTTGATATTAAATCCAATCATTTATCATTACAAAGAGTGCCATATTGAATGTCTTTTAATATACAATATTTTGTGCAAGTTTACAGTAGCTATAGGATAAACTACTGTGAAGGAATATACTGCTACAAAATTATGCTCATTTTAAATTTGATAGATAATGCCTAAATAACTTTTGTGAGAGTCCAAACAATTTATATTCTCACTTTAAAAAAATTGGAGAATATCTGCTTTTATACACTATCACATTATATACATTATCAATCTTGATCTTCATTCTGACAAATGAAAAAAGTCTTGTAAATTTAATTTAAATTTATCTAATTATGTTATGTTCTGTATCTTCCTATCTATTTAAGATCTATTTAAATGTACTTTTCTCTGAGCTATAGGTTTATATTCTTTCCATATTTTTAAGTGGGTTGTTCTTTTTATAATATCACAGCCATTTATCATTATCTCTGGTAAGTTTTATAAACTTCTCCACACCCCTCAGTGTTTTCACTTTTATTTCAGCTTTATTTATAGAGAATAATTTTTGACTTGGAGGAATTTATTGGGTTTTATGATTCTTTGTACGGTTTCTGGGCAGAGGGGCAGAAAGTATTATTTATACTGAGAAATACATATAACCACTCACACAAAACATACACACATGTGTATTTATATAAGGTCATAGCTTCATGTTTTCTCTTATACTTTTAAGACTTCTAATTTTTCAATTTTAAATGTTTAACTGGAATTTTGATATAAAGCAGAGATATTTTTCCTCTGGTATGCAGTGCCATATTTATTAAATATATTAGGCTTTTAAAACCTCCACTTTTTAAAATCTAGATTAGAAATAGATTTTAAATTTTACATTTTAACATACTGTTAGTTCTTCATGAATATATTTTGAGATACTCATATAAAATATTCTAATAACGGCCTTCATAATTAGGAATTAAGGCAGCTTAGAAAGAAAAAAATAATAAAACATTCACTTTAATTCTAACTAAACAAAATGGATATTTTAAATGGAGTAACTAAGAATAAATGACTATATGATGGGTTCACATGGTTTTAAAATCTCTGCTTCAGGAAATTTTAATCATACAGTATAAAAGGCAATACTATAATGCTTGCTGAAAAGTAGATATTCAAGGGTGGTGACAATAAAATGCACACTTGGGTTTGAATCAGAAGTTTTGTTGCTACTAAATATGTGAACTTGGGCCTGTATTTCAACCTCTTTGAAGCTCACTTTTCTCATCCATAAAATAGAGATTTATAAAAAATAGTTTAGTACACAAATGTTTTAACCAGTATTGTCCATCATGATGTATCTCAGGAGATATTCTATTAACCTGAGAGATTTCAAGATAAGCAGTATGCAACAAGTGAGAATAAAATGCTAAGTAGGGGTAAAAAAATGGGTCCCTAGAAAGGATATTATCTTCCAAAAGAATTCATTTAAAGTCTTGATCTTGAACATATAGCTAACTCACTTCTCTTTAAATGGTTTTATTTTTCCTTTGGCTACCTTTTTCCTATCCATAAAAGACTGTTCTTCTGAGCAAATGCTTCAAAGTCATTTTTTTCCCTTGTTAGCCTCCCAGTGATGGGTTAGTGAACTATCATGTACCAAAGCTCAGGTTTTTTTACAGAAATATAACTAAGAACCAGAACCTAATTACACTATTTTAACCATTTACTGTCTTAAATATTCACTATAAATTAACAAGTATTTATGATGTTCTTCCAGGCAGACACTAATCGTCACTAGGATATAGTATGTGTGGCTGAGAATATAAAGGATAAATGGGTTCCTGCACTTGTGCTTTTAGTGAATAACACAAAGTTCAGTAAATTACAAGGCAGTGTAAGTGTAATGATAGTGAAGACAGGGTGTTGCAGTAGTTCATGGAAAGTCCTGGAAGATTAGACAGGCACTGGGCAGGAAAGCCCTATTCTCAGAATAAAAAACTACTCAGAATTACCCAATAAAAATAATAGAAAAGTTTGTGGAAGAGAGGAGGAAAAGCATGTAGAGGAAACAATATAAGAACTGAGGAGGAGCTTCAAGATGGCTGAAGAGCAAGACGTGGAGATCACCTTCCTCCCCACAAATACATCAGAAATACAACTACATGTGGAGCTGCTCCTATAGAACACCCACTGACCGCTGACAGAAGACCTCAGACCTCCCAAAAGGCAAGAAACTCCCCATGTACATGGGTAGGGCAAAAGAAAAAAGAATAAACAGAGACAAAAAAGAATAGGGGTGGGACCTGCACCAGTGGGAGGGAGCTGTGAAGGAGGAAAGGTTTCCACACACTAGGAAGCCCCTTCGCCGGTGGAGACTGCGGGAGGCGGAGCGGGGAGCTTCGGAGCTGCGGAGGAGAACGCAGCAACAGGGGTGCTGGGGGCAAAGAGGAGAGATTCCCGCACAGAGGATCGGTGCCGACCGGCACTCACCAGCCCGAGGGGCTTGTCTGCTCACCCACTGGGGCGGGGGGGAGCTGGGAGCTGAGGCTCAGGCTTCGGTAGGAGTGCAGGGAGAGGACTGGGGTTGGTGGTGTGAACACAGCCTGCAGGGGGTTAGTGCACCACGGCTAGCTGGGAGGGAGTCCGGGAAAAAGTCTGGACCTGCCGAAGAGGCAATAGACTTTTTCTTCCCTCTTTGTTTCCTGTTGTGCGAGGAGAGGGGATTAAGGGCGCCGCTTAAAGAGGCTCCAGAGACGGGCGTGAGCTGCGGCTATCAGCGCGGACCCCAGAGACAGGCACGAGACGCTAAGGCTGCTGCTGCCGCCACCAAGAAGCCTGTGTGCGAGCACAGGTCACTATCCACACACTCCTCTCCCGGGAGCCTGTGCAGCCCGCCACTGCCAGGGTCCCGTGATCCAGGGACAACTTCCCAGGAGAACACACAGTGCCCCTCAGACTGGTGCAATGTCATGCCGGGCTCTGCCGCCGCAGGCTCGCCCTGCATCAGTACCCCTCCCTCCCCTCGGCCTGAGTGAGCCAGAGCCCCTGAATCAGCTGCTCCTTTAACCCCGTCCTGTCTGAGCAAAGAACAGACGCCCTCAGGCGACCTACAGGCAGAGGCGGGGCCAAATCCAAAGCTGAACCCCACGAGCTGAGCGAACAAAGAAGAGAAAGGGAAATCTCTCCCAGCAGCCTCAGGGGAAGTGGATTAAATCTCCACAATCAACTTGATGTACCCTGCATCTGTGGAATACCTGAATAGACAACGAATCATCCCAAATTGAGGAGGTGGATTTTGGGAGCAATGACATATATATATTTTTCCCTTTTTCTCTTTTTGTGAGTGTGTATGTGTATGCTTCTGTGTGTGATTTTTTTCTGTATAGCTTTACTTTTACCATTTGTCTTTTAGGGTTCTGTCTGTCGGGTTTTTATTTTCTTAGTGGAGGTTTTTGCACTTGATATCATTGGTGGATTTGTTTTTTAGTTTGGTTGCTCTCTTTCTTTTTTAAAATTTTTTTAAATAATTATTTTTATCTTTTATTTTAATAACTTTATTTTATTTTATTTTATCTTCTTTCATTCTCTCTTTTTTTTCTCTCTCTTTTATTCTGAGCCATGTGGATGACAGGCTCTTGGTGCTCCAGCCAGGCATCAGGGCTGTGCCTCAGAGATGGAAGACCCAAGTTCAGGACAGTGGTCCACAAGAGACCTCCCAGCACCACATAATATCAAATGGCGAAAATCTCCCAGAGATCTCCATCTCAATGCCAAGACCCAGCTCCACTCAATGACCAGCAAACTACAGTGATGGACACCCTATGCCAAACAACTAGCAAGACAGGAACACAACTGCACCCATTAGCAGGGAGGCTGACTAAAATAATAATAAGGCCACACACACCCCAACACACACCACCAGACCTGCCCACCGGAAACACAAGATCCAGCCTCATCCACCAGACCACAGGTGCTACTCCCCTTCTCTAGGAAGCCTACACAACCCACTGAACCAACCTTAGCCACTGGGGGCAGACACCAAAAACAATGGGAACTATGAACCTGCAGCCTGCGAAAAGGAGACCCCAAACACAGAAAGTTAAGCAAAATGTGAAGACAGAGAAACACACAGCAGATGAAGGAAAAAGGTAAAAACCCACCACACCTAACAAATGAAGAGGAAATAGGGAGTCTACCTGAAAAACAATTCACAATAATGATAGTAAAGATGATCCAAAATCTTGGTAATAGAATGGAGAAAATACAAGAAACATTTAACAAGGATCTAGAAGAACTAAAGAGCAAACAAACAGTAATGAAAAACACAATAAATGAAATTAAAAATTTCTTAGAAGGGATCAATAGCAGAATAACTGAGGCAGAAGAATGGATAAGTGACCTGGAAGATAAAATAGTGGAAATACCTACTGCAGAACAAAATAAAGAAAAAAAGAATGAAAAGAATTGAGGACAGTCTCAGTGACTTCTGCGACAACGTTAAACACACCAACATTTGAATTATAGGGGTCCCAGAAGAAGAAGAGAAAAAGAAAGAGCCTCAGAAAATATTTGAAGAGATTATAGTTGAAAACTTCCCTAATATGGGAAAGGAAATAGTTAATCAAGTCCAGGAAGCACAGAGAGTCCCATACAGGATAAATCCAAGGAGAAACACGCCAAGACACATATTAATCAAAGTATCAAAAATTAAATACAAAGAAAAAATATTAAAAGCAACAAGGGAAAAACAACAAATAATGCACAAGGAAATCCCCATAAGGTTAATAGCTGATCTTTCAGCTGAAACTGCAAGCTAGAAGGGAGCGGCAGGACATATTTAAAGTGATGAAGGGCAGAAACCTACAACAAAGAATACTCTACCAAGCAAGGATCTCACTCAGATTTGACGGAGAAATTAAAACCTTTACAGACATGCAAAAGCTGAGAATTCAGCACCACCAAACCAGCTTTACAACAAATGCTAAAGGAACTTCTCTAGGCAATAAACACAAGAGAAGGAAAAAACCTACAATAACAAACCCAAAACAATTAAGAAAATGAGAATAGGAACATACATATCGATAATTACCTTAAATGGAAATGGATTAAATGCTCCAACCAAAAGACATAGACTGGCTGAATGGATACAAACACAAGACCCGTATATATGCTGTCTACAAGAGACCCACTTCAGACTTCGGGACACATACAGACTGAAAGTGAGGGGATGGAAAAACATAATCCATGCAAATGGAAATCAAAAGAAAGCTGGGGCTTCCCTGGTGGCGCAGTGGTTGAGAGTCCGCCTGCTGATGCAGGGGACGCGGGTTCGTGCTCTGATCCGGGAGGATCCCACGTGCCGCGGAGCGGCTGGGCCCGTGAGCCATGGCCGTTGAGCCTGCGCGTCCGGAGCCTGTGCTCTGCAACGGGAGAGGCCACAACAGTTTGAGGCCCGCATAACGAAAAAAAAAAAAAAAAAAACAAAAAAAAAAAGAAAGCTGGAGTAGCAATTCTCATATCAGACAAAATAGACTTGAAAACAAAGACTATTACAAGGGATGAAGAAGGACATTACATAATGATCAAGGGATCAATACAAGAAGAAGATATAAAAATTGTACATATTTATGTATACAACATAGGAGCACCACAATACATAAGGCAAATACTAACAGCCATAAAAGAGGAAATCAACAGTAACACAACCATAGTAGGGGACTTTAATACCCCACTTTCACCAATGGACACATCATCCAAAATAAAAATAAATAAGGAAACACAAGATTTAAATGATACATTAAACAAGATGGACTTAATTGATACTTACAGGACATTGCATCCAAAAACAACAGAATACACTTCCTTCTCAAGTGCTCAGGGAACATTCTCCAGAATACATCATATCTTAGGCCACATATCAAGCCATGGTAAATTTAAGAAATACAAACACATGGAGGCTAAACAATACATTACTTAATAACCAAGAGATCAATGAAGAAATCAAAGAGGAAATCAAAAAAAACCTAGAAACAAATGACAATGAAACACGACAACCCAAATGTATGGGATGCAGCAAAAGCAGTTCTAAGAGGGAGGTTTATAGGAATACAATCCTACCTTAGGAAACAAGAAACATCTCAAATAAACAACCTAACCTTACACCTAAAGCAATTAGAGAAAGAAGAACAAAAAAACCCCAAAGTTAGCAGAAGGAAATAAATCATAAAGATCAAATCAGAATTAAATGAAAAAGAAATGAAGGAGACGATAGCAAAGGTCAATAAAATTAAAAGTTGGTTCTTTGAGAAGATAAACAAAATTGATAAATCATTAGCCAGACCCATCAAGAAAAAAAGGGAGAAGACTCAAATCAATAGAATTAGAAATGAAAAAGGAGAAGTAACAACTGACACTGCAGAAATACAAAGGATCATGAGACATTACTACAAGCAACTCTATGCCAATAAAATGGACAACCTGGAAGAGATGCACAAATTCTTAGAAATGCACAACCTTCTGAGACTGAACCAGGTAGAAATAGAAAATATGAAAAGACCAATCACAAGCACTGAAATTGAAACTGTGATTAAAAATCTTCCAACAAACAAACCCCAGGACCAGATGGCTTCACAGGGGAATTCTGTCAAACATTTAGAGAAGAGCTAACACCTATCCTTCTTAAACTCTTAAACTCTTCCAAAATATAACAGAGGGAACATAGATGCAAAAATCCTCAACAAAATACTAGCAAACAGAATCCAATAGCACATTAAAAGGATCATACACCATGATCAAGTGGGGTTTATACCAGGAATGCAAGGATTCTTCAATATATGCAAATCAACCAACGAGAAACACCATATTAACAAATTGAAGGATAAAAATCATATGATCATCTCAATAGATGCAGAGAAAGCATTCGACAAAATTCAACACCCATTTATGATAAAAAACTCTCCAGAAAGTAGGCACAGAGGGAACTTACCTCAATGTAATAAAGGCCATATATGACAAACCCACAGCCAACATCGTTCTCATGGAGAACAACTGAAACCATTTCCACCAAGATCAGGAACAAGACAAGGTTGCCCACTCTCACCACTATTATTCAACAGAGTTTTGGAAGTTTTAGACACATCAATCAGAGAAGAAAAAGAAATAAAAGGAATCCAAACCGGAAAAGAAGAAGTAAAGCTGTCACTGTTTGCAGATGACATGATACTATACATAGAGAATCCTAAAGATGCTACCAGAAAACTACTAGAGCTAATCAATGAATTTGGTAAAGTAGCAGGATACAGAATTAATGCACAGAAATCTCTGGCATTCCTATGCACTAATGATGAAAAATCTGAAAGTGAAATTAAGAAAACATTCCCATTTACCATTCCAACAAAAATAATAAAATATCTAGGAATAAACCTACCTAAGGAGACAAAAGACCTGTATGCAGAGAATTATAAGACTCTGATGAAAGAAATTAAAGATGATACAAACAGATGGAGAGATATACCATGTTCTTGGAAGAATCAACATTGTGAAAATGACTATACTACCCAAAGCAATCTACAGATTCAATGCAATTCCTATCAAACTACCACTGGCATTTTTCACAGAACTAGAACAAAAAATTTCACCATTTTTATGGAAACACAAAAGACTCTGAATAGCAAAAGCAATCTTGAGAATGAAAAACGGAGCTGGAGGAATTAGACTCCCTGACTTCAGACTATACTAGAAAGCTACAGTAATCAAGACAGTATGGTACTGGCACAAAAACAGAAACATAGATCAATAGAACAGGATAGAAAGCCCAGAGATAAACCCACACACATATGGTCACCTTATCTTTAATAAAGGAGGCAAGAATATACAGTGGAGAAAAGACAGCCTCTTCAATAAGTAGTGCTGGGAAAACTGGAGAGCTACATGTAAAAGAATGAAATTGGAACATTCCCTAATACCATTCCCTAATACCCAAAAATAAACTCCAAATGGATTAAATACCTAAATATAAGGCCAGACACTATCAAACTCTTAGAGGAAAACATAGGCAGAACACTCTATGACATAAATCACAGCACGATCCCTTTTGACCCACCTCCTAGAGAAATGGAAATAAAAATAAACAAATGGGACCTAATGAAACTTAAAAGCTTTTGCACAGCAAAGGAAACCTTAAATAAGAAGAAAAGCCCTCAGAATGGGAGAAAATATTTGCAAATGAAACAACTGACAAAGGATTAATCTACAAAATTTAGAAGCAGCTCAAAAAAAAAACCAAACAACCCAGTTCAAAAATGGGCAGAAGACCTAAATAGACATTTCTCCAAAGAAGATATACAGATTGTCAACAAACACATGAAAGAATGCTCAACATCATTAATCATTAGAGAAATGCAAATCAAAACTACAGTGAGATATCATCTCACACGGGTCCAAATGGCCATCATTAAAAAATCTAGAAACAATAAATGTTGGAGATGGTGTGGAGTAAAGGGGACCCTCTTGCACTGTTGATGGGGATGTAAATTGATACAGCCACTATGGAGAACAGTATGGAGGTTCCTTAAAAAACTAAAATAGAACTACCATACGATCCAGCAATCCCACTACTGGGCATATACCCTCTGAAAACCATAATTCAAAAAGAGGCATGCACCACAATGTTCATTGCAGCCCTATTTACAATAGCCAGGACATTGAAGGAACCTAAGTGTCCATCAACAGATGAATGGGTAAAGAAGATGTGGCACATATATACAATGGAATATTACTCAGCCATAAAAGGAAATGAAATTGAGTTATTTTTAGTGATGTGGATGGACCTAGAGTCTGTCATGCAGAACGCAGTAAGTCAGAAAGAGAAAAATACCGTATGCTAACACATATATATGGAATCTGAAAAAAAAATATATGGTCATGAAGATCCTAGAGGCAAGATGGTAATAAAGATGCAGACCTACTAGAGAATGGACTTGAGGATATGGGGAGGGGGGGCGGTAAGCTGGGATAATGTGAGAGAGTGGCATGGACATATATACACTACCAAATTTAAAATAGATAGCTAGTGGGAAGCAGCCCCATAGCACAGGGAGATCAGCTCAGTGCTTTGTGACCATCTAGAGTGGTGGGATAGGGAGGGTGGGAGGGAGGGAGATGCAAGAGGGAAGAGATATGGGGATATATGTATATGTATAACTGATTCACTTTGTTATAAAGCAGAAACTAACACCCCATTGTAAAGCAATTATACTCCAATAAATATGTTAAAAAAATAAAAGAGAATGAAAAAGGAAGGAACTCATATGTCCAACAGGAAGCATCCTTAAGTTTTTTATTTCCATTTTAAAAAAAAGAACTGAAAAAAATTGGGAATGTCTTAAAATCATACTAAGAAATCAAGGTTGAAGAAACATTTTTATTTAGAAGCATAATTTCAGTTTGTTTGGAAAATGAGTATATGTACAGGAGGCCTGGTGGGTAGGAAGATAATTTTTGAGACTATTTTAATACAGTAAAGCAAATATGATGACCTATTGAAGTTAGGTGGTGGCAGAAGGGATAAAGAAGAGGAAACATCTGTTTAAGCTTTCTCAGAATTACATTACATAGGAACTGGCTGTGGGGGGGGAAGTGAGGAAAAGACAGAGGAACAGTTTCAGGTTTCTGGCTTGATCTCTAGGCTACACGGTTTTAAAATTCATTGAGATAAGAAATATAAGAGTAGAGAATTATTTGAGAGGGGTGCTGATGACTACAGCTTTGGATGTTTAAGAAAACAGTTAAAAGCATCTCGGGATAGCAGTTTGGGAATCAGCAGTATACAGATGGTATTTTTGGATACTGAAATACAGGAAATTATCCAGATAGAAGGTATAAGAAAATTTATGAAAAGTCATTTTATGAAAAGTCAAGGAAAAAGTCCACAATTAAGAATGGAAAATGGAGACTAAAAATATTGGAGCATATTGTTGTAAACATCAATTGGAAAATGTGTCCCAAAGACGTGTGTGAAGTCAAGAGGCCCATTACTGTTGAGACATCGAGAACAGTGAAGGCTGAAAATGTTCTTGGATTTAGCATTAGTGAGATCAGCTTCAGCGGTGTTGTAGAATAGCAGTCTGATTACAAGCATGGTAAGGAATGCAGGTGAGTTCTATCAACAAGAACATGATAAATACAGGTGAGTTTGGTCAGATTTGGTGTTGAAGGGGAGAAAAGGTAGGGGGAATTGGTAGAGTAGATCAGGGGTTGAAATAGAGGGTTTTTTTTGTTTTATGACTTTGTTTACTTTCTTGTTTTTAAAGATGAAAAAGATGTAGGCATCTTGAAATGCTAGCAAGCAGAAACAGGAAGAGAAGAGGGAGTGTTGAAGATAAAGAATAAAGGATAATCTCTGGATGAAGTACCTAAGAAAGGTAGGATATGGGATCTAGAGTTCAAGTTGAGGGTTGGGCTTTTGCAGGAAATAGGACTCTTTGTGTGTGTGTGTTGTGTGTGTGTGTGTGTGTGTGTGTGTGTGTAAGGGTGAAGAAAGAAAGCCAATTGCTAAATAAGTCTAGTTGAGAGAAGTTAAGTTAGTTCAGATTTTTTTTTTTTTTTTTTTTTTTTTTTTTTGCGGTACGCGGGCCTCTCACTGTTGTAGCCTCTCCCATTGCGGAGCACAGGCTCCGGACGCGCAGGCTCGGCAGCCATGGCTCATGGGCCCAGCCGCTCCGCGGCATGTGGGATCTTCCAGACCGGGGCACGAACCCGTGTCCCCTGCATCGGCAGGTAGACTCTCAACCGCTGCGCCCCCAGGGAAGCCCGGTTAGCTCAGATTTTATAGTTACTCTTGTCTTTGTGAATTGGGAGCTATTCATCTACTGAAAAGGAAGAGAGTGGTTACAAAGTCCACAGTTTCAGAAAAGGGTAATATTTTTGAATTGCTTTCTGTGGAAAATGTGATAAATTTCTAGTTATAAAAATAGATTGCTGCTCAACATCAACGATCCAGGTATAGTTACTAGCTATTAATTTATAGCCAGACCAATGTACAATTAGCTTAATCCAGGGTTGAGGTTTTCTACAAGGAAGTTCAGATGGGAAGAGAATGAAATAAAGAGGCTCCTGACTTAATAATGGTGAACAAAATGGACCTTGGAACTTCATCTAAATTAGAAAGGTAGTTGAGATAAGGTATTAATAGATAAGAAAAAAGTAAAGGAATCTTATAGAAGGCCTTGAGAAGTCAAAGAATACATTTGGAAGGACTAAGGAAGCTAGAAATGTAGAAAGTTATAGTCAGAATGGAATGACTTGTTTTACTCATTTCCCAAAAATAAAGTTCTAATTAAAATATTTCATTTTCAAATTATAGTGCAAATTATATGCCCTCTCTACTATGAGTCAAAAAGGAAAATGTTTAGAATTGCCAGTCAACTTATTTAAATATGTGAATTTGTGCTTTTTAAAAGCGAGTGGAGGGTCTGTAGGTACTGCAGGCTGGTTGCTTCGCCTAAGGATTTAAGAAAAAATGCAAACCCTGGGAGCCACTTCTGACAAGAGATCCCTCACAATCCCTAGTTATCCAGAAACCCAAATCTAATCATGTTGCTATCATTTAATACATTCAATAGATTGCCATTTTTGTAGATAACGGTCCCCAAACCTTAGCGTGTTATGTAAATTACTTCCTGATTTGGCTTTTACCAACCTATTTTCTGTTCTATCTCTTACATGTTGGCATTGTTAAATCCATACCTTATCAAGCCTTGCTTTTGTAATTTTGCAATTGCTCTTTCATTTACGTGAAAAAAACTTTCTCTTCCATGTCCAAATAATAAATTCCTAGACATTTTAAAGTTCAATTTAAATATCTCTCCTAAAAAGGCTTCATACTCCTTCCTTAACTTTCCCTCCCCAAATCTCATTAAACAGAGAGAATCTATCTTTTATACACTGACTGAATCACATCCATACAAGTAGTGCATTTGGAGATGCATTATTTTTATATTCCTTTCACCACTGTGAGACTGTAAGCTCCTTTTTAAACTATGTTAAAAGACAAACTGAGACATTAAAATTTTTTAGGAGTTTATTTGAGCAAAAATTGATTAGAATTGTGCAGCATCCAGAGTAGCAGACAGAAAGGAGTTCTGAGGAGCTGTACAAAATGAAAGGCTTTTATAGGCAGAAGGGAGCAGGAAAAAGGATGTTAAACTAGGCCAATAAGTTGGTTGGTTATGTTCCTGGTGAATTTAAGGTTCTTGTTTCGTCGCGAAGGAATTCGGAGACTAAGTGATAGGTAAGAAGTGCATTTATTTAGAGAGAAACACACCCCACAGACAGAGTGTAGGCCATCTAGGAAGGCAAGAGGCTTTGAAATATGGTGTGTTTAGTTTTTATGGGCTGGGTAATTTCATAGGCTAATGAGTGGGAGGATTATTCCAATTATTTGGGGGGAGGGGCAGGGATTTCCAGGAATTGGGCCACCACCCACTTTTTGGACTTTTGCGGTTAGCCTCAGAACTGTCATGGCACTGGTGGGTGTGTCATTTAGCATATGCTAATGTGTTACAATGAGCATATAATGAGGCTCAAAGTCCACTGGAAGGTGAATCTTCTACCATCTTGGGCCTAGCTGGTTCTCACTAGTTTTTGTCACGTACAATGGCTATGTCATTCTTTTAGAAGTTGTGCCCTGCCCCCTTCCTTCCTGTTTCAGTTATTGCAAGGTTACTTTCTTTTAGGGGATGGCAGGGGTTGTCAGGCAGATTACCTAACTAGTGATGATCAGGCAATTCCTGACTAACTGGTTTAAGATTTCATTTCCAGGAGAGCCAAAACTGTAATTAAATTAAGTCTTGGTTGGTGATGTGAGGCTTAGCATAAGCTGCTCCCTTTGGGGCCTGTTGCATTTTTTTAAGTTTGCATATGGTTGGTATTTAACAAATGACATTTTATTAAAACTTAAAAGTGGTTCTGTTTTGCCTGTTGGAAGGACAAATAAAAATTTTAAAATAAGAGGCTTAATTCTCCCTGTTGAAAATAAGGGAAAAGACTTTTCTCCTTCCCTTTTTCTTAGAGTGTTTACTGCAGAAAACTTCAAAGTACTTTCTCCTCTCTTTGAAATGGGTATAAATCTTTTTATCAGCTTTATGACCCAGGGATCCTTTTCTGGAGGACTCAGAAACTCTCTCTTTAATATGTAAACATCAAGGAAGGTAACATCCATTTCTCCCAGTTTCTGTGGAAGTACGGGAACCTAACTTCAGTGGGCACCTTGCTCCGAATTACAAACCTAGCTCTAGTCCTAAAGGTAGGAGAAGTTTGTTTTCCTCTGGTTAAAGCCAGTTAGCTGACACAGATGGTCACTCAAATTACCAGGCGAATCTATTATGAACTATGTGTGACAGACGGTGCTGCCAAGTTCTCTTACTTGAAGACTACTTATTGTTTGTCTTGAGAACATGTATGTAATGGGTTCTGTATGCTTGGCTGCGTAAAATAGTTGAGAATTATTTCCATTTGGGCAGTCTCTTAGTGTATTGCCAGGATGGGCATCATATTCTCGTTTAATGCTTATTCAGTAATGTTTTCTCTCTTTATGACCTTTGTGAAGAGGTTTTCTGGGTTGAGAGACAGGGTGTGGGATGCGCAGAACTCTCCTGTGCCCTCATGACAAGATAAGGGTCCTAAGATTTTGTTTTTAATTATAGTTCAACAACACTCTCAAGGTGAATGATTCATGTTCATTGTAAAAAAAAAATACAAAAATTAAAAATAACTTTAAAACCCATAATCCAGATTTAACTAGTACTAGCATTTTGGTTATATATTTAATTTTTATATTAATGGGTTATTTGTATATATATGTATTTTATAAAATATAGTTTATGTGTACATAATAAATTACCTGTATGAAGTATATATGAACTTTACCCATATACATTGTATGTAAATTATTCATTTCTTCCTCTACTCTAGTTTTGCCATCAATCCTTTTCATATACTTTTTATATCTCAAGAATTATTTAAATTGTGTCATCTTCTTATAGCACCTTCTCATGTTTCATAACTTTTGGCAGAAACCTCATTAATTTTAGCAATACCTATACTTTATTAATTTCAAGGTGATTTCAAGTTTTATTCATGTATTTCTTTTTTCTTTAATTAAAAAGTTCTCCCTAATATGAAAGAAAAAGGTCACATATAGAGGGTAGGTCATTTAAATTTTAGTAATTTTTGTCTTAACTACAGTAAAGGCATCAGAATACAGATATGTACAATATAGATATGAAATAACTAAGATTTTTACTTCTTGTGTCAGTTGAGTTGAATTTATTGGCATAAAGTTGCTGAAATATTCCTTAATATTCCTACATCTTTTAATATATCTGGGGCTTGTGACAATATCCTTTCATTAATTTCTATAATTGGAAATTTTTTTCTTGCTTGATCAGTCTTTTTAGTAATTTTTACTTAACTTCTGCTAAATTGCTAATTTTTCAGTGATTTTATTAATCTTTTCAAAGAACTGACTTAGGCTATTTAATTTCCTAATTTTCTCTGTTAATGGTTCTCTATTTCACTGAGTTCAGCTCTTATCTTTATTTTTTCTACATTTTTTGTTTCTAATTTTCCGTTTTTTCTATTTTCTTATGGTGGAAACAAATGACTTACTTTAAACTTTTGTACTTTTCTGATGAAAGCTGTAAACTTCTATCATATTAGTGCTTTAGTTGGGCTCCACAGATTTGCACTTTTATTTTCAATCTTGTTTGGTTTGAAATATTTTCTAATTTCCCTTGTAAATTTTTACTCAAATAATGGGTTAATTGGTATGTTATTTTAATTTCCAAATATTTGAAGAATTTCTATATCTTTCTCTATTGATGCTAATTTAATTCAGTTTTAGGCAGGGAACATATTCTGTAAGATATCAGTAATTTCATAGTTCTTGAGGCTTATAGACTATTATCAAGCATATAGCCTAACTTGGTGAATATTTTATGTATACTGATAAGAAATTACCATTTCATCTTCCTGGTCTGTCTTTGTTAGAGCAGGCCAGCTTACTTGGTTTATCTATTAGTGTGAGCTTGTGGCAATTATTCTATAGGGTGGTATTTACACCAAAGTATTGTCTTTTCTTTAATCTCACCAAGGGTCTCACTGAGGTTTCACTACTCTTGCTGGGTCATAAATCTAACATCCACCACACTACACAGCCTTTACTATCCCCATTCATCTTTCAGACCTGTATCAGGTGATCTTTGTAATACCTATTAGAGTTGAGCTTTGAGCATGAGTAGCCCAGACCTTGGTCAAGCATTTATGGTGAATTCTGACACAGACCACCTTTTCCCATGCGATTCTTTCTTTTCAAAAACCTATCTTGAAAATTCCTTCTACATTAGCAGCTTGCAACTTCAATATTTGTTTTCTCTGCTCAGTGACACTGCAGCCCTTGCTTGGATTTCATCTTCATTCAGAAAAGTGTCCCAAGGCAGAAACCTAAGGGGATCATGACATTTTCCTCATGCATTTTCCTTCTTTCAAAGATCACAGTCATGAGCTGCCTATTGGTCAGTGCCTGAAAACTGTTGCCTAATATACTGTGTCCAGTTTTATAAATAATTGTTTTTGATGGAAGGGTAAGACTGGTACCAGTTACTCTTTCATAGCTGGAAGTAAAAATCCAACCGCACTTCTGGAGTATAGTTGAGAAACCACTGAATGAGTGTTTTCTGTCTCTTATCATCATAGGCTTGAACTTATATAACAATAAAGCTATTTGTAACACTTTAACAGGGAGGGAAATAGATATGATGTGGACAGTTATGTAATCCTTATGCGTACTATTTCCCTCAACTGTAGAGATAATAATACTAATTTTCAGAGTTGTTACCAGATTTAAATAAAACAATATATGTAAGGTATCTGTCACATTGAAAGTATATAGATTTTAATATTTCCTCTCTAATTAAAAGAATGTGTATATATATGTATATATATATATATATATATATATATATACATACATTTTTTTTTGGTTTCACATCCATTTCAAAGTCCACCTTGTTCCACTCAGTACCAAAGTTCCTCTGCAAATTGCTTTCTCAGCCAAACACTGAGAAATAGTGTATAATTCCTTAGGGTAATATTAATACCATAAAAAGCGTAATCTATATCTATAACCTTTTTCAAAACTTTGAAGATTACATATCTTTGTTTTTGTCGACTTCCTTTCCTTTATTCTCCTTCCCTATAATCATTTCAAACAAATGCTTTTATTCTTCTTTTCATTTGATAATCCTATAAGCATATTATCTCTAGAGATGATTAGTGTCCTCTGGAGTGACTTTGGACATTTGCTCACTCTCATTTACAAAGAGGAAACTGATGAGGGAGGTAAGCAAGGGTTTGCTCATCTTGTATTTTATTAAGGTATATATTACAAATAATAACACTGTATGTGTGCCTGGCAGTTCACTTGTCAGAGGAAAACAGGGCCATGTATCGCTTTATAGAAGAAATTATAACACACTATCATTGGAAACAATTCCATAGCCTTTCAGGGAAAATTTTTACCAATTCAATAAAAAACCCAGGAAGAATTTTTTTTTTTTTTTTAATAAAAAGCCACATAATTTTGTTCCCAATATTTTGACCTCAAATTGGTCACAACCAATGCTCATTGTTGGGCTACCTCATAAGAAACATAGGGGGTTTTGACTCACATTTGTTGAGCATCCTGCATGAACCATGTTCATTCTTTAGTCTTAGTCAGAAGTAGTCCTAGCCTAGAATCTCCTGCTGCATTTTAATTTTGAAGACTGTTTTGTTGGTTTGGCTTTATTTTTTTGAGAGGCACAGCCTGAGGGAAAGATTTTAATATCATAGAAAAATAGTTGCAAATTTATTTTCCTTTATATTTTTTAGCAAGTAGATTTACTCAAAATGTATTAAATGAAGTTAAACTTTTTATCACTATGGTAAATGGAAAAGAAGAACCATATGACAGCAAGAAGTGGTTTAAAATAAATACAGTGAAACTGCCATAATATTGTTAACTTCCAGCCAAGTACAATGTTTGGCAAAGGCTCTGAGACTAAAGCCTCCTTCTCTTTTATAAAAAGGGAGATTAGCAAAAGTCAGGGGTTGTTAAATATATCTTTATGCCAAAATGAGACACTCCTCATGATGCAATCAGAAGGATTGAAACCAAATTGAAAAGGGGATCATTTTCTACCCTATCTAATCCAATGTAATTTAAATATCTAAAATCACCTCATATCAATATTAGCACTTGTCCCACATATTTGAAAAGGTTACCTAGGGAAAAACCTTTTTAATCTTAGAATACAGATTCCATAGCTACCTGCATCTCCCCTGAACCTTTAGTAATCACTGTACACAAGGCATTATTCACCTAAATATAGAGAACCCAACGAAAAATATCAGCATCCTTTGGCATATTTCCTAATTAAGAAAAATTATCAGTTGTATTTTTTTCTAGCTATGGTTTCAAGCATGGTAAACAAATATATTAACTTTAAGAGTCCTGAAAAAGTGATCAGGTTTTATCAGAATGACAGGTCAGTCAGTGCAAACTGCAACATTGTCCAGAAATTCAGCAAACCTGAGGAGCAGAGCAGGTGTTTTAAGGATTCAAGTTGTTAAAAAGAAACTGGTCCTCAATTATATATTTCACACTTACTTTCTTTAATTGAGCCCTTTAATGAATCTGTAGCTTCCTGAAGGCAATCATGATTGCCATAAGATTTATAGTTTTCTATAAAAGTCTCAGGCACACTCATATAGACACACAAAGAGACAGACACGCACACAAATAGTGCCCTGGGCAGAGTCCAAACTACATCAGAAGGAAAACAGGAGACTGAAAACAGAAAATAGACAATAAGTGTCAAGAAAAGTTATTTCACAATATAAGAACTTCAAAAAAAAACTAAAAACCTTCTGGAGTTACAATTCCAATGGAGTTCACAAAAACCTCTTTCTTTGAAGTATTGTTTATTACAGCACACTTTTCCCTCATAGGTCCAAAGCAATAGGCTGGGCCTCCAGCATACTCACAGAAACATCTCAATTTCTCCAAACAGACTCACGCTCGGCTCCAATCTTGCTTATAGGCAGAGGCTCACAGTATAATTTGAAGGATATTTGGAAAAAGCTCCTTCCCCACATTAATTATTGATCATTTCCCATTGATATATTACTTAATGTATAGATTTTTGCAAATTCTTTCAACCTGGTGGGCCATTCTTTTTCATTTTCTGCCCTAGTAAACTCCTATTTCTCTTAAAAGCTATTGCAAATCTCCTTTGTGACAATTCCTAGGCTTAAACTTCTTTTGCCTGTGCTCTCACATCCCTCTGTTATAGGGTGTATTGTTTCCTTCTATAGTTTTTCTTTGATAGCCTCCCTCTCTAGTCCAGAGATACTATTTTGAATCAGCTCCTGAGAAGCTCAGATACTAGCTTGGTTTTTTAATTAGTATTGAGACTTTGAGGATGACTTTTTCCAATTTCTTTAAAATTTTACTTTGTGTTTTTAAATTTTAATGGCCTGTTTTCTTAATGAAAATGAAAATAGTGTCCCTTGTATTTTTTCTGAAGCTTGAATAAAATAACATATGGAAAATGTCCGGCACATATTTGAGACTCCATAAATGGTGGTGATTAGTGTTATTTTTTTGAACTTTGAGTTACTCTAGAAAAAGGGTCACTTTTGATCCTGAGAGCTATAAAATTATTGTATATGACTTATTTTTGTATGCATTATAAGTTATATAGTAACTAGTATTTAATTTTATTAATAACTTCAAAGATACAAATAATTTCAAGGCACAGGGCAAGTTTGATACCTCCAGCCCCACACCCTAGATTCTTTCTTCTTGCATTGAACATGCTTTGGTTCAGGTAATATGTGAGGCTTCTAAGTGGGGTATGTAGTCACCTCATTTACACAGGAAGAACCATTTAAGTCATGAAACACTTCAAATTTATAATTGGATAGGTACATCCCTTATATAGTATTTTTCATATACACCCTGCTCAAGTCATTTCATACATAAGAACCATTTAGTTTGTTAAGCAGGAGGTCTAGCATTTGCACACTGATAGGCTTGGAAAGAGAACAAATGGATTGTTCTCTGTTTGGTCACTGTTTGACCATTTACTTATTGTGTGTTTTATCAATTCTGTAAAGTTACTATTTATCCACCCTATCTCTCTTTAAATTACATATGTATATCCATTTGTGTGGATCCAGTTCAGTAGCTTTTTAATCCAGTTCAATAGCTTACAATATAACAATTATGCATCTTTAATTGTTACAATCAGTTTCTGGAGTTATCATTGTCTATATTAACAAATCTGGCTCCTTTTCTCAGTCTTTCCTTTTTCACATTTGACCAAGAATATTTGAGGCTTATTTGGTGCAGAAGGTATCAGACCTGCTTCCAAATGCTAGACACGCAGAGAGAGATGCAAAGTGTAATTCATCCACAGTATTAAACTTTGACCCCAGCCACTTGGTGTCAGTGGTGACAACTCCATCCTCAGTCGCATGGCAGCTTTCCTACTGCTGAGATGATGGCTGTCCCTCCCATACTCATGCACAGCCTCTGGGCTACCCTGCAGGGTGCCAAAGTCAGTTCTTCCCACACACTCCTCCGGCCCTTAAACAGAGAAAATACATACTTCTACTCAGGCAGAACCATCCGTGTTGCCGTAAAAATGCTAAGATTTTTAAGAATGCACGAGATCAAAATATTCCACTTTCAGTCTTTTTGACTTCCAAAATAAGTCTAATTGGAACCCTTTGCCTCCTTTTCTTTCCATTACCTCAGTTGTTACAAACTACTATTTGCTCGCTTGCACAACCAAAAGGGACCACTCAAGTGACTGCAAACCTAGTAGCTGTGCTGAGCAAAGGGGACATTGTGTCCTTATATTTCAGAGAGGGAATGTCACCCACACATAGATAAAGGTAAAATCAGCCTATATAATGCTTTATTTCTACTCTTGAACACAATGCCTGGCATGTATTAAGTGCTGATGAAACTATAGAAATATCTCAATTTATTCTATGTAATATATACTTTTTGTAGAGAATGTGTTCAATTTTAGCTATATCCTTAACTCGAATTTATGAAACACATATTGTTTTTGCCAGAGACTGTGCTAAGTACTTTACATATATTCTCTCATTTTATCATTGCATCAGTTATACACAGTGAATATTATTATTTCCATTTAACAGGAAACAGTCTTATAGGTTTACCTGAATTGCTCATAGCTCCTAATGGAGCTGGGATTTGAATCTATTTCTTTCTGAATCTAGAAGCAAATGTTTAAAGAGCATGATAATACTCTCTGCTCATTACAATGCAAATATTCCTGTAATGAATAATATAATAACTCTTATTATGTTATTATGAAAGTGTTCCTCAGATGGCTTTCCTCTGTGATGTAACAAATTATACATTAGGAAGTATAATGCAGGCAAAGGAAGTATTTATTTATTTATTTAATTTATTTTTTCTTTTTTTTTTTTTTAATTTTATTTATTTATTTATTTACTTATGGCTGTGTTGGCTCTTCATTTCTGTGTGAGGGCTTTCTCTAGTTGCGGCAAGCGGGGGGCCATTCTTCATCGCGGTGCGCCGACCTCTCACTATCGCGGCCTCTCGTTGCAGAGCACAGGCTCCAGACGCGCAGGCTCAGTAATTGTGGCTCACGGGGCTAGTTGCTCCGCGGCATGTGGGATCCTCCCAGACCAGGGCTCGAACCTGTGTCCCCTGCATTGGCAGGCAGATTCTCAACCACTGCGCCACCAGGGAAGCCCCAAAGGAAGTATTTAAATGGTAGAACAAGAGAGGAAAGAGAAGGACTATGCCAAAATCAGCCAATATGACCTTCTTTATGATTATGCTTTGCTCTAAGATATTAAGATTCAGTTTGAACATGCGCATTTTTAAAAAATAAGCAGTTCTGGGCTTCCCTGGTGGCGCAGTGCTTGAGAGTCCGCCTGCCGATGCAGGAGACGCGGGTTCGTGCCCCGTTTCGGGAAGATCCCACATGCCGCGGAGCGGCTGGGCCCGTGAGCCATGGCCACTGAGCCTGCGCGTCCGGAGCCTGTGCTCCGCAAATGGGAGAGGCCACAACAGTGAGAGGCCCGCATAACGCAAGAAAAAAAAAAAAAAATAAGCAGTTTTACAGTTTTATTGTTTAACATACATCACACACACAACTGCACAAATAGATGTGTCAAGCTGTACAAACTCAATATAGATGAATTAAAGTGGTATAGATTGTTTTTATTCTTCCCTACAATCTGAATTGCATAAAATTAAAAAATCAAAATTTTTGATGGACTGGTCACTTTTTTCATCCAAATTATTAACCCATAAGAAATCATATGTAAAATGTTAAGGTAGAATTTCATAAATCTACTATATTTGATATTCTATCTATCTCCATTTATCAATTCTGTATGTAATTTGTAAGCCCTCCACACTTCAGAGATCAGCAAAGATTATACATGAATTTAAACTCTTTAAAATAGAATTTGGAAAATTATTCAAGGTTGTGTTTATTGTTGTAAAATAGCAATGAGAGATAAGAGCATAAGGGTAAAGCCAAATGAGATGTCATGGAAGTGTTAGCTACCCTTTAATCATAAAGGTTGTAATCATATTGCAAGATACAAGTGTATCATGTCAACATTTTGTACATCTTAAACTTACACAAAGTTATATGCTGATTATATCTCAATAAAGCTGAACAAATAAAAAATATAATTTAACATGAAAAATCACTCAGGCATAATTTTTATTGGTAGACCAAATGGGTACTTAAACCATTTTAGAAGTGAATACCACATTATTTCTATGTGTTGGCTATATCCTCACATACATTGTTATGTAAATGTATTTAATACTTACAAGTAAAGATGCTTTGGTGAACTTTAAATTTCCAGTTAGTTTCTGATAATGTGGTGGGATGTTATTTTTATAATTTCAGTTGTCTAAGAACATTTTGAAAACAGAGATCCATGTTCATTTTTTAATTTCTAGTGCTTTGCAAAATACCTGATTTACAGTAAACATAGGGAAAATGAATGAGCTTTGAGGTAATAAATATATATTAATATGCTCATTTCAAAATTATTTTTGACCAAATATGTCTTCATATTTCAGTTGTATCTAGACACTCACTTGAAAATTTTATTACTTGCTACCACATTCAACATGTTACATGTATATGGCATTCAATCTGTCTTTGTGATAGCCTGATTAATACATTTCAATCTCAGAATTGAATATTAGCAGTTAATATAAACTTAACATGTTACATACAGAGCCTGATTTTTCCCTGTTTCACATTTTTATCAATTTATTTATAATATAGATATTTTCATGTCATTTTCTTAAGACTATCACCACTGATGATCACCATTTCCAGGCTTGAATACAGTCAAACAAGTAATCTCAGTGTAAAATCTCTATTATCTAGTATAGACAAAGCATGTATAGCACTCTCAGAAATTAACAACTATCTTTTACACTTTTCTCTTATATTGCTATATATCCTCACATTTATGTTTGAGGTAATGTTAGAAATTATATAAAGATTTATTATTTAATCATTTGGGACAGAAGTAATGGGAAAGCAAAAATACCAAAATATTAGTTGAATCGTCAGGACTCCAGACCATGTACAATTCAGTCATTTGATTTAGGCAGTGGGTCACTGAATGATTTTATTAATCCAAATAAGAAATTGACCCAGGTATTTATCCTTTTTGGAGAGCCTTTAATAAAATTTTTAAAAACAATTGAGGGACAGATAATGCAAATATATCATTTAATTTTATAACTGTTAGAAAATATTTGAGCAATAAAAATATCTCGCTTATCCAGAGTTTACAATTTAGCAATCTCCTCTGCAGACCTTACTCTGCTGCTTAAAAATATTCTCTAGTTTCTGTAGTAGCTCAAGACAAAGGAATACAACAAAGGACCTTCTTCGTGATCCAACTGTGCCCTATTATTCTTCGACCTAAATTTTTCCTTCTCTTCAAAAGCTACCTTCATTTATATTGCTCGAAAGCCATCTTCTTTCATCTCTTATTATCCATTTATGTCTTCAGTCGTCATGGCTTACAATTGCTTCTTTTTCCCTACCTCTCTACTGAAATTGCTCTCTCAAAGGTCATTAATGAGTTCCTTCTTCCCAAATACAACATACTTCAATCTCCTTATCTTCCTCAAATTCTTTTACTGTTTTGCACGGGAAAAAACTTTTTTTTTGGTCTCATCTAGTTACAAGGGAAGAATATGGTTAGACATCTGATATTTTGTCAACAAATCCCAAAAGAGGCATTACAATGATGATAAAGTTCACTGAACCTACAGCCTAAAGAATATACTGTTTTCAAAGTAGTCTTAAGGACCTCAACAAGAGGAAGGATTTTTTTATATCTTTAACATTACATTGCTAATATGACAACTACAGTCTAATATGACTACTATTACTACTATTCTACTACTATTTCTATCTTGTTCTGCTGTTGTACTTTTCTGCCACTAACAAACTTCATCTTATAATTTATAGTAAAAAAGACCCATCATGACCTCTCTGGTTCCAATTACACTTCATGTCATTTAAACTCAATTTCTACTCATTGATTGTATCAGATTCTTTGACTCATATATATATATATATATATATATATATATATATATGTTGGTTTATTTACTATTTATTTATATACATATATAATTGTCATATATATTATAATTATATACCTCTCTATAACTGTCATCTATCTATATCAGAGAGAGAAAGAGTTTAAGGATTCTCTCTTTTTTAAGCCTATTTAGTTGCTAGAAACAGACAGACCCTCAGGCTAGCAGAAATACAATTTTTTATTGGGTATGTGTAGAGAACTAAGTGAAATCTAGAACAGAAATTTTAACAGGACCAAGCCTCAAAGAGAATGGTAAAAGGTAGTTCTTGTGTCAATGCAGTTCTCTTGGCCTCAACAGAGAATCATTGATCTACAACCAACAGTGTTGATGTGATTACAATTTTTGCCTATGTCTGTTCCTCTGCCAGTTGGCTGACTTTTATTGTTTTTATTATTATTTACTGCTGCTGCTGCTGCTTAATTTTGTCTTACACATGATCCATTATGGTCATTGGAATATTACTATACCTCAGACACTGTTAGCTACAAGTTCTACTTGCTAACTCAGTCTGCATGGTTTTCTCAATATGAGTTATTAAAAACAAGACTTTCTTTGGCCAAATGTATCGTGCAAGTATGCTCACGGACCACCAACCACACCCTGAATTTGTTATCTTTAGATGAGATGTCTACCCCTGGCCAAAACAGCTTGGCTCAGGTGGATGACATGGTCACTTAGTAAAATAGATGAGTAAATATCTATGAACTGATGGTCATAGATGAGACTCTGTTGATTAGTTTGGGCTGTTGCCAGGTCTGAGATTGGCACTAATCCAACCACTTCCTGCTTCTTAAAAAATCTTCTCTATTTTTTTTTAACTTGCAACATTTTTTTTTACATCTCTGACACATTTCTATCTCTGTCTCTGAAGAGAAAGAAAAGAGACACTTCCCTGTCTTTCTCTGAAAATTGTCCTACTTACTTTTCTATGAATATGTGCATTAAGTGTTTGTCCTTGTATATAAATTATTTACCCTTTGATTTTCTCAAGACATAATAATTCTTATGAATTCAGTTATAACATTTTTATATAGTTCTTCAGTCCATAATTATAGCTTCAACTATCCTCTGAAATGCCAAACCCACCTTTCCAACCACCTATTTGTTTTCTCTACTTGAATGTCCACCATGTTTATTTATACTAATTCAGAAATAAACTTGTTATTCCTAACAGCCATGAGATTAAGTTCTCTTTCTGACATTGATATTTCCATCAATGGAATGACAATTCACTTAGTTACCAAGCTTCATCCTTGAACTATCTTTAATACCCTTTCTCTTCATCCCCTACATTTAGTCAGGTGCTAAGTACTATGTACTCTACCTCTACAGTATTTCTTGTATCATTTGTCCTGTATTTTTATGCTCACCACCTAGTTTGTGCCTTCATTACTATTCTTATCTGTGTTAACATATTCAATCTCTTCCCTCTCTTCACCATCTATTCATCATTGTCATATTAAGCTTCCCACAAAAATTTTTGTTACATCAATTCCAGTTTCAGTCAAGTCAAGCAGCAAACAGATGGCACATTCAAGTTTGGTAATTTGAAGAGAGTTTAATAAAGAGATTTTTAAAAGGTGTTAGATGAGTGAAGAAAGAACACAAGGGATAATACCATACCCAGGGACTTACATAACAATGTTTTTCCCATTATTGTACCTTAAGGGGAGAGAGAAGGAAGTGATTTTTGGAACCCAGAGATAAAAATGGGCCATGTAGAGAGGCCACCTGTTGTAAAAGAGGTAGCCAGCTTCTCAGGAAGAAAATTTAGGAATATAAACCACTTAACTCCCCTTTCATCCACAGATGTCCTGCCACTGCTTCTGATTGGGCAGTCCCCACTGGAAGCCCAAAAGCAAGGAATCAAGAATGTGGTTCAGATGGGTGGGCCTTCCAGGGTGAAGAGCAGAGAATATATCTGAAAGGACAAGCTGAAGACAGTTCAACTGTCTTGAATATTCAATAGCTTCTCACTACCTACTTAAACAAGCACAATGTTCAAAGATTTTCATTGAATGGCTTAAATCTTTCCCATTAGTCTTATTAGCTTTATTGGCCAAATTGGGCTATAGGAATACTCCCTGTATTTTCATATTTCACTACAATATATGCCTTGCTATCTATTGAAATACTTTTTTTCTTCCTTGGGCATTATCTGCCACTTGGAAAAAATATATACTTTGAGACTTGTTTCACCATTTCTCATTCACATTTCTTCCTCTATGTATATATAGTATGCATAATTTCAGTGTCCATAAATCTAACTTCTATCTTATTTAGACACTTATTTTATTCCAGCTTGCACTTAGGCAGAATTCTAAGGTGACCTCAAGAGCCTACTTCCCTCCCCCTACAATGTACATGGTCTGTATGATCCCCTTCCTCTTAACTAAACTAGTGAATATGATGGGGTATCCCTTCACTAAACTAGTGAATATGATGGGGTATAATACGATTATACTCCCTTATATGGCAAAGGGATTTTCTAGATGTAATCAGCTGACTTTGTGTTGATCAAAAGATTCTTCTAGGTGGACTTGACCTGATAAGGTGAGCCCTTAAAAGAGATGGGAGCTTTCTTAAGGAAGAGATTTAAATCAAGGGAAATTCTCCTATCAGGCTTGCAGTCTTGGAGGGGGACATGCAAGGAAAGGTGGATAGCCTTTAGTAGGTGAGAATGGCTCCTGGGTGCCAACTAGCAAGAAAGCCATAGTAATCATAAGGAGCTGAATCATCCTAATAACCAATAAGCTTGGAATAGGACACTGACCCTCCAGTGAAATTGCAGCCCTAGCTGACACCTTTCTTTTAGCCTGGTGAAACCCTAAGCAGAGGACCCAGCTAACTCGTACTCAGACTCCTGACCAATGAGATAATAAATTTTTGTTGTTTTAAGCTGATAAGTTTGTGATAATTTGTTATACTAGCAATGTAAAACTAATATTACATCAATTATATCTGTATTTAACACAACTTTCTAAATTATAAGCTTCCTTGAAAGTTATGATTATATTCTACTTCTATGAGTCTCCATAATTGTTTGTTGAATAGGTGACATAGAATATATGTAAAAAAAACTGAAAATAGGGAAGAAACCAAAATTTTTTAATATGATATATTTTCAAGCTCCATTTATGTGTAGAGGGAAACTACACTTTCTCTGAAACATTGGAAATACAATGTATTGAAATCTCACTAGATGAGTTGAGCTACTCAATGAAGAATGGATATCTCTGTGTTCAAAGATTAATGTTGTTGTGGGGCTTGACTTAAGCAATCAGTACATAATAGAGGCCTTAGAGTAGGTCAGATAATGGCTTCCCAAAAAGACTTTAAATTATAGATTGGTAGAGCCTCATGGGACCTCAAATATCACCACATCCAACTCATTAGCTTTGTAAATGACAAACAATAATACCTCCTAAATGATCAAAACCACACTCTTATAATAAATCAGTTACAGAGTAGAGGTAAAGATTCAAGACTTATGATTTACCACAGAGAACAATCCCTGCCACCTCCTTCTACACACCAATGAGAACAATGAAGTCTTTCCTGTTAAGAATATTTTAAACCTTTTTACATATAATGCTAAGATTCACAATGAATTTCAAAAGTTATTTTCAGACCTGCTTTTAAAGAAACCAAACTGGATGTCTTCATCTTTCACTAATTAGAAAACTCAATGTGATGTGAGTTATTGCATATAATGACACAGTTTTCATTACTCTCCTATTTAGTCAAACTCTAATTAAGAAAACGTGCTGATCTTTACTTTTAAAGAAATCTGAAAATGCTACATACCCAAGTAAAATTTACCCCATTTACCACATTAAGATTAGTGGCACACCTGACTTTCTCAGAGGAAGTAACCTCCCTCAGTCTCCCTTCAACATGTGACAGAGATATAGCAGACTGGGCATGGTTTCTAGATCTTGATGTTATCAAACCAAATAAACTGTTATTATAAAATTTAAGTTAAATATAGAGAGGTTCAATTCGCCTAATATCAATGGAGAAGAAAGTTAATTGAAACATTTTCTACAGAATCTGGAGTAATCCATTTCTCTTTATTGTCTTCATAAAGTGAAGAATATTACTCTATATAATTTCATTATTTTGGTTAAGAGCACTTTTACCTGAGAAGTGCCGACCAGAAAAAAGAATGAATATATCCCTTCCCAGGCACACATGAACAGCATGTGGGTGTGCCTACTGATTCTTATAGCCCTGATCAAAACTGTATCAGGCTTGGGCTTCAGTAGTTGGGACACGTGGGCCCAGTAGTTGTGGCTCACTGGCTTTAGAGTGCAAGCTCAGTAGTTGTGGTGCACGGGCTTTGTTGTTCTGTGGCATGTGGGATCTTCCTGGACCAGGGCTTGAACCCATGTACCCTGCATTGGCTGGGGGGTTCTTTAACAAAAAAAAAAAAAAAAAAAAAATTATCAGGCTCTAAAGAAAGAGCAATGACATGAGTCAACTTTGTGTATAACTTTGTAGTTCGTGGAGCTGTTTTACATAAAGGAATATCTTTCCTCATGTGAGTTTGTGTCCTATGATCAAAGGACCCCCATTCACATAGCATATAATATCAGTGGAGACTAGTGGAATTGTACAAGGCAAGAGGCTCTGTTGCCTTGGGTCCATTGTTTGTTTAATTTAATGGAATAAATACTAATTTTGAAGTCAGAAAATTCTGAGGTTTTTTTTGATTTTTATACACATTTCTTAACATGATATTTTAAGCACACAAACACATGCACACGCACAAGAATACTGTCTATTTTAGTTTTGCTATTATATCCTCTATGCATATTGCTATTCTGCAAACAGTAAGTATTAAATATCTTTGAATAAATAAATTATATAAGCAATGTGTGTACATGGTAAAAAAAAAAAAATCACAGTTTAGGAGGGTGTGAAGAAAAATAAAAGAGACCCCCCCCCCTTTTTTCCCATTCCTTACTCTGTAGTGTTCCTAGCGGTAAACACTTTAATAACTTCTCTAATCATTTCTTATTCTGTTTATCTCAGCAACTGCAAATAAGTTTTCTATTACCTCTATTTCTGAATTAATTTGCTTAAAAATTATCTATTAACTTTTTTTGGATGGTTGAGTTCACCAAAAATCCTCTTCCAATCCCCATATCTATCATTAAAATAGGCTTTCAAGTCATAATTAATGATATGAAAACTCAACATCACATTTTGCTGATTTTTACTATTGTTTTAGTATTCTTTTCACATAGGACAATTCAATTTCCTCAGAATATGACCCACGGCCCACTTCCCCATCCCACATAAGGCTCTGACTTCATGTACAATTTGCTCAGTTTACTTTCTATTCCTGCCAAGTAATTTCCTGCCTGAGAATTAGAACAGTACTTCTTGGATACAGTCTCTCTGTTCCTTTATTTTTCTTTATGCTTGAGTAGATAGATGATATTTTAAAAGATATTAGTTAAACAGTTTTTGTAGATTTTTCTTTCTTCTCTTAAAGAATTCTAGGGTCATCTCTTTATTCTCAGTGGTAGGAAAATCCACAATTTTGTTTCTAGACATATGGGGTGTTTTTATATTTGTTACATTAGCCCTTAGAGAGCTGTTTCAATGTGAAGATTTGGGTCTTCTTTCCACTCTTGAAACGTGCTGGATTTTTTTTTTCTTTTATTATACCCATAGTAATTTTCCTCTGTATGTTCTCAAAACATTTATTATTTGATTAGGAATCTTCATGTAAATTATTTTTTTCAGATACCCATTAATTAGATGTGGAACATACTGTATTTACTCTCTATGACTTATTTTTTCATATCCTCCTTCTCCAGTTTCTAATCCTGTATTTTGAAATATACCTTCCAGTTTTATGTCTACTTTGACAATATTTTAACTCTAAAAGGCTTTTGCTCGTGATTTTTTACTTTTCTTTGAGTATATTAATTGATTTATTGTGCTTTTTAAATGTTCTCTCTTGTCTGCTGATGCCCACCATGCAAATCAAAGATCATAAAAACATGACAAATTTGTAATGCGTTTGGCAAACTACAATCAGACCTGCAATCTGAAATAATATGGGTAGAGAGAAGATGACTGACAAATGGATTAGAAAAATCTTTAAAATACAGGTCTATGCTATATAATAGTGCCTGTTTTACCTAAAACTAAATAATGAGTAACAATTGCTATCCTTCTATTTTGCCTATTACTGCAAAATCTCTCTTATCTTGACATCAGTCACATATGTAGAATGGTGTCATATTTTCCAGTATTCTAATTCTGCCACTAAAATTTTTCTGTAAGTATTTTCCAACACTCTTAATCATTATGTATATTAAAATCTTGGGGTAGAAATAATTTAGTGCCAATATATTAACATAGGTAAATTGTGTACAAACTTTCTCCTTATTAATGTGAGTTATATTTACTCTAGATTAAAATAAATTTAAACATGCTTTGTAATAGATGAAAAATTTAACAGACTTGAATATGGAATTATTTTCAGATTGCTCTTGAAAAATACATGGATTCCTTTGTATGAAACCTGACAAAAATACATTCTGTGCTTTAAAGTCATTTAAAACACAAAGCAGGATGGCAATTCACGATACACTAATGCATATCACAGTGGTAATTAATTCAACTTTTTGTAGAGGTTTCAGAAAATAATTTACTATATTGTGAAGGGATGTTCAAGAAAAGCCTTCAACATCCTCTCCCAACCACACATCCTTGGATATCCCCAATGAGTGAATATAAACCGATTTGCTTTGGAAGATTATTATTTTACCTTAGGAGAAAATGATTGATTTGTGTAAATATTTGCAATTTTCATTTGAAATTCTGAATTAGGAGTCTCTAACCCAGAAAAAAAGGAACATTAATTTTCCCCCAAAACACTTTCTGCCCAAGTTTCATATTGTAAAACATTACAGAGAATCAAATTAGTTTTCTAAGAATAATGGACATCTCTCTACTTAATTTATTAACTCAATTAGTATCTGCTAGCATCACAGGATACATGAAATTCTGGTATTTTTAGGATCAAACTTACATAGTTCTTTCTATAAGAAAAACATCACAGAAATGAAATTACCCTATTACATTTAAAATAATTCTTATTAAGAATCTCTAAAGCTCTTTGGGAACCTATTTCACAAGAGATTACATTTATTTGATTTCCTTTCTGTGCTTGTCACAAAATTTAAATTGTTTTTAACAACCATTTAAAAAAAAAAACACCTTAGTCTTCCAACCAAAAATATAAGTTGAGGGACTTCCCTGGTGGTCCAGTGGTTAAGACTCAGCACTTCCAGTGCCAGGGGTGCAGGTTTGATCCCTGGTAGGGGAACTAGTATCCCACATGCTGCAAGGCCAAAAAAAAAAAAAAAAAAAAAAAAAAAATATAAAAAAAT
>NW_006770909.1:547958-618276 GCF_000442215.2 Lipotes vexillifer
TATATATATATATATATATATATATATATATACACACACACACAGAGAGCAATATAGATAGATAATATAATTATTTGATGTTCCTTATAAAAACATTATAAAGCAAAAGACAAAAATAGGTAGGTCTAACTTTTATGATAATATTTTTTCAATAAACCTATTAAGCATATTATGTCAATGGCAGTATGTAGGCCCAATGCAATTTTCACAGATTAACACATTTCCTAGAATTCAAGACCTAGCAGGGGAAATGCATATGTAAACTCACAATTATGCAAAATAGAATAAAACAAATGCATAATGAGTGTACAAAGAGGTATAGCATGTGGTGAGGGGGTTATTAACTATGTGGAAATTTTAAAAAATAAAAAATAATGCCTTCAGAAAAGATGTGTATAAATGCATTCCAGTTAAAGAAATAATAGGAACAGAGGCTTAAATATGCCCACAGATACACATATGTCATTATTAAGTATGCTTTTTGGCCCACAGAGAGAGCTCACAATGAAGAATCCTAGGTTGAGAGTATCAGCAGCAGTTAGAGCTCAGATTTGAACCTTTACAAATATCAGACTCATTTCTACAAGCTCTGTCCTAAAACTTAATTAAAATGAAATCAGGAAGACGATTGGAAGCACCAGAGGTATTACAATAAAATATTAAAAATAACCAAACGTGTAAAATTACATTTAAGGAGGAAAGCCAGGCTCAACTAGGTTACAAGTATTGTGAATGAGGGCGATGCCTGGGACCTGCTGGCAGAGCTAGATTAGAAGGGTATAGAGACTGGTAAAAATGAGGTCCATCTAATGAACTTATGGGAATTCCTTCTGATCAGCTCTGAGCTTTAGGGATGGCCATGATTTTACTTTCCCAGTGATGTGGTGGTTTTGCTCCCCTTCATGAAAACCTCATCCAGTGTCTGATGGGTAAATATGGACAAGTTGTCACCCATAGAGTGTTTTTATTTTTTTGTGTGACAAGCTATATATATAATACATAGTTTGAACATGCAGAGTACTCGCTCCATTTTTCTGATTTAGAACACTTCGAATGGCACATGATATAGTATATATATAAACCACTTTGTAAACTATGTAAGTGTACTTAACTGTGGCTTTTGTTATTTGGTTTTATCAGAGGAAAGAAGTTGTAGACACTTACAAAGGGTTGAGATATGGCTGCAGTCAGAATAGTGACATTTTTCCTCTGGCCTACACAACACACAGCCAATATTCTACACAGTTTTTACCTTGTGTAAAAGTAGTAATCACACAAGGAGAATAGACCCCTCATGCAGAGCACTGGAACATCCACTTTAAAATGTAAGAGACAATAACATTTGTCACTGGAGAAAGAGTTTGTTCTTTTATTCTAAGAGAGATCAAGATGAAATATAGGTGACACTATAATCATAATTATGAATTTTGGGAGAAAAGGAGCAGGTTGAAAGGAAGTAGACCCTACCTGTTATATATATTTTTCAGTCTTCATGGCAACTAGGAGAAAATATTTTGGATAGAACCAAGGAGTTTTAATTGTCTAAAAAGCAAGAAAAGCAGACAAGTATTAAGGTAGATACTATTTCAATAATTGTTCATAGTCAGGTACAGAGGTTAAGATGTAACAAAACTGCTTTTCTTTCTCTTTGTACTTCCCTACCTCCAAAATAATGACACAAAGATTAGTTGGACTTAAAAAATAACTATTAAAAAAGCAGAATGTAGAAAAAGGTAATATAGAAATATTTAGTCAAACTACAATCCATAAGTTGACATCAAGTTGACCAAAACTGACATTAAGGAGTGACACAGATTGCTAGCTGCCTACCAAGGATCCATGCTGTCCTTTTCATAGAATAGAGTAATTTCTGTGAAGTGGCTGTCAATTCAGGGACTACATTTCGTAGCACTCTTGCATTTTGGTGAGGGGTGAGGCTACCAGATTATTTCTTGTCGTGGAATGTGAGCTGAAGTAATATGCATCTCTGTCATTCCTGGGCTTTGTTGTTGTGTGTGTTCAATGTTTTTGTTTTTGTAGAAGTAGGCGTGCCTTCTCCAGTCTTTTTTTTCCCCCTTTTACATTTGGATGCAGAGGACTCAAGAATTACAGGCTAGGTAGCACAGGGTGGAAAGAATCCTTGGACTACCACAGGGAAGAAGTCTACTGCCAGTCAGGAACACTCTCAATAAGTTGTTATGTAGGCAAGAAATAAAATTCTATTTGTTGAACATCTAAAATAAAAGACTTTTATTGTTGTTACAATGACTAGTATTATCCTTACTAATATCCTGGAATTCTTTTAAAATAAAGTAGGATAAAGGGGTAATGATTCATGATTAAATGTGGTAAAAGTAAACAGAGAGCTATTTTGCAATTTAAATCAAAATTTACTGCCTAGACCTTGGATTGGCAAACATTCTCAAAGGGCCAGACAGTAAATATTTAAAATATGCAAGACATACAGTCTGTATCACAACTACTCAACTCTGTCATGTAGTGCAAAATTAGCCACAGACAATACATAAACAAAAGGGAGTGGGCATGTTACAATTAATACTTTACAAAAACAGGCTGCTGGCCCAAGGGGTCATTGTTTGCTAACCCCTGGTTTAGCTTTGGCACTCTTTCTCCACCTGGTGGCAGGAAATTAAATTGCAAGAATAATAAATGAATGGTGCAACTAAGTCTGAGAAATAACATAGTTGAAAAATGAAGTACACCTAAAGTCATCAAGTGCACATGTGCTTAAGGTTATTTTTATTTTATTTTACCTGTATAGCTGCTCCATTACCTCAATGGTTGAAAATCCAGCTTCTAGTTAAAATGTATATAGCACTTATTTCATAAATATTTTATTTTTAAAAATCAAGATCATTCACCAAAAAAATGGATATATTCTTTACCTATTTTATGGCATCATTTTTAGTATGCTATATAATATTTGAACAACAAAAAAAGACAGGGTAGAAGCTCACTTTTATCATATAAATTCTTAACCATCTGACAATCTGTTCAAAATAAGGCTAAGGTTAAGGTATGAGGGCAAGCGGGATATGGGGAATAAGGGATTCAAGGACTTTCCATAATGGCATCTGCATTTTCATCATATTTTCCATACAATTTCTCTCATTCATCCAGCTTCACATAGTTAAAGTAACACTCATGTCTATAAATAATAAAAATGAGAAGAGACACATCTATATGAGGGCATGCTGCCAAGCCACCTGAATCTGGCTCTGTACCAGTCAGGAAGGTTTATAATAATAATTGACTCTATGCCTTAAAAAAAGGTTTCATTGGTTCTCCTTTTAATATCAAAATTAATTTAACATTAAAAAAATTGAATTTGTTTAAAGACAAGTCATTATTAATAATGCAAAAGAAATAGTATTCATCTAGAATAGTCTCATAAACAAAAGAAAGTTCAGTTTTTCTTTCTTCAGGCCAAGCTCCAAATTCTAAATGTTTTATTATTACCTTTTGAGCCCACAAAATTTTTGAAAAGAAACACATTATTTAACGAATAAAATGTTTTTGTTTTTGAAATCCTCATTAAAATATTAAAAGGGAAAACTAAGGAGGTAGAATTTGCTACTGAAAATGTTGGTTTGCAACATGTCAATTACTAATGTTCTTCAATCCATCCTTTATAGTCCAACTGCTGTTTGAACTGTTCATGAATTCCTTTATAACTATTTGGGTTCAAGTGGATGTCCTCCCAGTGAAATTCTCTAAAATTATTGTGTAATGCACTTATTTAAGTATGTAGTCAAGATTTTTTTTGTGCAATGTAAAGAGGAAAAATAAAACAGTGTTTGATAGTCAACAAGAAGACTAGTTTAGTAGAAATAAAAGTTTTGCCTCAGAGCAATTGGAGATAAGATTTAAAATTTGAACGGGTTGATTGTATATAGACTTTTACCTTATTGGTAATAAAACGTAGAATTTTCAGTGTGGGAATAATGTGATGGATTCAAGTTATGAATTTGTTAATGTATAGGGAATGGATTGAAGAAGAGAAAAAAATGTATGTATATGTATGTAGATGGACGGATGGATAGTTAGGTATATTCATGACTTTTTCCTAACCAGATTGTTTTTTATTTATTTGTTTTTTCTTTAGATTATCTTATAACTCTTATATCACCAAAGGACACAGGATCTGATGATATGCTTGTTTTAGAGTAGGTTTTTAATTAATGCTCATCGAATTGGAAGGAATTGTATTGTTAAATCGAACACCTTTAAGAAGTTATTCTCTTGATCATGTCCGGAACCATCTGATTTTCTCTGTAAAGATCCAGTAGGAATCACATGGATGGATGCACACAAAAGCAATACAGACGATTATACATTGAACTGAACAATTGAAGGTTTTTATCTAGGATGCTTACACTCTGTAATTAAATAGACCTCTTTTTATAATACACAATTGAATTCTCTAATAACACTAATATAATCAACATAATGAGTGAAATTTGGGTTAATTTGAACATGAAATGACTTGTTTCCTAGGATTAAGATTAAATTAAGGCATCCATTTCAAGTGGTGATTAAATCAACAAAATAATCACCTACAAACAAAATTTTTTTTTTTTTTTTGCGGTACGCGGGCCTCTCCCTGTTGTGGCCTCTCTCTTTGCGGAGCAGAGGCTCCGGACGCGCAGGCTCAGTGGCCACGGCTCACAGGCCCAGCCGCTCCGCGGCATGTGGGATCCTCCCAGACCGGGGCACAAACCCATGTCCCCTGCATCGGCAGGCAGACTCTCAACCACTGCGCCACCAGGGAAGCCGTACAAACAAAATTTTTAAAATGCATACGCACACAGACATCAAATGTAATTCTTTAAAAATATTTATTACTTTCTACCATGAGTGTAAGTATACTTATTTTACCAATTGATTTTTATTCATTATATCCAGTGGTTGCTTTAGAGCTTAAAACATCCTGTAAATCTATTTTTTAAATGCTTGCTGTGCATTGGACTAAAGTGAAAGTTTATAAAAACATATATGTATATGCATATATAGTCACATGTTCATAAACGTTCATAGTTTATATACATAATAAATGTACACACAGACCCACACACATACCCCATATGTATATATCCTTGCTTTGGAATTCAGAATCTAATGGGTGAAACAGGGTGCATGTAAATGAAAATGATATAAAGAGAGAAAAAGGAGTCAATTCATCCAAGGCTCATCATAAGAAAGTGTATCCAACATATTTGGAAATGTTACAGCAGTGAGGACAAGGGGTAGGGATGAGCCAAATTAGAGGGTTTGCGTTTTAAAGGTGGAAATTAAGTGGAAAATGAGGTTAGGCAAGAAAGTTTCTGAAGGTCTGGATGACCTGCTATTGCTGAACAGGGAACCATAATGACTCTTTGAGGAAGGAATTAAAGTAAGGGAAGGTAGGTATAGTGATTGCTAGGTTTAATGTGTTTATACAAGTGGCCTGGGAGTGATAGAACAGATAAATAGAAGGTGGTAGTCAGTTACTGGAGATGAAAGTTTTGGGTGTGAGACTGTTTTGAATGATGGCAAGACCCAGGGTATATCTAATGTCATGTATCTTTGAATATGGAGATGATATAGTTAAAGCCATGTTATTGGGCTGGTTTTGATGACACCCAAGATGAATAGGGTGTCCATATGTATGCATTTACCTGGAACAACCTGGTTTATACCTGATGTCATGACGTAATTATCATAACGTTCTCTTTCACTCTCAAATTTTACTAATTTGAATATAACTTACATGATCATCTTAACTTTGACCCAGTAGATAAACTCTGCAAAGATTAGGTGGAATGGCCTGGAATTCTTTTTTTTTTTTTTTTTTTTTTTTTTTTTTTTTTGGGCCTCTCACTGTTGTGGCCTCTCCCGTTGTGGAGCACAGGCTCCAGACGCACAGGCTCAGCAGCCATGGCTCCGCGGCATGTGGGGTCCTCCTGGACCGGGGCATGAACCCATGTCCCCTGTATCGGCAGGTGGACTCTCAACCACTGCGCCACCAGGGAAGCCCCCTGGAATTCTTTAGAATAAAGGATAAAAGAGAATGGAAGAGAATAAGTTGATGTTTTGAAGAGGAGCTGAACAAGGACTTTTGTATGAGGAAGGAAGAGTAACAGTTTGGAAGCCATCCAAACTTATCTCCTATTTCTCCTCAGCAGAGCTGTTTTTGCTCTAGTCTGGTTTATTCTATGATCTTGTGCATGCCCTATACTTCATCATGAATTTTATATGTACCATGCCCCTAACTGAAATAATTTTTTTCTCTTCCCCTTCTTCAAAGCAATTCCCTCAACTGTCCAAGGCCTAGTTCAGAAATGACCTCAATAAAATACCTTTAAGTAATAAGAATAAATAGTAATTCAAACTGTAATTCAAGAAGGCTGCAGCATTTAATTATTGTTGGTCTTGTCTTGCATCAGATCCTGGTGAACTTCCAGGAAGTTAATAGTCCCTAGTGACTGTTAAAAACTGCAGAATAGGACTTCCCCGGTGGTGCAGTGGTGAGAGTCCACCTGTCGATGCAGGGGACACGGGTTCGTGCCCCGGTCTGGGAGGATCCCACGTGCCACGGAGCAGCTAGGCCCGTGAGCCATGGCCGCTGAGCCTGCACGTCCGGAGCCTGTGCTCCGCAACGCCAGAGGCCACAACAGTGAGAGGCCCGTGTACCACACACACACACACAAAAACCCTGCAAAATAGTCTGGTGAGGTATATATGATGCTAATACTTAGGCTAAAAGGTAAATGTCAGTTCAGCTCAGTATTGAGGTGTGTTTAATCATGCATACTCAGCTTTTATCCTTTGATCAAGTAATAGAAATTACACTTGGCAATATCTGGGTTGCTAGTTAGATTTGTGTGGAAACAGACTTACAAAGTTTATTATAAATGTGGCTTCTCTGCATGTTATCACATACAGATATACTAGTGTCTAGTTTAGTGTCTGTATGTTGAGAAATTTTACTTTAAGAAAACATAAGATAAAGGTTAAGATATTTGGTGGTGGTGGTCAATGTGGGTTTTTGTGTGTGGAGGGGAGGGTGGAGACACACCCACTCTCTTTGCTACTAAATTTTAACATCTTATCCTTGAAAGTCTTTGTCTTTCTTATTCGTTTTTAATATCACACAGTAGGGAGTCAGTTGCCTATAGTCAACAAGGCTCAGGAAGGAGAACCTGCCAATGCCCCATATGCTGGTTTTAGACCTCAAGAAAGGTATAGCTGCATTGGAAGAAAAAAGGTGATTCAACATTGTTTCAGTACTAAAAATTGCTTAACAAACATTAAATGCAATAAAAATAATTTTTCTAATTTATAGCAACTATCTCCAAATACAGAATAGTCTGTACAATAATGTAAATGCAGTCTTATTTCTTTGAAAAAAAATTACACAGCATCGGTATCATGTGATTCTTTCTCTTAGAAATTTGTCTTCATTATTTTAAAGATTTTATAGGTGATTTCTACAAGGAAAGTAATTTCACTTGTTTTTATTAGGAAAAAATTTACTCAACAAAACTTGAAAGTAAATACATAGGCATCTTCTAAAAAAATGAAAATATATGGCTGGACTAAATTGTATGGTGATATTATCTTTTAATCATAATGATCTCCCCTTAGCCTACAATTCTATTTTGTTATATTTTAGGTTGTATATCAATTGAAACTCACATATTATGTATATTCATTTTTCAATAGGACTATTTAAATTACGCAAATGAGGTGAGTGACTGGAGAATTTTGAAGTGAACCAAATGACATGTGTTAGGGTGTTAAGTCAGACACTATCTTCTTTCAACTAGATATATCTAGTACTTCTTCTGATACCTTAAATAAAATTAAGTGGAAATAATCTTCTAAAGCTTTTATTATATAATGCATATGTACATAATGTAATACAAATTTCAAATATTAAAACAGCGGAATAAATTGTAACATCAATTAAGTTTTACTATCTAATCTGTTTCATTCCATCGTTTCATCTCTATGAATACATGATATGGTATGTGTTTGTGTGTGTACCTTTTTCGACCACATAGATGGCTTAGAAACCACTGATATAATCACTAGCATCCTTATATTCTTGTGGATTTTTTTGTCCCCAGTCTAAATTATTTTAGTACAAGAATTATTTGGGGCTTCCCTGGTGGCGCAGTGCTTGAGAGTCCGCCTGCCGATGCAGGAGACGCGGGTTCGTGCCCCGTTTCGGGAAGATCCCACATGCCGCGGAGCGGCTGGGCCCGTGAGCCATGGCCACTGAGCCTGCGCGTCCGGAGCCTGTGCTCCGCAAATGGGAGAGGCCACGACAGTGAGAGGCCCGCATAACGCAAGATCTTACTATTCTTAACACTTTTCTAATGAATCATAAAGTTTATAAACTTACTATTCATAAATTCTGGCCTTTGGCCAAATCGTTAGTAATGCCCAAATTCTGAATTTAATCTTGATAATCTTGACATTTTGATAGTCTAGCTTTGGGGTGGTAATTGGGAAGGCTAATTCCAGATGTTATTCCCAGAAAAACCATTGGAAGATATAAAATCTAGCACAAGAAACAAGACATATTTTGGAGAGGTGAAGTTGAGATTGAAAAACAGGGGCTTCCCTTAAAGGTCTGGTAGCCTAGCTTCCTATTCACATATGATATCTGCTGTGAAACTGCATCTGCCAATTATATATGGTTAATTGTATTCTTTAGAATATTTTAAGAAATACTTAAATTAAAATGATGGTCATTAATTTGCCTTATAGAGTAATAATTGCATATTTGAGGTACTTATTTTGAATTTAGTGAAAGATGAAGTTTCAAATTAGTTCAGTCTTTAAATATTATCAGAATTGTGACAGACCTTATGAAATAGCATTATTACTTCCACTCATTTAAATCACTTTAGGAAGTACTCAGTATTAATGAATAGCTTTGTAACTTTAAATGACAATAAAGTAATATAGGTAAGAGCATTTGCTAGACATTTCTTTTCAGTCAGCTGAACTTGAAAGTCAATCTCATTTCAGCCATGTTGTACTCGTGTCTTGTTGGCCAGGTTTTCTACACCACTTTAAATAGGGAAATAATTGTGTTTTATAAAGTGTTTGGAAAAATTACCACACTGAGTGATGGATGATAAGCACTTAGCCCAATGCTGGCACACGTTTAACACTCAAAGACAATTCATTATCATCATTATTCTTATTTTATTACTGCTACTATTACTAATTCTATTCTCCATGTAATTTATGGCTCTGTTTCTATTGTTTCTATTGATTTTTCTCATTAAGGTTCATATTTCCATGCTTCTTTACATGCCAAGTAATTTTTTATTGAATAGCAGGCATTGCAAATTTTAGATAATGGGTCTAAGAATTTTTGTGTTCTCTTAAATATTTTTGGATTTTGTTCTAGGATTTAGTTAAGCTACTTGGAAACAATTTAATGTTTTTGATGCTTCTTTAAGCTTTGTTGGACAAACCCAGAACAGCCTTTAATCTATGGTTAATTTGGCCCCACCACTGAGGACTCTACTTGATGTCCCATTTGTAACTGAAGAACTTCCCACTCTGGTTGTTCAGAACATGAACTATTTTCAGCTCTATGTGATTATCAGTGGTTGTTCTGCCTGTTTATTTCCAAGAGTCTTTTTCTGGTCATGAGATACTTCCTCATGAGGAAGGTGTAGGTGTCTGCTTATTGATTCAGATGAAGATATGAAGATATGAGGAAAATTCTCTGAAGATCTTGGTAACTCCTCCTCTGTATAACTCTCTCCTTTCTGGAATTCTGCCTCGCAAATTCTAGCCACTTTGGCTAGAATTCTGTACTGTGTCTCCTCAGTTCAGGGAGATCAGCAAGCTCTGTTTATACATCCTGTCCCTGAATTTCTTTCTAGAAATTTTCTCCAAGAATTTAGCTGGGACAACCTTAGGGATCATCATATTCATTTCCCTTCTTTCAAGGATTACTATATTGAGATACCTTTGTCCAATGGGGAAAAATGTGTTTCATATACTTTGGATATATTTTGTTTGTTTAAAGTGGGAAGCAAATCCAGTCTCAGTTATTCCATCATGGCTAAAACCATTTCCCCATAAAGATCTCTTAAAAACACTTTATCATCTTTGAAACTGCAGTTAGATTTCATCTTTTTTTTTCTTAACATTTTTCTTGTGTAATCTCCTTACCCAGAAGTGTGTCTGTATTTTTGTTGTTAAATATTTTGCACAAGACAATTTGTCAAGTAACTTTTATTTTTATTCTATTTTATTAATTTCAAGTTTTATCTTTATTAGTTCTTTCTTTAGCATAAAGTATTTACTTTGAGTTTTTCTGTTTCTTGAATGCTGCTTCAAAAATTATTTTGTATTTTTCAAACTTTTTGAACAAATGCATTCACATTTTCACCTTTCTGGCCTTTAGATGAATAGCTTCATTGTACCTCTTTGATTTATTTTACTCAGTCTCTTGATTTAATTCTCTTTTAGGTCTCATGGGATGCTCATTAAAAATGCTCCATTCCAGTTTTCTTTCTTGCCTATTGAGACACTCTATATTATTTTCTCTTCTTGCGTCTTGAAAATGTATCTGTTTCAGGGTGTAGCTGCCTGTCAGTGGAACCATATTCATTTTAGGTTTCCAATGGCTTTAAGTGGCATGAGCTCAGATTCCCCAGGTGTGTATAAACATCATGATGCTTCAAGTATAGCTCAGTGTCTTCTTCTTGTGAAGAATGAGTTTATTTCTCCTAAGTTGCTAGGGGACAAATATAATTTGTTAAAAGGAATATTTGTTTTTCTTAAAATTGCACAATGTGGTCTGTATAAGAGATTCTTAGAGACACATTGTAACTTTGTACTTATTCTTCAAAATACAAATTGAAACTCTAGCAATATTATGTTCAAAGCTGACTTGTACTTCGTGATGATATTCAGTTTTTAAAGGCCCACACATTACCTCTTGAGCCATCCAGAATTCTCAAATATTTATGTCCAAGTCCCCAAATATAATATTTCTATTTCTTTCTTGATAGTTGTGGTGATGGGTTTCAGTTCTTCATAACATGTTTTTCTTTTCTTCATTTTAATGAGCCTTTTAATGAGAAAAAAAGAAACTCAGGTAGTCAATGGCTATCTTGACCCAGAAATTTCAGAATCATTTTAAATCCCTGTAGTGAGTTAATGTGATACATAGAACTCCATTCCAGTACAAGACACATTCCCTCAGCTGCCAGAAGTGTTGCTTGCTGATGGCTCACAGCTGAGTGTCCCTCCAGGAATTTTCTTCTGTAAGGAAGCTGCCTTACCCAAGGTTATTCTCTCTCCCTGGGGTGACCCTTGTCTAATGCCATGTGCCATAATGCAGCCTCTGCCTTGATTCACTATAACTTGGTTGCAGTTCAATCTCTCCCTCTGCACAAGCCTGCTTCCCTCACTCTGCTACAGGTGTTGTTGAAAACTTTGTTACAAACGTGTGCATCCAAAATCCATTTCAATGTCTGTTTTCTTTAGATTTGAACCTAAGCCAACTATTTAATCAACTTTTGTATCATGCTTAAATTTTCTGACTTACAATCCTTATGTATACATACTTATTGGTATTTTCACCCACTTTTTCACCTTTGCTCCTAAGTTTAAAAATGTGGTATCCCTTTAAAAAAATAAACAAACAAAAATACCCAATATGTTCAGTAACCCGAGCTTTGTATCTAATCTTTCTTTTCCCCAAGAAATTCAGTACATTAATTACCCCTTTCTCAACTCTTCTAACCATGCACCTTCCTTTCATCTTCAAAACATTCTTCTTCCATCCTTCATTACCTTTTACTTATTGCCCTATCTCATTCACTAACCTTACAAACTTTTGCAAAAAGTTGTGTTATGCTCTCTCCCTACAATATAATTTTGATCAGTTTGATCAAATCATCCCACCTATGTTGAAAATGCCCACCCTACAAAAGCGACAAGTAACTTTTTTGCTAAAACAGATAATCTTAAGCATTTTGATTGATTCCTTTACAGTAGGAATAGTTTATTTAGCAAAGATTTCCTTTACTGTGAAGCTCTTTCTTCCCTGATTCCTATGAAAAGTCTTCCTCTGGATACTTTTTCTCAATATTCTTAGTTTTTTTCTTTACTATTCCATTCCATAAATACTGGCATTCCTCAAAGTCTGACCATGTTGGTCTTCCCTTTTCATTCTATGCAATCAACTGACTATAACCTATATGCTGATGACATACAAATCTATAACATTTGTCTAAATCTCATACCTGGGTTCCATATTCAAATAACCAATTAAAATTTACAAACTCCAATGGGATGTTCAGGGACATCTCACAATTAACATGCCAAACAAAACAAAATAAAAGCAGTTTCATCATTCTCTCTTTCATACATAAACATTTTCTTTAATTGCCTGCTGCAGTAAATGGCACCAGCATTTTGTAGAGTTACTCAAACAGGATCCTTATAAAATATCATGACTTCTTTCTTTGCTAATCAATCATCAGGGCACATCAACACCTTAATTAACTATCAAGTCTGCCTCCCTTAGCTCCATTTCTTGTCATACTGTTTAAAATTATGTCCCTGAGATTCTGCACTTGGATTACTGCAGCTATCTTCAAACTGTTCTTTCTGCTCATATACTTTCCAACTCTCCAACACATTCTCAATACAACTGTCAAGTGATTTATTTCTTAATATTCAAAATTACTCCTATGAGTAAAATCTTTATTGTCACCTCATTTCATAGAGGAATACTAAATTATTTAGCAGTTCATATAATGCCATCATGGTCTGATCCTTACAGAAACTTCTAATCTCACTTCATGATGTGTTTCCCTGCCTTCCAATTTCAAAATACAAAAACAAAACCAAACAAAACTTTATAGCCATCAGACTTCACTTTGTCACATCTATAACCTTTTTAAAAAACTGTGATAAAAACACTTAACATGAGCTAGACACTCAAGTTTTTAAGTGCACAATACACAATATTGTACAACACAACACTGTACAGCAGATCTGTAGAACTTAATCATCTTGCATAACTGAAACGTCATACCTGTTGAACAGCAACTTTCTCTTTTCTCCTTCCCCTAACCCCTGGCAACGACCATTCTACTCTGTTTCTGAGTTTGACTATTTTAGGCACCTCTTTTATGTGTAATTATGCAGTATTTGTCCTTCTGTGATTGGCTTATTTCACTTAGCATAATGTCCTCAAAGTCCATTCATGTTGTAGTATATAATAGGATTTCCTTCTTTTTAAAGGCAGAACAGTATTTTATTGTATGTAAATACCACATTTTCCTCATCCATTCATCTGTCAGTAGACATTTAGGTGGTAGTTCCATATCTTGGCTATCATATCATAAATAATGCTGCAATTAACATGGGAATACAGATATCTCTTCAAGATACTAATTTCAATTATTTTAGATATATACCCAGAAGTGGGATTTCTGGATCATGTGGTAATTTTATTTTTAATTTTTTGAGTAGCTTCCATACTGTTTTCCATAGTGGCTGAATCATTTTACATTTCCTACAACAGTGTACAAGGATTCCAGTTTCTCTATATCCTCATCAGCACTTGTTATCTTTTTTTTTGATAATAGCCATTCTGACAAGTGCAAGGTGATATCTCATTGCGGTTTGATTTTTATTTCCCTACTTAGTGATGTTGAACATCTTTTCATATACCTATTGGCCATCTGTATGTCTTCTTTAGAGAAATATCTATTCAGGTCCTTTGCCCAGTTTTTAATTGGATTGTTTATTTATTTATTTATTTATTGTTATTGAGTTATAGGAGTTTCTTATATATTTTGAATATTCCTTATGAGGTATATGGCTTGCAAATATTTTCTCCCATTCCATAGGTTGACTTTGCACTCTGCTGATGGTTTTCTTCCCATTCTACAGAAGCTTTTTAGTTTGAAGCAGTACCATTTGTCTAATTTTGCTTTTGTGACTTGTGCTTTTCATGTCCTATCTAAGAAATCATTGCCCAGACCAATGTCATGAGGCTTTTCCCCTAAGTTTTCTTCTAGGATTTTTACAGTTGTTGGTCTTATGTTTAAACCTCTAATCCCACTTTGAGTTGACTCTGTTTATGGTATAAGATAAGGGTACAGTTCCCTTCTTTTGCATGTAGATATCAAGTTTTCCCATCACCACTTTTTAAAGAGACTATACTTTCCCCATTGTGAATTTTTGGCACATCCACCATAGATGTGTGGATTTAGCTCTGGGCTCTCTTTTCCATTCCATTGGTCTATATGTCTGTTTTTATGCCAGCATCATACTGTTTTGATTACTGTATCTTTATTTATATTTCAAAATTAGAAAGTGTGATGCCTCAATCTTTGTTTTCCTTTCTTAAGATTATTTTGGCTACTCCAAGTCTCTTGTTCCATATGAATTTTAGGATTGTTCATTCTATTGCTGTAGAAAATGCCATTGGGAATTTGATAGAGTACACTGAATCTGTAGATTACTTTGGGTAGTATGTATACTTTAATAATATTAACTCTTTCAATCCATGAACATGGGATGTCTTTTGATCAGTGTTTTGTAGTCTTCAGTACACACGTCTTTCAACTAGATGGTTAAATTTATTCTTAAATATTTTATTCTTTTTGTGTCTATGTGAATGGAATTTTTCTTTTAATTAAGAAAGAGCTATCCTTTCAGATAGTTCATTCTTAGTGTACAGAAACAGAACTGATTTTTGTATGTTAATGCTGTATCCTGCAAATTTATTCAGTTTGTTTACCCTAACAGTTTTCTCATGGAGTCTTTAGGGTTTTCTACATATAAAATCACATCATCTGCAAGCAGAGATAATTGTACTTCTTCCATTCCATGCCTTTTATTTCTTTTTCTTACCTAATTGCTTTGGCTAGGACTTCCAGGATTATACTGAATAGGAGTGGTGAGAGAGGGTGTATTGGCCTTGTGTTGATCTTAGAGAAAAACCTTTCAGTTTAATACCATTGAGTATGATGTTATCTGTAGGCTTTTCATATATGGACTTTATTATATTGATACAAATTCCTTCTATGCCCAGTTTTTTGAGAGATTTTATTATGAAAAAATTTTATAAAATGCTTTTTCTGCCTTTATTGAGAGGATCATGTGACTTTTGTTCTTCATTTTGTTAATGTAGTGTATCACATTGTTTCGTGTATGTTGATTTTACTTTTGATTTTGCATACTGTAAGTAAGTTCTGATGGATGAAGCAATAGCGCATCGGATGGGGTCTCAGAGCTTAGGCTAATGTGTAGACCCTTTTCCCCAGCCTCCTGATCTCAGTAGGAGGGGTTCTCAGATGCCCATTCCCTCAGTAACTGGTGTCACAGGACCACCCAGCTTCCGAGTCCTAAAGCCCCACCCAGAGACTGACTCTTTTGGCTGTCAGCCTGGGTTCCAGCTCTGGGAGGGTAGGGGTTGGGATCACACACCTAACAGAGTCTGCGGGAGAGGCATGGTGGTAGCGGTTCTGTCTCAGGCTGGCAGTGTCTGGCCCAGGTTCCTAGGTACATAGCATGTTCAGCACAGATGTTGTAATATCCTTGGGAGTCACTCACCTATTGTGTGTTCCCACATCTGGCCTTTAGGAAGGAGAGATGGTTGCCTTGCTTTCATACCTTAACAGAGGCAAGGCTTATCTGTTTAGTGACTGGAAGGAAATGAACTTAGCAACCCTCAAGCCAAAACGTGTGTATGCCCTTGGCCACCACAAGCCCACTCCCAGGGCAGAGAATTTTCATGAGTATCCTGTGTTCAAGAGAGCTTTTCCTCAGGCCCTCTTAGTGACTGGGGGACACTCTATCTCTCATTTCAAACTTGGTGAATCTAGCTTGTGTTAGTCTCTTCTGGTCAGCTCAAGCCTCACTTTGGATATGAGCAATGAAATACGGATTGTGTAATTGTGATGATTCCACATAAATGTTAAATGCTCTGAAATTTGCATTTAAAACCAGCATCACATAATATAAAGTTCATGCTAATATCTTAAGTTTTGAATTTTTCTTTACTTTGAAAAACATTAAATATCAAATAAAAAATACACCATGCAAAAGAAAGGAAAACACCTCATTTTTCATACCTATAACAATATTTTTCCCCTGTTTTTGAGCAAGGCACTTTGAATTTCCATTTTGCAATGAGTCTTGCAAATTATGTCCCTGATCCTGAGTGAAATATATGCTAATTATTAAAACTATTTTCCTCAGAAGAAGGCTGAGGCTTAGAGAGATTTGATAATTTTACCAAGACCACATAGATGCTAAATAGGGATATCAGGAATGGTAACAGGTTATTCTGATTCAAGAACACATACTCTCAAACATTGCAACATCATATTTCATCCCTTGTGGTTAAAATGGAAAATGATGATGATGATCATAATGATGATGATGATGGTATCACCACCACTGATAAAAATAATGGTAACACATATAATGCTTTCTGTGTTTGAGGCATTGATTTTGAAAGAATTACTTATGCTATTTCATTTCATTCTCACATTAGCCATATTAGGTCGGAGCCATTATTATCATTTCTATTTTCATAGATGAGTAAAGTGAAGCAAGAAGTCAAATAAATTTCTTATCTTAGAAAGCAGAAGAGTCAAGATTTGACTCTAAATAGACTCTAAAGTATCTTCTAAATCATTAAAGTGACAGAATATATAGACTAACAATTAAGAACTTCTATCTGTATCCTATGTGGCTCACGTGCATTATAGATAAAAATATTTTTTATGTTTCCTTATTATTTAACTAAATAGGTAAGCAATCTGATTTCTATTATCTTTAGTTTTGTTGTTAGCTGCAATCTTAAAGTCATATATTGACAATAGGTACATGGAGTGGATGATGATTGTCATCATGTAGATGTTTATATCAGCAGATTTGCAAGTGAGGTAAAGACTATAATGCTGAGCCTCTGTGTAGATTTTCAAAGGATTTGGCCATCCTCTTTCTCCTCATATATAAATATTTCAATATTAACTTGGCAGATGTCCAGTTACCTATTTAGCACTGAAAACCATGACTTGTACTCATTTTCTTGGGGAGAAGCATAGGAAGAAATGAACAAAACTTTATAACCGTCACTCCTATAATAACAATTATATATGAAATGAACATCCAGCTACAGTTGCTTAATCCTTTACTACTTCAATTCTTGCTAGTGTCAGGTTTGTAAAGAATTTCTATTCCCACCACTGGGATTAGTAAATAGAAACAGAATTGAAATTATACAATGTTAGCCCTGGAAAAGAGAACTCAGATTACTAAATTAATATTCTTTCATTTCCAGGTAAGAATTTGATACATAAAAGGATGTATAGCTTTATTAAATTGATACCATTTGCTGGTAGAAACAAGATTTTAAAACTTATATTTCCAGTTCCAAATGCTAGCAATAACCATAATATGGACTTCGCAAGATACTAAATATTTTCTGCCGAGTCTTAAAGCACCCAGGTAAATAAATACCCTCTTTATATTCTTGACTAAAAGTACCTATATGGGTAGCTTTATTTTGCGTTTTGACATGTAACTATGATGCTGTGAATCAAATGACATAGAAAGGATTCTTTTTTTCTCCTGTTTTCTGACAATTTTTAATATTTCACATTTTTATTTTGTCAACTGAGTTTCCTATTTGTCACATAAATATATTTAAAGGGAAGGAATTACTAGGCATAAAAGGTAAAAAATTTAACATGAAATATTATATAATGAGCTAATTTTTCTTTTTATTGAAAGAAAAAGAAATCATTAAAGAATTAAATAATTTTATAAGTTTTGAGAAATTTGAGATGATTAAATAACACATGGTATCCACCCATATATGGGAGGTCTCTGTTCTAACCACTCAAACTATTGCTTTCTTTTGGTCTCCCATTTGTTTTAGGTGGAAATTAGGTACTTTGTCTTTTTGTGCTAAGAATAGATATATGATTTAGTCCTCAATAATCACTGCACAAGATTAGTTCAAATTTCGACACATGGCCTGCATTGAACAGTATCTCAACTGTTTTTGTTGAGGTTATGTGGAAAGAATGGCTTTTTCTGCACTGATGTTGTCCATTTCAGAAACAAGCCTACAACTTTAGCCATCATAAATTCTACCACCATTTATTCTTTTCTCCTTTAAGGATAAAATTCAAAGTCAAAAACCTAATTTAACAAAGTAAATCCAGCATTTATTGTGCAATGTATTATGTACATAGAATGCTTAAGAGATTATAAAGGTATGAATGAAATAAATGAAGATATATGCTTTCTTTAAAAGTAAAATGGGATTCTAGAAGAAGTAACATTTTATTATGGATTGAATGTGTATGTCTCTCCAAAATTCATAGGTTGAAGCCCTAATCCCAAATATGATGGTATTTAGCGATGGGGCTTTGGGGAGGTAATTAGGGTGAGATGAAGTCATGAAGGTGGGAGACCGTGGTCTGATGGGATCAATGCCTTTATAAGTAGAGACACCAGCATAGAGACAATTGTGAGAGCTTATTCTCTCTCTGTCATATGAGGGCACAACAAGAAGTTGGCTGTCTGCAAACTAGGAAGAGATCTGGTACCAAAATCTGATCATGTTGGCACCCTGATCTTAGATTTTCAGCCAAAAATATTATGAGAAAATAAATTTCTATTGTTTAAACCTCACTGTCTATGATTTTGTCATGGTAGCCCTTAGCTGACTACTGTACTTTTCAAAAAAATTTATTTTAGTCAAGGAGTCTATGATATATTTCAAATTCATTAAGAAGAACTTTTCTGAATATGTGAGCTAGGCCTGTAGAAAAATGCACTGCAAGTTATCTTGCTTTATTATGTGAGGATATTTCAGGTCAATTATATAAATTAATATAAGCTTACTATCTAAATGTAACTCTTACCTGTATTATAGGAAATAATCATCAATATACCTACATAAAATTTTCCTTGTTTCTCTTCATCTTAAGGAATTACATACTCTGCATTACACAAACCTATTATTTTTAATAATATACAGGTGATATATGTTTAATATATTGTGTATTCTATAGTATATGCATGTATGGTGGAAGGAGAAAGAGAGAGGGAGAGATATTTTGGGATTAGTGTTTTAAACACATTGCTTTCTAATTACAATCTGATTGATGAGATAGACTTAATCCTTTATTTCCTTTCTTGTCTCCTTTGGTCATTCTTCTACTAGAGGAAGTTTCTGTATTCCTAAAAAAATCATATCTTATGATACCATTTTAACTTTAAACACTATTTCTTAGATATGTGAGTTGATTAGTAAGGACTTCAATATCTCAAGTAAATTTACATTTTAAAATGAGACAACACTACAAATTTTCTGGATGATTTTCATAAATATGGATATGTAAAACATTATCAGTAGATGTGAGGCATTTAGAAGATTTACCTCCAGTTGTGGAGAAAATCATTTGCAATATGAACATACCAGCCCTGCCTAGAAAAATATATTATCCAACAAAAATCTCATTTACATACATGTCTTCCATGTGGTCTCATACCCTGTCAAGTAGTATTAATGGAATTCTGGAACACAAGGCAGATCTATCTGATTTTCTCATGGCCAGTTCTCTTTTATCGAGTACCTAAATAATTTTTCATTATATCATCTCTTTAGAGCAAGTTAAATGAAACCTTTTAAAACTAATGCCTTGAGGTAAGGTTTACCAGACTTAGAAAAATACACGATGCCTAGTTAATATAATATTGGGCAAAATATAAAAAATTCATTATTTATCTGAAATTCAAATTTAAGTGTACATCCTGTATTTTATCTGCCAAACCTACCTGAGGCATACTTCTTTGAAACTGCAGAAAACGTCAGTTTTTAATCAAATTTCAGGTATTTAGTAATTTTTAACCTAACATTCTGATAACTTGTTTTAGCCCCAAAGAAAAATTAATTGAAACTTATTGTTGAAATTACTTCTTAAATAATATTTTTTTGAAGTTGGACAAAAGTTAACTAAAGTTGATGCATTAATTTTTGAGGCAGTTGTAAATATGTGTATCTGATCTTTATTGTCTTCTGCAATAAATGTCAATAGATTATGATTAAATTGTGATAATGTGATTCAATAACTCTGTCTTATATACTTAAAGAAGATTTTGCTAAAGAAAGCTGCAGAATACAATTTTACGAAAATGCACATAATTTTTTTTTTAAACTTTGCACTTCTGACAAATAATCTGCAATGTTAGTGTAAATAATTTTTTTAAAACATGCTATCTAGGGTATGCCCAAAGTTCACTTATGACTTACCACAGGTGGTAGATTGTTATAGTAATGGCTAAAGGATCATATCTCCCTATGTCCATGCAACTATATAACCCCTTCCAATATTGACTCTGGCTTAAACATGTAACTGGTTTGGCCAATGAGACAGTAACATTCATGCATCAGAAGTAGCCCTTTGTTGTTCCCTCAACTCCATTTGAGGAAACCTCAACTGCCTAGTGGAAGGTGGTACTCACAAAGCATAGAGAAGCAGTCCTGCTAAGATCCCTGAGACCACTGATCCCCTGACTAATAGACTGACTGTCTTGTGAGTAACCCCAGCCAGATGCTACCAGCAGAAGACTTGCTCAGCTGAGTCCAATCCAAATTTCTGACCCACAAAATCATAGCAAATTAATCTTATTTTAATCCACTAAGCTTTGGGATGGTTTGTTATACAGCAACAGATAACTGATATATCCTATATTGTTTTCAATTATCTTTAAGAATGCATTATCAATGCATCATGTCAAACTGACAAATAATTATAAGTATACTAGATTTTGCTATGAACCATAGCAGCACCCTGACTTAGTATCTGTCTACATGCCTACATGATCTAAGCAGCACTTTCTCTTGGAGTGAGTTATTTTAGAGTCCTCTGGCCTCTTCAGACTCTCCCTGTTGGTACTGCCAGTAAGAGTTTTAATAATGGTAATATTTATGATGCTGTGCTTTTCTAACTTCTAGTAATGAAATAGAGACAAGCCACTTCATTTCAAGTTAGCTGGTACAATAGCTGATAGGTGGTAAGAGTTATAAATACCTTAATAATTTAGATTGGAATGAATATCCTATTAGTGAAACTTACTACTAGTACTAAGAGCCATAAATTGTTCTACTTTCCAATAAATGCCCATGCCAAATTGTGGTAGTGTAGACTGAACAATTTTAGAAACATTAAGTGTTTCCACTTGACTAATGCTAGGTATTTTAGAAATATGAATATTTCATTGTTTTAAATGATTTGAAAGGTGAATCATTTAAAATTAATATTTCCTGCTTTTTTCTGAGAAAACTGAATCATTGGAGCAATTATAAACATGTTTAAATATTTTTAGGGATAACTTTTATATCCTTCAATCTATATTCCCTTTCTTTAAAAATTTCAAAATGTCTTAATTGTATACAAGTCATTCATTTATTCCACTATTTGATAACATTGACCAGGTGCCAAAAACTCTGATAAGCAGTGGCATTTGAAAATTTGGACATGAAGGATATGGATTTAAGAAACAAGAATAAACTAAGTTAAGAAACAAAGTAAACTATTTATTTAAACAATAAATAATTAGCATTCAAGAAGTTCAGAGTATATGTAGGAGAAATAAATTCAAAGTTTAATAGAAGAAAATGTTCATAAGCTAAAAATCACTTATATGTATAAATCAATAATTCTCTCTAGCTTCCAGTAAAAATTCATAAAAAATACAAAGATTCTCATTATTGTGAAACTTCTAAACATAAATGGAAAATAAATAATAGTATAAGAGCCAAGTCAGAAAGTACAGTTTCCTACAAAGGTATAAAACTTAGGTTGGCCTCAGAATTCTCCACAGCGATTCTGTGTAGAAGCTTGTTTATTCTGCCTTCCACGTAACTGAACAAGATGTATACTGTTTACGTCATAAAGTGGCACAGTTCCAGGCACTGTGTGAAATTAAAGGATGAATAGATCATGAGCCCTGCTTTAGATTTCTCTTAATATAATGAGAGAGAGAGACAAACATGAAAGTCACTGGATATTCAGAATGTAAGACAATACTGTAATAAGTTCTATAATACAAAGTGGTAAGAAAATATGTAAGAGAGATTAATTCCAAATGGGAGGTTTTGTAAACGATTCATGGAGAAGTAACTTTTCATCTTCCCTTCCCTCATCTTTCTTGATACTGAGAGAATTCAAAGGACATTCCTAGTAGAGAACAACTTGGATGGAAGAACTGAGCAGGAAATTATAAAGCCCAAAAGGATTGATAGATAGTCCCATTGGACTATAGGAGGAGGTTTTCCCTGAATTTCAAGCAGGCAGAGATGTTGATACCATAAGCGTTCAAGGAAGCCTCAATGTTCTATTGGTTAGCACCTCCTTATCCACAGGTAGCCTCCTTTCTTACCCCAATGTGAGTGTCCTCACTACTAGGTTTTTTTCACACCCCGGCATTGACAAAAAACGAGATGCACTAACTGAAGTAGAAGCTGAAATGAAATGTTGGATGATCTGACTGATAAGATAAACTGTTCACAATTTATTTTGTGAAAGAAGGAATCATGGAAACATTTTTTAAACAAAGGTTTGATATGATAAAATGGTTATTTTAGATTAATTTTTAAGTTATGTGGAGAAAAATCAAAATGGGGTAATGAGCTCACCAGAGATTGTTGGGGAGCAGAATTGCCAAAGGTTTGATGGAAGTGTTGGTTTGATGGAATAATAGAAAAGATATTCCAGAGATATTATTTTTAAAGGTACAGATTGATTACAGGTAATATTTGGAATATGTAAAAATATGCAATAAAATAAAAAAATTTAATCACCTTAATTTTTAATTTAATTTAATTTCTACAACAACAGCCCCTTGAAATAGTTTTTTTTTTTTTTAAAGTATACCCATTTAAAAGATGAAAAACACTTTGATCCAAAAATGCAGTTATTTGCAGAAGGTCAAATAGTAAATTAGTTTAGATCCAAGGGAAGAACCTAAAAACCTATGTCTCCTAACCCTTCTGTATAATTTTGATAGCATAGGTCTTCTTTTAAATCATGTTTTAATTTTTCAGGAGACAAACAAAAAACAGCAAAATCTTTACTGAATTATTTCAGCATAATCTTAAACCTCACTTGTAAAATTTCATAGTAATATCAGAAACTGTCATAATTTTTAATGGTAGGAGCACCCAGTTAAACAAAAAAAGCTCAAAAAAGAAATGCTTTATCTCTGTTTAAAAACATATTTTGCCTTTGTTCTAGTAAATTAGGTATTTCACTACGAGCATGGTAAACAATCTGAATTTTCAAAGAGCTTTTGTTCCCCTCAAGGAGGAAGGGAAGATATATACGAAAATAAGCAGTTTGGAAAATGTTATTCGTAAAACAAAGTGCCTCCTCTAACTACAGTTTATTATCTTCACTCCAATTCCCAAAAGCCAGCAATAGTTACATGACTTTAATATATTAGGTCTGTAGCTGATTATATCTTTTCAGAAACAGTGTCTCTACCTTAGTTTTTATGGCATTATTTCACTTACTACCTTATATTGATCTTGGTGACTCCATTCATATGTTTCTATCACCAGGATCCCTAAATTATATACTTTCCTCTTAAACCTAGCACTTAAACAGTAAAATTTCCTCTCCATATTGAAAAAGCCAAGCTTTATCTTTAAGGTCTCTTCTATATTTCAAATCAGGGTTTTCAGAAATTCTATTACAGGGGAGAGCTTCCTGCAAAAACCATTCCTTGTGAAGGGGGTAACTGATAATTAGGCAGTGATCTGAAAATTTTGTGTTGTTCAAAAATAAAATGTGTAACCATATTTTCTAGGCACTGTTATTTGTCAGAATGCCTTAAATCTTTGTTGTAAAAGTTTGGTAACTTTCAGCTTTAGATATATGTTCCAGGTTTAGGAACAAAAACTCTGTAAGTATTTAAAAATAAATTTTCATTCTCAAGGAACTCAGTAGGGCCCAGTTAATGGCACTTTACTTAACTGAAATAAGGCACAATAAATCGACTACTACATGACATTTGTCCCTTAAAAATATAATTGTTTTAACTAAGGATTCGCATGATTTTAACAAAAAATATTTAATGTATTTGATCTGCCTGTTTTATTTTTTTCCCAAATATGAGTCCTTTAAATGCAGAAAATAATTCATATAATTTGGATATATATAATAAAATTTAATGTAATTTCATTTGAAAGTATTTAAAGACAATTGGTTGAAAATACTGTTTTTCTCCTGAAATAAACTGAAAAGTGCAGTATCTATCTTTAGACTAAAAGCTCTAAGGTTGATCAGAAACAGATAGCATTTTGTAAGCTGTGCAGATAAAAGGTATCTTATGAGAAACATAAAAATAACCTTATATATTTTTCGTTTCTCCTTGCTAAGATACCTCTCCTTAAAATTTGTGATCACAAACTTAGAAAACAATCTTATTGTTACCAAAGGGGAAAGGTGAGGGTGGGGAGGGATAAATTAGGAGTTTGGGATTAATATAGACACACATGGACACACTACTATATATAAAATAGATAACAAGGACCTACTGTAAAGCACAGGAAACTCCACTCAATATTCTGTAATAACCTATATGGGAAAAGAACCTGAAAAAGAATAGATACCTATATGATGGAATCACTTTGCTATACACCTGAAACTAACACAACATTGTTAATCAACAATGCTCCAACATTAAAAAAAAACAACAAAAAATGGGCTTATTAGGAATGAAAAAATGTCCTGATCAAATTTTGGGGGCTGAGTATTTATTTCTGAGATTTAAAAAAATAATAAAAAGAATATTTAAAATGAACAATTACAATAGATATACCCATATCTAAAAATTAATTATATTCAAGTATGTATATATAAGACACTATAAATATAGACGTATGTATTGCAAAATGCTAGTATTAACTTACATTTTCTTTTCACAGTGAGATTAATGAAGCCCTTTGCCCCCTGTGAAGATATTGGTGTCTTAGCCTTGGTTTATATTCATTAACGTTTTTTAAATTGAGCTATAGTTAGTATACAATATTAATGTTACAGGTATACAATATACTGATTCACAATTTTTAAAGGTTACACTCAATAGTTACCACAAAATATTGGCAATACTCCCTGTGTTGTACAATATTTTTTTGAAGTCTATTTTATACATAATAATTTGTACCTGTTAATCCCATACTACTATCTTGCCCCTCCCCACTTCCCTCTCTTCACTGGTAACTACTAGTTTATTCTCTACATCTGTGAGTCTGCCCCTTTTTTAAAATATATTCACTGGTTTGTTGTATTTTTTAGATGCCACATATAAGTGATATTATACAGTGTTTGTCTTTCTCTGTCTGATTTATTTCACTTAGCATAATACCCTCAAGTCCATCCATGTTGTTTCAAATGGCAAAATTTCATTCTTTTTCATGGCTGAGTAGTATTCCATTATATATGTGTATATATGTGTGTGTGTATATATATATATATATTATATGTATATAATATATATCAATCATCTTCTTTATCCACTTGTCTGTTGATAGACACTTAGGTTGCTTCCATATTCTGGCAATTAGAAATAGTGCTTCTATGAACATTGGGGTACATGTATATTTTTGAATTAGTGTTTTCATTTTTTGTAGGTACATACCTAGGAGTGGAATTGTTTGGTCATATGGTAGTTTTATTTTTAGTTTTTTGAGAAACTTCCATACTTTTTTCCACACTGGCTACACCAATTTGCATTCCCACCAACAGGGTATGAGGGTTCCCTTTTCTCCACATCTTCCCCAACATTTATTATTTGTTCTTTTTGATGATAGAAATTCTGACATGTGTGAGGTGATATCTCATTGTGGTTTTGATTTGAATTTCCCTGATGATTAGCAGTGTTGAGCATCTTCTCATGTGCCTGTTGGCCATCTCCATTTCCTCTTTGGAAAAATGTCTATTCAGATCTTCTGTTGATTTTTAATTGGGTTGTTTGTTTTTTGATGTTGATTTATATGAGCTGTTTATATATTTTGTCTATTAATCTCTTATGGGTCATATAATTTGCAAATATTTTCTCCCATTTGGTAGGTTGTCTTTTCATTTTGTCAATGGTTTCCTTTGCTGTGCAAAAGCTTTTAAATTTAATTAGGTCCAATTTGTTTATTTTTGCTTTTATTTCCTTTACTTTAGGAGACAGTTTCAAAAAATATTGCTATGATTTATGTCAAAGAGTGTTCTATATCTTCCTCTAGGAGTTTTATAGTTTCCAGTTTTACATTTAGGTCTTTAGTCCATTTTGAGTTCATTTTTGTTTATAGTGTTAGAGAATGTTCTCATTTCATTCTTTTGCATGTATCTGTCCAGTTTTCCTAAAACCATTTATTGAAGAGAGTCTTTTCTCCACTGCATATTCTTGCCTCCTTTGTCATAGATTAATTGACCATAAATGTATGGGTGTACTTCTGGGCTCTCTGTTTTGTTCCATTGATCTATGTGTCTGTTTTTGTGCCAGTATTATACTGTTTTGATTACTGTAGCTTTGTAGCATAGTCTGAAGTCAGGGAGTGTGGTTCCTCCAGCTTTATTCTTCTTTCTCAGGATTGTTTTGGCTATTCAAGTTCTTTTGTGTTTCCATACAAATTTTTTAATTACTTGTTCTAGTTCTGTGAAAAATGTCATTGGTGTTTTGAGAGGGATAGCATTGAATCTCTAGATTGCTTTGGGTAGTATGGTCATTTTAACAATATTAATTCTTCCAATCAAATAACACGGTGTATCTTTCCATCTGTGTCATCTTCAATTTCTCTCATCAGTGTCATAGTTTTTGGAGTACAGGTTTTTTACCTCCTTAGGTAGGTTTATTCCTAAGTATTTCATTCACTTACTGTTGATGTCCCAATGTAACACAAACCTTATAAACAAGGGATCTACTTCTACATTTTCCTAGCATATGCTAACATTCTGGTTTAGTCACATATTCTGAAAATAGCTATCATTTATGTGCCAGGCTCTGTGCTAGTTAGTGGAAATCCAGTAGTGAATAAAATAGATCAAATTCCTATATTCATAGCACTTATATAAGACAGCAGAATATGATAGTTTAGATGATAGATTTTGGAGTCACTTTCCTGAGTTCTAATCCTAACTCTTCTATAATATTTAGCTGTGTAGCTTTCAGCAGTTTTGGTAATCTATTTGAAGCTTAGTTACTTCACTTGTAATATGGGGATAATTGTAAATCTCTCATATGGTTGAATGAGTTACTCTAAAGTGCTCAGAACAATACCTGACACATAGTAACCCCCATCTATGTGTTATCTAATTTTGGGGTATTTGTAGGGAAGATAGTCTATAGACAAATAAAAACATAATTAATATACCAGGAAATAGGGAGTGACAAACTGTTGGTTATTCTCTCTGATAAAGTGAAGGAGAGCCATCTGGGATAAGGGTATTGCATGCAGAGGGAAGAATAAATGCTAGTCCTTGAGGAAGAATAAAGAACCTGACGATGAGCAGCTAGAGAGGAGTAGGAGCTAAAATTGTTGCTGTTGTTGTTGTTTTAACTCTAGAGACCTCAGTTCAACAGCCGCAAATATTCTTTACTCTTTGCTCTTCTGACTAAAACCATTCTTTCTCTCCCAAAAGAATGCCAGTCAAATCCTTGACTATAGCCATGGATGATTAGGATTCCATGTATCACGATATTTCTTGAAGTGATAAGGGTATTATCTCAGGCAAAAGAATGAAACTCAAAGGATTGTGATGGTTTGCTGAGTTTGGGGAAAATCATGATAAAAATCATTGGGCCCAAGCTTTTCAAGTCTCTTAACTAAAAATCTCTCCAGATCCCAATTCTTAGTACTTCCAACCCTTTTTCTCCTCTTTACATTGTAATAACTTAAGAAGGATGGGTGCACTGATCTGTTTAATGCTTTGAATGGTGCTAATGAGTCATGCTTATGTAGAGAGATTTTAAGTAGATTTGTCTTTTATGTAGTCCTTCTCAAGTACCATCTTACATATTGCTGAGAAATCAATCTTCCCAAAAGCAATTTTAACTGAAATTTAAACATATTCCATATACTTTTTTTTGTCTACAGAATAATGTTCAATTTTCTAGTCAAATTATTCAAAATTTCCACAGTTTGGCCAGGCCATTTGTATAAATGCGCCTGTAACTACAGCCATTTATTCACTCAACTTGCCTAAAATTGGACATTGAGTTTTCTGAACATACCATGCCTTGTGTGAAATCTGTACCACCATTCACTAAGTTCCTTCACTGTCTGCAGCTTTTCTTGGCCTCAGTGTAAAGATTAAATATCACTTCCTCCAAGAATCTGCCCTGACTCCTACTTGTTATAAATAACATGTTGTTTCAAGGCTTGATAACCCTGAGTATGTGTTTCTTATTTGAAATGTCTCATAGGCAGAGTAGCCTAGTAGTTAAGAACATAGAAATTTGTAATTAACTGACTTGGGTTGAGTACGGACTTCTCTTTTATAGCTGTTTGTTTTTGATCAAGTTACTCAGTATTTCTGAGCTTTATTTTCTTTCTCTATAAAATTTTTATCAAGCATCTTTATCTTTTCATGCTTAACACAGTGCCTGGGACATTGCACAAAAAAACCGCTATCTTTAAAAATTGTACACTGTACATTCATATGTAGACTTCTAGAATTGCCCACACGAAATTTTAAGCTCCATTAAGGCAAAGAAATAACTTGTCTTATTCTATTTTGTATTCTTTTCATTGCCAAATTTTAAAGCCTCATAAAGAAAAAAACTGTAATATCCTTTGCTGATGTTTGAAATAATATATTCACCTTTAGAATATTTATTTTTCATATATATTGGCAAAGAAAAGGGAGGATGTTTGGAGGTCAGCTGGGCCCTTGAAGCATCGATGAAATCTCAGAGGTTGGATATGTATCTATTGACTCTATGAATAGAGCACAAGTAATGTGACAAATAAGACAATATATTTATTTTTCTTCTGATGAGGATCTCATAAAAACTTGCTCTTGGGCTTCCCTGGTGGCGCAGTCGTTGAGAGTCCGCCTGCCGATGCAGGGGACACGGGTTCGTGCCCCGGTCCGGGAAGATCCCACATGCCGCGGAGCGCCTGGGCCCGTGAGCCATGGCCGCTGAGCCTGCGCGTCCAGAGCCTGTGCTCCGCAATGGGAGAGGCCCGCGTACCGCAAAAAAACAAAACAAAAAAAACAAAAATAAAACTTGCTCTTTCTATGCTAGGAAGAAAACTGATACCAGAATAAGCATGCACACACACACACACACAGAGACACACACACACATAAACACACACACACACATATATAACTGTGTTTTCCTCTTATGTAGATCAAGTCAGCTACCACCATAAAATGAATTTTTTGTTTTTATTTAATCTTAATTAAAGCTTTAACAAAATCATATAAAAATTTCCAGAATTTCAAATTAACAAAAATAGTGATTGAATAATTTTGCAATATGTGTCAGAAAAAGAACAAAAATCTCTTCTACTATGATAAAAATACTTTTTGTAATTTATAGTTTGTACACATCCAGTTACAAGATAGGTACAATTTCAGTTGCTTTTCTTTGCCTTTGGTCTTAACCTAGGTCTGAGAGGAATCTAATCTCCTTGCTAGAGTTTACTTCAAATGGCTTTGTTGTAATAGGGTTAGAATGGCTTACAATCATCATCTGTTTCCACGATTACTTATCTCTCAACCTAAGCTAACAATTACAGCTCTCTTAACGGAATAATGGAGCACATCACAATGTACAGGAAACTAGCACTATCTCTGAAATTGAAGTAGAGGAAGGCAATTTCACACGTATTGTGAAAATGTTCAGTGTTCTTGGTAGCAGCCACTCTATGTTAAAATAATTCAATGTACGTAATTGTTTTCTCTTGTTCTAGAAACTTGTAATGAGCTTGAAAAAGTGGGTAAAACTAGTTCCTTAGCCATACATATACATATTTGGAAGAAGCAATGATCCTAGAGCAATGTGTTCTTAGTTCTTTACGGCAGGTACAAAAATATGGCCCAAGCTACGTGCCCAGTGTTTTAAAGTACTTAGGCAGACCAAGTGAAAATCTTATTTTATGTTTAAAGCTAATTTATCATACTACCTCTTTCTTTTGTTCCCTTTTATCATTTTGTTTATGGGAATGTATGTATCTTACAGGCAGATATTTGAGTATATTTAAATTAATGTTATAGGTATAAAAACACATCAGTTGAATGGAAGACTGGGCACTGTACCTGATAGCAGTGGTAAACCAAGGCCATGCCAAAGCAAAGATAGGCGACTTAGCACATATTTAAAACATTTCTCATAGATAAAGCAGATTATTTTTAGCAAGCTTAAGTAGATTGATACCTGGGATTTTAATAGTCTGCTTTCCCTGAAAGACCCCTTATAAGGTTTGCTGTTTGTTATCCTTTTTGTAGTACTTCACCTGTACACAGAGTCATACACATATACTTTATATTTATAGCATTTAATTAAAATAAAATTACTTAGTTTATAAAACAGAGGAATCTTGCAAATTCAATAAATATTAAGCTACCACTACCTACCTAGTAACTACTCTAAAAAGGGAATTATGATAGTCAGTGTTTAGAGATGTGAACATTAACACTCAACAAGAAAAGTCAGGCCCTTTCTAAAAGTCTTCACCATTTATGCTGCAAAATGTTCATATTATGATATGAATCACTATGTAAATATATTCTAGAGCTTTTAAAATGTTTGAGGTGGTATAAATATCCATTTATTATCCCTAAGTCTATATCCTCTAAATCAAAATTATTTTTCTACACACTGATAGGTTATTATTTAATAAATAGGACATCCACAATTATACAATGAAAATAGATTTTTACATTTTATCACAAAACCCATTGTCAATAGATGAAAATAGATTGTTACATTTTATCACAAAACCCATTGTCAATAGATGGCAATGATATTCTTTGCAGTTTATTTCTTCCTTCTCTTAAGTTATCCCTTCCTGATAAAAATTTCATAACACAGTAAGGTTATTTATATCTGGAAAGTTCTGTATTTCTACCATTATAATTTTCCATGTCAATATAGGCCAGCTATGGGGGAGGTATAGCATGACATTGCTTTATTAATGCTGACACTTTCCTGTGGATTGAAGGAGTTTTCATCCTGTGTATATATAGAGGCATGTTATTAGCATTCAGATGTGGTTTCTCTATCAACTAATCCATTTCAAAATATATGCATGAAATCAAATTTGCTTACCAGTCAGCCACATATAAAATATAATTTACAGACTTGGGTTCACATTAGTGAAGTTTACTTACTTAGAGCATAGAAGAATTATCAGTCAGTCTCATTACCAAGGTAAGACAAGTAGTGAATTCCACAGGCACTGTCACTTTGCCTGTCCTGAGTTGATTTATACAGTGTGGATTTCAAATGTTTATAAATATATTGATCTTGGAGTCTTACTGATAAAGTTGGTAACATTAGGATCTGAAATGTGTCATTTATAAAATTTTGTAAAGTGACAGTCTTTTCCTTATGAAATTATAAAGTATAAGATTAGTCCCATTACATTTAAATAAATTTGAAGCTGACACATAGTTATCTAAATAAAATGGATGCAATTTCTGCAAATGCTTATACAATAAGACATGTTTATAATGGCAACTTAGGTATATATCATAATCATATTTTTAATGTAAGTAATTGCATAGGTTGACCATTGTGCTATGTGGAAATATATAAGAAATGGCTAACAATGTCTTATTGTATGCTAAGATAGTTCTGAGCTCTTTACAAGCATTAATTCATATTTTCCTTAAGACAAATTCATAAGATAGGTACTATAATTATCCCTGTTTTACAGATGAAGACCCTGAGCCACAGAGATTAAATAATTTGCCCAAAGTCACAAAGCAAGTAAGGAGTGGAGCTAGGATTAAATTAATTTATTATAGAATCTGAATTTATATTTTCCAAATATGTTGCATTTTCATCTGTTTGCAACTATTCGGCACCGCTTTCCGCATTTTAGTGCTATTTGTACTAAAATGCATACCAAAGATTTGGAAGTTTTTTGCTATTTAAAATAATAAACATTAAATATTATATTCTCTCATAAACATCATTTTCACCTGTGTATATCTGCTCTTCTTTTCTCATAATTTTACATTTTGTTTTATGTATCAGCTATGGTTCTTACTTAAGGCAGCAGGCTCACTTTGGCGTGCCATCACTGCTCAGTCATAACTTAGACCATTTTGTTCAGTTTCCTACCCCAAATCTTGGAAAGTAAATAAGAGATCATTTCAGACTCAGACTCCTGTTTAGCCTTCTCATCAAGACATAACAGTTAGAAAATTAATATAACCAGACTAGTTTTCTTTTTCTGATTTCATATTCACCAAATAGCTTTCTGTATATTTTCTTTCAGTTGTTGAGAATGGTTAGTAAATATATTTATTTTGTTCACTTGTTGCCATTTATCATACTAATTACAATAAATTAGAATTCTATGTTATACATCAAGTAAAACAAAATAAAAGCTTTTATTTTCTATGAAAGCAATACTGAAATTTAAGAAAAAAACTTAGAAAATAATCCTGTCCTCACCAGGGTAGGGCCAACATTAATTTTAAATGGCAAAGTATAGACTTTGGAATCTTTAATTCTTAAGAACAGGTAGGTTGAAATTGCTGGTCCTATTCATTTGGTGAGTGAAACAGTGACTTACGGTACATAAAACTTGCACATTCATGAATTTCAAATCACTCTATAGCTCAGTGGAATATCTCATTGTCTTGAAATTGATGACGTTTACCTGTGGCAGTTCTGAAAAGCAGATAACAGGAAAGAGGGGGCTCCTTCTTGTCTAGTTTCATGTGCAGCCACAGGAACAAATAGCCAAATAATCACAATATATTATCATTTGTACATAGCTCACAAATATTAGTACATTACTGTAATTTTGCATAGGCAGAAAGAAAAACCTTTTTGAAGACAAATTGGGACAAATATTGACTTTAGCCTTATTATACTAGGGGAACAAATGGTATATATTAGTCTTGCAGTAAATTCTTAAATGTTTTAAGATTGCATTTTCTCTAATAAATATGCATATTTTAATGACTGTCTATTACTTTTTCTTCAATATAGATACAATCTGTTAACCTTTGAAATTCATTCACATAATTAAGATAAACTCTAGAATTAATTTGGAGTAAAAGTATTCCAGGAAACTTCTATGAACTTTATCTGTAGTAAAGTTTTGGTGATATTTATATTTTTAGTCCAAGGAAAGACATTGTTTTAAATAAATTTGAATATATACATCTTGATTCTGTATTATCAATTCAACATTATAAATCCCAAACTATGTAATTTCCTTTTTCTACAAGTACATTATTTCTAAATTCCAGGAATAATATGGGATATAATCTTTCTTTTAAAATGTTAAAAATTAGCAATCTGCAAGTATTTATTGAATGCCTAGTGTGTCTCAGTGATGTAAAAGCAAGTAGGAGAAGGAAGAACTCTATTTTACCTGAAAACTTCCTTGTTGAAGGGGATTTATAGGGCTATTGTTATATATAGTATAGTGAGATAAGAACAAATATGTATAAATCCCAAGAAATGTAATACAGAATAAATTACTTTGTGGGATCAGAAAATATTTCCAGAAGTATTTACCATTAAGCCAAATTTTACAATACAATTAAAATTTAATGGTATGAAATAAATGAAGATTATTTTAGACAAAAGGTATAGCACAAAGCACAGAAACTGATTGATATTTAAAATATGTAAATAATTTGTTAGCCTTAGCTTAAAATACAGATGTAATAGAGTAGCAGACAATGAAGCTAGGAAAGCTGGAAGATCAAGGACTTTCTTCAATTTCTGCATACCTCTTTTTATAACTATGCACCTAAAGGTATATCTGTCTGTCTATCTATCTATCGATCGATTGTTCTATCTATCATCTATCCACACTTCCATCTGTCTTTGTATGCCTGTATCTTAGTGAGGCAATGCCACAAAGTGATCCTGGATATCATTGCTCTTTTCTGATATTTTGCTTATTATTCCATTTTCAACCAATTAACTTTGTGGTCTCATTTTCATCTAGATTTGTGAATGTCCATATATAAAGTGATTTATATTATAGCCTTTTATCTTATATTCTCATTTTGTTATCTTCCTAGGTGATCTCATCTATTCTTTGACTTCAATTGCCATATTGTGCACTGCCCAAATATAGCTCTTAGCTGACATTTTTATTCTGTTCATCACACCCTACACTGAGCATCCAGGAAATATCACAGACACTAGAAATAAAGTGCACCTCGCAATGAACTCATCATCCCCTTCCCCTGCCACAATGCTTCCATTTGTTCCCCTAGGAATAGCTAGGAGCCTAGTTTAAGCCTATGTTAAGCCTAGTTTCCATTTCTAAAATATCTTTCAAATCTTCCTGTAAGTTGGATCTCCACTGTCATTGTTGTAGTGTCAACTTTTCTTTCTGTTTGGCCCCCTTCTATTCATTCCTCATGTTACAGCCAGAGTAATCTTTTACAAAGCAAATATTACATCATTCTCTGCATAAAACCTTTTAATGACCACCCAATAACATCACAATAATGTCCCCCACATAATTTTTTTACTTTATGTTGTAAAATAGAATACACAGAGATAAAAGTACACAAGCCATAAATATGTAATATAATAAATAATTACAAAGTGAGCAACCACCTAATTACTCTCCAGGTCAGCCTCAGGAAATCACCATACCTCAGAAGCTCCTGGATATTTTTTTGTTTGTTTGCTACCAAATAAAACCTCCTCCTACTCTCAAAGATAATTGCTAGCCTGAATTTCAAGATAATATTTACTAATTTTCTTTAATAGTATTATCATCTAAATTGAATCTCTAGATAATAAAAATCTAGCTTTTTTTTTAACCTAAATCCACTGACATGGTGTGAATTTTTCATGTATCATTTTCCCTCCTTGAACCTGAGAATCACAGAAGTTGTACAAAACTATTGTCTATGATGATTATTAAATAAAGGAATATTTTTTCTGTGAGCAGCCAGGTGTTCCTTGAATTATGGTGCTCATTATTGACACTATCTGTTGTCTTTTCCTAATCAGTGAACTCTTCATCCAGGTAAAACTCAAAAATTTTTTTAAATTTCTTATAAGAGGCTAACCTGCTTTTCTTCTAGTCTCTCAGTGACATCAAATTTTCCAGAAGTATTTACAGCTCTAACATTAAATTGTCAGACATAGCTTAGTTTTCTCTGAATCTCTCACTGCCAGAGTTCAGCTGGTTCTGAATACAGAAAGGCCAACCAAGCAGTGAGCCTATTTCTTGAATAAATGAAGGCGTCACCTCACAGAGCAAAATCCCTGGTCTTTAGTGTTCTTCATTCAGCCACAGGAATGGTTTAAACTTTGACTTTTAATCCTAATATCCATTCTGCCTAGAAGGAAGCATTTTTCTACCAAGGGACATCTTCATAAATATTATGGTCCTGAGTTGTGCCCCAACTATTTGCTTTCATAGAACACCTAGAGAATGAGTACTCAAACTTAGGTACTTTACATAATAAAAATTTTTTAAAACTCCATCCCAGCATATATATGCTCAACACTTCAAAAACATATTGAGCCTTTCCATCTGCCATCAGATCTTGTATAAGCATAGGAAATGGGTATTAAATTTCAATCATCTCTATTCCAGTAGATTTGTGTTTGATGTATTTTTCTGTCATCTAGTATTTACTGATTATTCATTTTTTAAATTATAGCCAAATATATGGCTAGTTCTTTACTGGATACTGTGTCTTCATATAAAATAATCTCAATATGTTTACTAATGATACTTTCTTGCCAAAATCCAAATATTTTTAAATTTTTTACCTTTGTTGTATTTGCCACTTTGTCATGTTTGAGCAGCACTTTATTCTTGAAATTCACTTCAAGAAGAGGAGAACTTTGACATAAAATTTTCTTTTAAGTTTTATTCTAGTATTTTTTACATTTCTTATTTTTTCTCCTTTTCTTTGAAAGGATTTGAACATCAAAGGAACTTAATACATATACTCTATAATTTTATCAAGTCATTTATTCTTCCTCATTAATTTGTAAGAATACTTTTAAATTAAAAAGATGTAACTGTTAAGGTTCTTAAATACAAATCATAACAACCGTCTCTGTGTAACTTAGAATAAGATTTACTTACAGAATGTTATGTGTCTCAAAAATCTCACAGAAAAAAAGTCAGGACAAAGGGAATGCCAGGAAGTCAGAATCACAGCTGAAACTGTACCTCAGAGATTACTTGACCATGGGTACTGTAACTTCTGCCTATGGATACTGGATATCACTGTTTTCGAAGTGAATTATAAATTGTGTTTCTCTGTGTTACTTGCTCAATACAACAGCGGTTTATTTGTCACTTACATTACAATGATTTGTGCAGTGTTTAGAGGACTTTGCTCCATGTAGACATCCAGAAACCCAGGCTCCTTCTATCAAAGGTTCTGTCTTGGCCTAGAAGCTCAAAGTCCTCCACTGATTCAACAGACGAAGGTAAAGCAATATAGTAGTTTTGTTTGTTTTCTTTTTAATTCAGTATTAACAATGGCTTAATTCACAGGGGCCAAGATCCTAATCTGGAATTTATGTTATTAAATAAGGTAAAGAAAATCTTAGCATTGTTTTTATTTTTCTTTAGTTACCAAAATCGACTTTTAATAATTAAATTTTCACTGACTTGAAATGTCATTATCATATACAAAATTCTAATGTTATTAAATCTAATTTGACTCTTCTATTTTGTTCATTGGTCTTTCTATTTCAAGTATTTATATGGAAGTATTCAAGTGTCATCAGTTTTATAACAGATTTTAAGTGGTGGATTCTAGGTCGGTAAGGAGTTCAGTGGATCCTCTCCTGAGCAAAACAACAATTTAACTTGTGAAAATTATTATTTTTTAGCTATTTAAATTCTCTGGAAATAGTTTTAAGGGCATACAGCAAATGGAGAATGTTACATTTAAGGAAAACTAATTAACGTTGGTAACAACAGCAAAAGTCTATGGTATTTGAGACACAACTTGCTACCATACCCAACTCACCCCACCAGCTTCTTGTTAAAAATCTCTGCTTTAGGCAGGTGCCGGCTCTCTCTTCCCAGGTCCCAGTCTGCAGCTAAGTTTGCTCCTGGAGGGGGCACAGGGGCAGGCTGCTGGTGGTGTTTCTCATCCCTCACCACTAGCCTTATGGTGGGAGGTAGGCATGGTCAAAAGGACCAGTTCTCCCAACCCCCAAGTAGAGTAGGATGAGCATACTATTGCCCCAAAAGCCCATGACCCGATTTTTGTCTTAAATTTGAAATTGTTGATGTAATTACCAAATAGAACAATGTCTTCCAAGTTTAATACATTTTCCATTTAAAATCTTATTTTCCTCAGAAAATTTATTTTTATTATACAGTTAATTCTGAGTAGATAAGGCTTTATGGTTTCTAATTGATTGTAAGCTATTTGGGGGAAATTTACTGACTTTTACCAAGAGTTGTGGCTGACTATATCACTCAGTTTTATTATTTTCTTTTTTTAGTCTTTGGCTTTACTTTGTCATTTTTATTTCTAGTCATACAACAGGGAAGCTCAGCTCATTGATTTCTTTAATACATGCATTTAAACATGTAAAATTTCCTCTACTTTCAGTTTTAGTTGCAATGAACAAGTTTTAAAAGTCATATTTTTATTAACTTTCAGATCAAAATTTTTCTGATTTCCACCATGACTTTTTTATATTTAACCTTGAGTTATTTAAAAGTGTATGTTTAATAACCAAATATTTTATGATTCTCTTCAAGTTAGTACTTTTACCACTTCTATAACTATGTGAAAACCTTACATATATTTAGGCCATTCTCTGCTCCCATCTTTTGTGCTATTATTTTCATATATGTAATCTCTACATGTGCCTTGAACCCAATATTTTTATATTATCATTATAATAATTAAATGATGAATATTTATAGATGATTCACTTTGTCTTCTACTCTTCATTCTTTATTTCCAGTCACACCTGGTAATATTTTTCTGCTTTTAGTGCAGATCTGCTGGTTCCGAACTCTCTCAGCTTTTGTTTGTCTAAAATATCTTTTTTTCACTATTATTCTGAAAAATATTTTATCTGTAGCATTCTGGGTTGACATTCTTGTTTCAGCATTTTAAAGATGTTATTTTATTTGTCTTTGGCTACCATGATTTCTCTTGAAAAATTCTTGAACTTTTTGTTGCTTCTCTGAAGGTAATGCATTTTCCTTCTCTGGTTGCCCTTAATGTTTTTTTTTGCCCCCTTTGTCTTTGATTTTTTTTTTTTTTTTACATAGTTTGACTATAGTATACATAGATATGGGCTTCTGTACAATTTTTATGTGGGTTTTGCTGAGATTTTAATATAATAAAAATATTCATAGAGTTCAATATCTTTTGTCAATTTGGAAAATTTCAGCCAAAATTTCTTTTAGTATTTTTTCTAACTTATCCTCTCTTTCCTTTCCTCCTGAACTTGAATTACAATTATATTAGACTTTGGCACCACATTCACATGTCCTTGATGGTCATTTCTGTATTTTGGTATTTTTTTCTTCTATGTTTTGGCTTCAATCTGAATATTTTCTACTAACTTGCTCTATATTTCATTAATAGTTCTTTTGTGTCTAATAATTTATTAAATCCATCTCTTAAATTATTAATTTCAATTATAGCACTTCTTTTAGTATTTTCATTAGATTCTTCTTGAAAGATTCAATTTTTTCTTATTTTTTCAAAATTTGCTTAATTTGCTTGAACATAATTAACATAGCTATTTAAAATATTTCATTCCAAAAATTCAATATGACTTGCCAAAATTCAAGTCACTTCTATCTCTCCTTTTCCATAGTAAGTTTTATATATTGGTTTTAATCAGTTGGTTTTGCTTTATAGATGCCTTTATAGATGCCTTATCCATTTTTTTTTTAAATTGGATATTAGACATCACACATTAAAATTTGTAGAAACTTTAGACTATGTTTTCTTCCTCCTGTGAGGGTTAAGTTTTCTTATGTCAGGAATATAGGATATAAGTAGATTATCTCAATTCTGTAAAAGGTTGATTTTTATGCTTTTTCAGTGTTAATGTTTCAGTGTTTCTTTACACCTAGTTGCATGACCTCTGGAGTCTCAACTAAAAGCCTAGGGTGTTTACCAAAACCACTTTACACTGGTATTAAACTCTAACTTATCTCATCAGCAATGAATATCTGCTAAAATCTGAACTCAGCTCTTTAGCCTCTCTGCTTCAGCTTTATGCTAGATTTATTAGTCTTATCCTGTATATGATGAAATTAGTAGCAGATAATTTCTTCAAAGAGAGATTCCCTGTAGATGTCTGTGGTCACTCCTATGACTTTCTCTTTTCTTCAGACTTTTTGTCCCATTTCCAGACACTTTGAGTAATCCAATCTTCAACTTCTGTTTTCTCAGCCCAGTGTGACTGCAGTATTCTGCCAAGTCCTATTTTACCACAGTAGGAGTTGATAAATGACCTCAGGGGATATGCTATATTCACTTACTGCTGGTTTCATTCTCTCTGCAATAGCAATCTCTCAAGTGTTTCCTCTGTTGATGTCTCTGAAATTCCTTTAAACAGGCATTCCTATATATTTACACAGATTTCATAGTTGTTTTCAATAGAATAGGTTCATCCCATATAATATCCTTTGTCATGGGCAGACTGAACTTTTTGGCTTAGTGGAGGTTTGGTCCTGTGTAAACATCTGTAAGACATTTGGTCCACACCCAGTAGGACTTGATATTTGGTCCTGTTCAAAATGTCCACAGATATTTGGTCCATGCCAAAAGGTCCTTAATATTTGGTCGTACTTTTTATTACCCAAAACATCCAGGAAGACATTTGGTTCATGCCAAAATGTCTTGTCCGGAACCACTTGTCATGGATCAAATATGCTCAAGGATGTTTTGGATAAGGTCAAATTGTAAGGTCCTTTTGGCATGGGACCAAATATCTTGTGGACATTTTGAACAGAACCAAATGTCCTACAAGGAAATTTTTGTAGCATGCTTAGTGCTAGCTAGCTGTATTTTTTAATGCACCATAATTTTTGAACCTTCTTCCATGGTAATTATTTGAAATGAAAAAAGTACAAATCTGACATTTTCTGTCACTTACTTAGTTTTAAGTTCTGCAATAACATTGTTTTTTCTTGTTTATTTTTAAAATCTTCTTGCTTCAATTTAGATAATTTTAAAATTCTAACCCTTATATTTCATTAAATTGTGTTTTGTTTAATTTTCTTGCATGATAATCAATAATACTGAGATTTACTCTTTCCTGATTTTATGTGAATTTATATCTTTAAAATATGTCCCTTTTTTTAATGTCCTTACATCTTTTCTTCTTAAGTAGGAGTGTGTAAGTACTGGTCATTTGAATTTTTCCTGTGTCTGAGGCAATTACTATTTACTTTATGTGGCCAATTTGTGTCTATCAGATTAAAAAAGAAAAAACTGTAAGTGGAATTATTTCCTTGTTTTCTCAGCAAGTAGTTAGGTAGTCTCTCTAGAAAATTATGGAAGAACATTTTCTGTTAGTCTCCTTTGTTCTCAGAGAAAAATAGATATAGATTAACAACAGTGAGCATCTAATTTTGGAAGTGTTTTCCAAACTTTGTTTGAATACCTGCCTACTAATAGTTCACTAGATTGTAAAGATATGGCCTTCTCTATTGGAAAAAGACCTTGTTTTTGAGACTGTACAGTCTTTCTTGATAAACTTATCCCAGTGTTGATGGTTAGACTGATATCTGGGCTATTTGTTTATGGTTCAATGTGTATTTTTTTTTTTTTTTCATTTCTGAGCTTAATAAGCTTCAGAGATCTGTTTTTTTAATTAAGATGCCAAGTTGGAAAACACAAAGTGTGTGTGTGTGTGTGTGTGTGTGTGTGTGTGTCTGTGTCTGCATGTATAATATAATTACACACATATATGTGTACTAATATAGTACTAATATATACATATTTATGTATATATTATATCTATATTTATGTATAAATACATAAAACATACATAAAATATATATTGTATATAAACACTAAACTTTTAATATGTTTATATTTGTATTTATATATAAGTATATATGTATTATTTTTTATTTTCCTTTTATTTTTTTACTCTACATGAACCACTGCTACTTCTAAAACTTGGGATTGTTGGTAGATAAGATGGGTTTATAGTTTTCTTCTGCCTTCTGTTTGCATTCTGACTGCACCTCCTGCACTCCTCCTCCAAAATGAATGAAAGTTTTGATCTTTTGAAATTACCTCCCTTCATTCTTTACCTTATCTTACTACCAACACAGCAGATAAGCCTAGTGTGAGTGCCCAGAACTCCCTTCTCTTGATATGTTCCAAACTACACGGCACTTAATGCTTATCTTCTGATGCTGTGGGATTTGGTGAGTCCATTCCTAGCTTAAGCACATGAAAAGTTTTGTTTTGATTCTTTTTGCATTTGCTGTGAAGGATTACAGAGTAATTTTAAAATATTGATATGTTTTTGTAACTTTGTTTATCCCTTAAACACTTTTAAACTTTTATTTCATGTCAGGTGCTATGATATATGCTAAGAATAAAGTAGCAAATAAGATATAATAATTTTGCTGTACAATCAACAAAACTTGTATTTTATAACTAATAAACATATTAAAATTTAGTATTTTCTTTAATGGATCAAAGATAAATTACATAATTAGGAGAATCTCCTTTTAGGTATCTTGCCTCTTTAAATTGAGAAGAGAAAACAAATTTTAATCCAAGCAATTTTCAGAGTAGAAACAACGTGAATATCTCATGCATAGACCAAGAACAAAAGTATATGAAAAATATGAGCAACCAGAGAACAAAGAGTTCTTAGAAGTTAAAAAATAAATAATTGCTTAAATACACAAGAATGCAAACTATTGAGAACTGCAAGTTTAACTATAAGTTAAAGCAAAATTATATGTTAAAAAAAAGCACAATTATCGAAAAAAATGAGACCTAGAGGATCCAACCAGCACAGGAAGTCAGAGAACTATTAGAAGAACCAGAAAATATAGCGCTAAACTGATGTTCAAATTAAAGTACTCTATTATCTATCTTGTTATGTACTCTGGAAATTAAAGTTTCACACAAAGTTTGTTTTTTTTTTAAATTATAGACTTTTTTTTCCTGAATCATCTTTTTTCCTCTGGTGTCAATTTATTTCATTTTGTTTTCTAGTACATCTCATGATCTTTGAGGGTCTCTTACTATTCTATGAACATAAAGTGCACTAATTTTTCCTGCTTGCTCTTGATGGTTTCTTTTGTTATTGTGGACATTGGAATCTTTCTCAGTCATCTTCTTCCCTGAGGAAGACAACTACCTGGAGGATCCAGACATGTGGATGACTCACTTAAAAAGTATCTAGCAGGTAAAGCAGCTAGTAGACTGAGGGTCTCTTGCTTTAATATAAAGTACTGGTGAAATAAAAGAACATACATTATTAATATAAAATACATAAATTTACAAGACAATTGAATTGCTTTTCACTGACACCTTTGCTTCTTTGCTTCACTATGATGTACTTTAGAATAACTTTTATAATGGGTTCAAATGTCAGCAAGGATTTTCTTTGGTGACAAGACACAAGAAATACTGTATATTTTGGTAGATATAATTCTAATATAAAAGTTATAGCTAAAAGCTGTTCATGCAGTAAACAATATTTATAAAGAGACTACCATATTTCAGGCAGTTTTATGTGCTTGTTATATTGGTAAACAAAATATCTCCATAAAGGGAATAGATAAGGGGAAAAAATGACAAAGGTAACATGGAGAAGCAGAAACTGGGAAGTCTGCTAAAGTAACAATGCATTTTGCTCTCTACTGTGGATGTAGAAAATAAACAAAGCCTAAAAATTGCCTTGAGTAGTTTAACAGTTTTATATCTATATTAATATCCAAAATTCCTTCAGTATAACTTCACAAGCATGTTCTGCTACAATTTTATCCTCCTTTCCAAGCACATTCATATTTGTCATATTCCTTAGTTACGTTCAAAGATCTACATCAAGAGTTCCCTCATCCTCCAATTCAGCATGGATTCAGAATCATAGGGTGACTGACATAGGACCAAGGCAAGGAAGATATATTATGAAGCTTAGGTACCTGCCCCTCATACAGTGTACTTCCTTCCCTAATTAAAGCTTAGCTGATTGGTATTTTTCTTCCATTATACAAAATAATCCAGGCCTTGATCAATTTTTCCTCAAGCACGCAAATTCCCTTCCCTGATCCCTCTCTAAATTAGTCTGTTAAAGGAGTTCCCAAGTTATTTCTTGCCAAATATTGTGATTATGTTACTCTCCTCTGGCTTCCCTTTATCTGTGAGTCAAATCAAAATAATTATTCCCTTTTTCCAGTGACAGCTATCACTACGCTGGGCATGCTCCTGCTCAAAAAAAGATATTTTCCCTGATATTTCTACTTTTCTTTCTAAAATATTATTCTTTCATTCTGGAGCATTTGACAGTGGGTAGTACTACTATATCTGCAATGTTAAAACTGAGACTGGGGACCTTCCTGGCAGTCCAGTGGTTAAGACTCCACACTTCCACTGCAGAGGGTGCAGGTTAGATCCCTGGTTGGGGAACTAAGATTTGCAAGCTATGTATATGTGGCCAAAGCAAAAAACAAAAAGCTGAGACTCACTCAAGTACTAGACAAAAGAATTATCTATCTCAGGAAATTCAACTTAAGTAAAATTTGGATTTTATCAGGAGAGAAAAAGGCATAATACTGAAATGAATATGAGTTATGTCTTGAAACAGTGCAAAGAAAGGCAAAGAAAATTATCAAAGAGATAGGAGTTAGCATTCTTTAATCTAAAATAATGAAGCATAAGTTTGGATATCACCAACATGTATTTGTAACTCAATAAAAGTCCCAACAGTTTTGCAACTGAAGCAAAATAGATCATTTTTATGAAGAGTTATGGAATTTACATGACAAAATGTTAATGAAATATACTATTAAATGTTGCCGATCCTATCTATACATATATACATGTGTGTATCTTGGTTTATACGTGTGTGTTATGAGCACACATATATTTTAAAGAATAGATCATATAAATGTTATCACAAGTTAGCAAAATTATACAGGGATGTCTTTAACATTTTTAATTTTGATATAGAGTCAAATACAGTATGTCCAGTCATTTAACTTTTAAAAAATTTTGCTCTCATAAATGGTTTTAAAATTTTCATTTTTAAAAGTAAATGATATAATTCTGGATATTTGTCTTATATCAGTATTGGGAAGTAAATCACAAACTTTGATTCTTTAAACACTGGGCATCCTGCCACAAATTCTTTTTTTTTACATCTTTATTGGAGTATAATTGCTTTACAATGGTGTCTTAGTTTCTGCTTTATAACAAAGTGAATCAGTTATTCATATACATATCTCTTCCCTCTTGCATCTCCCTCCCTCCTACCCTCCCTACCCCACCCCTCTAGGTGGTCACAGAGCACCGAGCTGATCTCCCTGTGCTATGCGGCTGCTTCCCACTAGCTATCTATTTTACATTTGGTAGTGTATATATGTCCATGCCACTCTCTCACTTTGTCACAGCTTACCCTTCCCCCACCCCATATCCTCAAGTCCATTCTCTAGTAGGTCTGTGTCTTTATTCCTGCCTTACCCCTAGATTCTTCATGACATTTTTTCCCCTTAAATTCCATATATATTTGTTAGCATACGGTATTTGTCTTTCTCTTTCTGACTTACTTCATTCTGTATGACAGACTATAGGTCCATCCACCTCATTACAAATAGCTCAATTTCGTTTCTTTTTTTGGCTGAGTAATATTCCATTGTATATATGTGCCACATCTTCTTTATCCATTCATCCGATGATGGACACTTAGGTTGTTTCCATCTCCTGGCTATTGTAAATAGAGCTGCAATGAACATTTTGGTACATGATTCTTTTGGAACTATGGTTATCTCAGGGTATATGCCCAGTAGTGGGATTGCTTGGTCATATGGTAGTTCTATTTGTAGTTTTTTAAGGAATCTCCATACTGTTCTCTATAGTGACTGTACCAATTCACATTCCCACCAGCAGTGCAAGAGTGTTCCCTTTTCTCCACACCCTCTCCAGCATTTATTGTTTCTAGATTTTTTGATGATGGCCATTCTGACTGGTGTGAGATGATATCTCATTGTAGTTTTGATTTGCATTTCTCTAATAATTAATGATGTTGAGCATTCTTTCATGTGTTTGTTGGCAATCTGTATATCTTCTTTGGATAAATGTCTATTTAGGTCTTCTGCCCATTTTTGGATTGGGTTGTTTGTTTTTTGTTATTGAGCTGCATGAGCTGCTTGTAAATTTTGGAGATTAATCCTTTGTCAGTTGCTTCATTTGCAAATATTTTCTCCCATTCTGAGGGTTGTCTTTTGGTCTTGTTTATGGTTTCCTTTGCTGTGCAAAAGCTTTGAAGTTTCATTAGGTCCCATTTGTTTATTTTTGTTTTTAGTTCCATTTCTCTAGGAGGTGGGTCAAAAAGGATCTTGCTGTGATTTATGTCATAGAGTGTTCTGCCTATGTTTTCCTCTAAGACTTTGATAGTTTCTGGCCTTACATTTAGGTCTTTAATCCATTTTGAGCTTATTTTGTGTATGGTGTTAGGGAGTGATCTAATCTCATACTTTTACATGTACCTGTCCAGTTTTTCCAGCACCACTTATTGAAGAGGCTGTCCTTTCTCCACTGTATATTCCTGATTCCTTTATCAAAGATAAGGTGACCATATGTGCATGGGTTTATCTCTGAGCTTTCTATCCTGTTTCCATTGATCTATCTTTCTGTTTTTGTGCCAGTACCATACTGTCTTGATTACTGTAGCTTTGTAGTATAGTCTGAAGTCAGGCAGCCTGATTCCTCCAGCTCCATTTTTTGTTCTCAAGATTGCTTTGGCTATTCGGGGTCTTTTGTGTTTCCATACAAATTGTGAAATTTTTTGTTCTAGTTCTGTGAAAAATGCCAGTGGTAGTTTGATAGGGATTGCATTGAATCTATAGATTGCTTTGGGGAGTAGAGTCATTTTCACAATGTTGATTCTTCCAATCCAAGAACATGGTATATCTCTCCATCTATTTGTATCATCTTTAATTTCTTTCATCAGTGTCTTATAATTTTCTGCATACAGGTGTTTTGTCTCCTTAGGTAGGTTTATTCCTAGATATCTTATTCTTTTTGTTGCAGTGGTAAATGGGAGTATTTTCTTGATTTCACTTTCAGATTTTTCATCATTAGTATATAGGAATGCCAGAGATTTCTGTGCATTAATTTTGTATCCTGCTACTTTACCAAATTCATTGATTAGCTCTAGTAGTTTTCTGGTAGCATCTTTAGGATTCTCTATGTATAGTATCATGTCATCTGCAAACAGTGACAGCTTTAGTTTTTCTTTTCTGATTTGGATTCCTTTTATTTCTTTTTCTTTTCTGATTGCTGTGTCGAAAACTTCCAAAACTCTGTTGAATAAGAGTGGTGAGTGTGGGCAACCTTGTCTTGTTCCTGATCTTAGTGGAAATGGTTTCATTTGTTCACCATTGGGGACGATGTTGGCTGTGGGTTTGTCATATATGGCCATTATTTTGTTGAGGTAAGTTCCCTCTATGTCTACCTTCTGGAGCATTTTTATCATAAATGGGTGTTGAATTTTGTCAAAAGCTTTTCTGCATCTCTTGATTTTTATCCTTCAATTTGTTAATATGGTGTATCACATTGACTGATTTGCATATATTGAAGAATCCTTGCATTGCTGGGATAAACTCCACTTGATCATGGTGTATAATCCTTTTACTGTGCTGTTGGATTCTGTTTGCTAGTATTTTGTTGAGGATTTTTCTATCTATGTTCATCAGTGATATTGGCCTGTAGTTTTCTTTCTTTGTGACATCTTTGTTTGGTTTTGGTATCTGGGTGATGGTGGCCTCATAGAATGAGTTTGGGAGTTTTCCTCCCTCTGCTATATTTTGGAAGAATTTTAGAAGGATAGGTTTGAGCTCTCCTCTACATGTTTGATAGAATTTGCCTATGAAGCCATCTTGTCCTGGGCTTTTGTTTGTTGGAAGATTTTTCAACACAGTTTCAATTTCAGTGCTTGTGATTTGTCTGTTTATATATCTGTTTCTTCCTGGTTCAATCTTGGAAGGCTGTGCTTTTCTAAGAATGTGTCCATTTCTTCCATGTTGTCCATTTTATTGACATAGAGTTCCTTGTAGTAATCTCTCATGATCCTTTGTATTTCGGCAGTGGCAATTGTTACTTCTCCTTCTTCATTTCTAATTCTATTGTTTTCAGTCTTCTCCCTTTTTTTCTTGATGAGTCTGGCTAATGGTTTATCAATTTTGCTTATCTTCTCAAAGAACCAGCTTTTAGTTTTATTGATCCTTTTTATTGTTTCCTTCATTTCTTTTTCATTTATTTCTGAACTGATCTTTATGGTTTCTTTCCTTCTGCTAACTTTGGTGTTTCTTTGTTCTTTCTCTAATTGTTTTAAATGTATGGTTAGCTTGTTCATTTGAGCTGTTCTTGTTTCTTGAGGTAGGATTGTATTGCTATAAACTTCCCTCTTAGAACTGCTTTTGCTGTATCCCATAAGTTTTGGGTAGTCATGTTTCCATTGTCATTTGTTTCTAGGTATTTTTTGATTTCCTCTTTGATTTCTTCAGTGATCTCATGGTTATTAAGTAGTGTATTGTTTAGCCTCCATGTATTTGTAATTTTTACAGATTTTTTTCCTGTAATTGATATCTAGTCTCATAGCATTGTGATTGGAAAAGATACTTGATATGATTTCAATTTTCTTAAATTTACCAAGGCTGCATTTGTGACCCAGGATATGATGTATCCTGGAGAATGTTCCATGGGCACTTGAGAGGAAAGTTTATTCTGTTGTTTTTAGATGGAGTGTCCTATAAATATCAATTAAGTCCGTCTTGTTTAATGTGTCATTTAAAGCTTGTGTTTCCTTATTTATTTTCATTTTGGATGATCTTTCCATTCGTGAAAATGGGATGATAAATTCCCTTACTACGATTGTGTTACTGTCAATTTCCCCTTTTATAGCTGTTAGTATTAGCCTTATGTATTGAGGTGCTCCTATGTTGGGTGCATAAATATTTACAATTGTTATATCTTTTTCTTGGATTGATCCCTTGATCAATTATGTAGTGTCCTTCTTTGTCTCTTACAATAGTCTTTATTTTAAAGACTATTTTATCTGATATGAGAATTGCTACTCCAGCTTTTTTTTGATTTCCATTTGCATGGAGTATTTTTTCCATCCCCTCACTTTCATTCTGTATGTGTCCCTAGGTCTGAAGTGGGTCTCTTGTAGACAGCATATATCTGGGTTTTGTTTTTGTATCCATTCAGCCAGTCAGTGTCTTTTGGTTGGAGCATTTAATCCATTTCCATTTAAGGTAATTATTGATATGTATGTTCCCGTTACCATTTTCTTAATTGTTTTGGGTTTGTTATTGTAGGTCTTTTCCTTCGCTTGTGTCTTCTGCCTAGAGATGTTCCTTTAGCATTTGTTGTAATGCTGGTTTGGTGGTGCTGAATTCTCTTAGCTTTTGCTTGTCTGTAAAGCTTTTAATTTTTCTGTCTAATCTGAATGAGATCTGTGCTGGGTAGAACAATCTTGGTTGTAAGTTTTTCCCTTTCATCACTTTATATATGTCCTGCCTCTCCCTTCTGGCTTGCAGAGTTTCTGCTGGAAGATCAGCTCTTAACCTTATGGAGAATCCCTTGTATGTTATTTGTTCTTTATCCCTTACTGCTTTTAATATGTATTTTTTTGTATTTACTTTTTGATAGTTTGATTAATATGTGTCTTGGTGTGTTTCTTCTTGGATTTATCCTGTATGGGGCTCTCTGCACTTCCTGGACTTGATTGACTATTTCCTTTCCCATATAAGGGAAGTTTTCAAATATAATGTCTTCAAATATTTTCTCAGTCCCTTTCTTTTTCTCTTCTTCTTCTGGGACCCATATAATTTGAATGTTGGTGCAGTTAATGTTGTCCCAGAGGTCTCTGAGACTGTCCTCAATTCTTTTCATTCTTTTTTCTTTATTCTGCTCTGCAGTAGTTATTTCTACTATTTTATCTTCCAGGTCACTTCTCTGTTCTTCTGCCTCTGTTATTCTGCTATTGATTCCTTCTAGAGAATTTTTAATGTCATTTATTATGTTGTTCATCATTGTTTGTTTGCTCTTTAGTTCTTCTAGGTCCTTGTTAAACCTTTCTTGTATTTTCTCCATTCTATTTCCCAGATTTTGGATCATCTTTACCGTCATTACTCTGAATTCTTTTTCAGGTAGACTGTCTATTTCCTCTTCATTTGTTATGTCTGGTGGGTTTTTACCTTGCTCCTTCATCTGCTGTGTGTTTCTCTGTCTTATTGTGCTTAACTTACTGTGTTTGGGGTCTCCTTTTCACAGGCTGCAGGTTCGTAGTTCCTGTTGTTTTTGGTGTCTGTCCCCAGTGGCTAAGTTTGGTTCAGTGTGTTGTGTAGGATTCCTCGTGGAGGGGACTGGTGCCTGTGTTCTGGTGGATGAGGTTGGATCTTGTCTTTCCAGTGGGCAGGACTGCATCCGGTGGTGTTTTTTGGGGGTATTTGTGACCTTAGTATGATTTTACACAACCTCTCTGTTAATGGGTGGGGTTGTGTTCCTATCTTGCTAGTTGTTTGGCTTAGGGTTTCCAGCACTGTAGCTTGCTGGTCATTGAGTGGAGTTGGGTCTTAGAGGTGAGATGATAGAGATCTCTGGGAGAGCTTTTGCTGTTTGATATTATGTGGAGCTGGGAGGTCTCTCGTGGATCAATATCCTGAACTCTGCTCTCCCTCTTTAGAGGCACAGGCCTGACACCAGACTGGAGCACCACGACCCTGTCAGCCACATGACTCAGAAGAAAAGGGAGAAAAAATAAAGACAGAAAGAAAAATTAAAAATAAAATAAAGTTATTAAAATAAATGATAAAAAATAATTATTGAAAATAAAAAAAATTAAAGTAATAAAAAAAGAAAAAAATAGAAAGAAAAAAAAAAAAGAGAGAGCAACCAAACCAAAAAACAAATCCACCAATGATAAGAAGCACTAAAAACTATACTAAGAAACACCATAAAAACATACACACACACACACAAATGGACACACAGAACCGTAGGACAAATGGTAAAAGCAACGTCATACAGACAAAATCATACAAAGAAGTATACACACACACACTCACAAAATGAAAAAAGGGAAAAAAAAAATATATCATTGCTCCCCAAGTCCACCGTCTGAATTTTGGCATGATTCATTGTCTATTCATGTATTCCACAGATGCAGGGTACATCAAGTTGATTGTTGAGATTTAATCCGCTGCTCCTGAGGCTTCTGGGAGAGATTTCCCTTTCTCTTCTTTGTTCACACAGCTCCTAGAGTTCAGCTTTCTATTTGGCCCTGCCTCTGTGTATAGGTTGCCTGAGGCCGTCTGTTCTTCCCTCAGACAGGACAGGGCTAAAGGAGCAGCTGATTAGGGGGCTCTGGCTCACTCAGGCCAGGGAGAGGGTGGGGTACAGAATGCGGGGCAAACCTGCGGTGGCAGAGGCCAGCATGACGTTGCAAGAGCCTGAGGTGTGAAGTGTGTTCTCCCAGGGTAGTTGTCTCTGGATCACGGGACCCTGGCAGTGGCAGGCTGCACAGGCTCCCGGGGTTGAGGGGGGGAGGTTTGGATAGTAACCTGTACTTGCACACAGGATTCTTTTTGGCTACAGCAGCAGCCTTAATGTCTCATGCTCGTCTCTGGTGTCTGCGCTGATAGCCTCAGCTCGCGCCCATCTCTGGAGCTGGTTTGGGAGGTGCTCTGAATTCCCTTTCCTCGCGCACCCCAAAACAATGATGTCTTGCCTGTTAGACAGGTCCAGACCTTTACCCAGACTCCCTTCCACCTAGCTGTGGCACTAATCCCCTTCAGGCTGTGTTCACGCAGCAAACCCCAGTCCTCTCCCTGGGGTCTGACCTCCAAAGCCCGAGCCTCATCTCCCAGCCCCCACTCGTCCCGATGGGTGAGCAGACAAGCCTCTCAGGCTGGTGATTGCTGGTTGGCACCAATCCTCAGTGCAGGAATCTCTCCACTTTTCCCTCTGCACCCCTATTCCTGCGCTCTCCTCCATGTCTCTGAAGCTTCCCTCCCCTCGCCACTGCCCATGTCCACCAGTGCAGGCACTTCCTAGTGTGTGGAAACTTTTCATCCTATACAGCTCCCTCCCAATGGTACAGGTCCTGTCCCTATTCTTTTGTCTCTGTTTTTCCTTTTTTCTTTTTCCCTACCCAGGTACATGGGGAGTTTCTTGCCTTTTGGGAAGTCTGAGGTCTTCTGCCAGCATTCATTAGGTGTTCTGTAGGGGTTGTTCCACATGTAGATATATTTCTGATGTACTTGTGGGAAGGAAGGTGATGTCCACATCTCACTCCTCCACCATCTTTAAGGCCCTCCCTCTTGCAAATTAATTGAACCCGAGGTGGCGGTCATGGGAACTTCTATCTATAGCCTAGCAGTCAGAATCACAGTTGACAATCTGAGCTTGTGATTGGCATCTGAGTGGGAGGTGGATCAATCTTGTGGGACTGAGCCCTTAATCTGTGGGATCTGAAGTTATCTCCAGGTAGATAATGTCATAAGTGAATTAAATTGTAAACATCCAGCTGGTGTCACAGAATTGCTTAGTGTGGGAAACCTCACACACATCTGTACAATAAGTGTTGTGAGTATAGGTGTAGGGTAAGAGTAAAGGAGACACATAGGAGGAAGAGTGAGGTTTTTCCTATACAACCTAATTACTATTTCTCTAGCCTATTACCTCTATAGAGGTAAATTACTAGAGGTAAGCAAAGAACCAAACAACTACTCTGTTCTTAAGCAGCTCACCATCTAGGGCAGTGGTTCTGTTTTGAATGCATGTAAGAATCACCTGGAGTAATTATTTACAATTCAATTACTACCCACTACCACCTTTTGATTAGGTAGTTCTGGAGTGGGGCTTCTAAATCTGTATTTGTTACATAATCAAATGATTCAGATGGTAGTGGTGTACTGTCACATTTTCCAGAAAATGTTGTAAAAGAATAGACAAATGTATGTATAGGAAATTATAATGTGATAAATGCTGTCTACTCAAAGAGAGTAGAAGAGAGAGTGAATAATATTAGAGATAAGAAACAGAGAAAGCTTCCAAGAAAAAGTGACTTTTTAACTCCATCTTTAATAAGGTAAAATTCTGACTACTGGAAAAGAGGAGAGTCTATTCCATGAAGGGAAAATAGCAGGAAAAACAAAAGAAACAGAAAATAAAACAGAAGAATGAGAAAGTATTTTTGGTTTGGGGAATAGTAAGGAGACCTATGAAGAAAGAAAATAGGGTATGGATTATTTGTATAAAAGGATGAAAAATTATGTAAGAAAATTAAGTAATACCAGTAAATAAAGTCATTGCATGTCATGCTAAGATATCTTTATATTATACCAATGGCAAAATTGGATTTAAAGCCATAAAAATATCCAATTTGGAATTTTCACAAAAGATAAATCTGGCAGAAATGTGAAAAATGGAAGAGGGAAGAGATTTTTTAGATCAAGAGTCTTGTTTTATATAATTTGATGTTTGTGAAATATTTCAAAATACTATATATTATCTATAAATTTTATATATCAAAACAACAGGGCTTCCCTGGTGGCGCAGTGCTTGAGAGTCCGCCTGCCGATGCAGGAGACGCGGGTTCGTGCCCCGTTTCGGGAAGATCCCACATGCCGCGGAGCGGCTGGGCCCGTGAGCCATGGCCACTGAGCCTGCGCGTCCGGAGCCTGTGCTCCGCAAATGGGAGAGGCCACGACAGTGAGAGGCCCGCATAACGCAAGAAAAAAAAAAAAAAAAAAAAAAAAAAAAACCAACAGTTCACCATTAAGCAAAACATAATATGATTTTACAACTATCTTTCAGTTTTAAAAGAAGCCGACTGTGAACTTAAACTTATAACTAATCAGAAGATACTTTGGATTAAATTATTTATTTTATTTACTATCTCATCATTGGGTTCTCCAGTAATTTAAGAAAAATTTGAATATAATTTAATGAATAAAAGAAATCTAAACAACCTTTAAGTAAATGCATCCAGTAAATCAGATCATCTATAAACCAGTACAAAAGGAAATATTACAAATTAACCTATAGACTTTTAGACCCACTCTATAATTAAATACCAGCTTTGCTTCCAGAAAGATCAAAAAGCCTTGGGTCATATGTATATGTGCTTTAGAGTTTGGGAATTATAAAATCTGAGCAGTAAATTATAATTCTTCATTAGTTTAAAATCAGTGTCCTGGGTCTAGGGGGAGGCAGATAAGGGCAAAGGGCTTCCCAGTTTAGTGAGTGCCAAATACTTCACTTTATGAGTCTAAGTGGTTTGTGATGACTAAGTACTACGGTAAATACATACATCTGCATATATATACACATCCTAAGCTAACTAGACTCACTGAAGTCTGTAGAAAAAATGATAGGCTGTAAATTTGATAAGAGTTCACATTTATGCCCAAGAATGAGATGTTGAAATAGTGCCATCTTCAATTAGGTCATTTATTATGATCTGAAACACTTTTTAGGTCAGTTCTTCCTCCTGCTTTAAATAAATATTGTGTCTTCAAATGGTTTTATAGAGGAGATTTAAAAAGAAAAATTAGTACTGTGTGGAAGCAGGAGTAATTGCAGCCTAACCTGCAGAACTGGGGATTCCTGGGGACTGCAAAATGAGCATAGGGTAATATGGAGTAGAGCGGTGGATGAGAAAAGCAAACCCATATAGGATTCTAGAGAAGTAGACAGATGGCCCTCAGCTCTGTTAGAAGTCTAGATGACAAATTTCTCAATCCACTGAAAATATCAGCAGAAAGGAAATTAACTCAAACAGCTGGATTAGTTTATAATGGTGGGGTATAAAAGCAGTGGGCTCAGAGCTTGCCAGATAAAATGCCAGAACTTTTTTGTCACAGAACATTGAGTTGCTGAGGGTTGGTCTTCAGACGAAAGTATCATATAATTTGTTTTACTTGCTTGTGTTCTTCAATGGTTCCTCTTAGACCCTGGGAATCAGGTTAGAAGAAAAATGAGAACTGATGGGATTTAATTATATACAAAGAGCCAATAATTAAACTTAGATCAAGTAATTCTATTGTCCTAGACATAAGATGATTTAGATGGGGACCACCTGTTTATGGATATCTATAGGACAGCTCTTCTGCTCTTCTTCTCTTCCCCTGCATCAGATGGCCTGAAGTTCAGAGACCTCGATTAGAACTAGATTGTCTACTTGCTGTATGCTACTAACTTGATCAGTCTGAGTGCCAGTTTCTACATCAGTAAATCTGGATAATGATGCATAACTTTAAGGATGGTTATGAGATATAAGTTAGGTATGCAAATCTATAGGCCTTAAACAGTGAATAATATATAAGTTCTTAGTATACGTTAGATGCCAATAATTTATTCATTAAATATAGTTTTAAAATCATGGAACTAGCTAAACATAAAACTGTGAAACCGTATAATTTTAACTTGGATTCTGGAAAAGAAAGCAATGGTTTCTTGTCTTGCTGCCTTGATTGTCTAATAACATACAAAGAATACATGGATATATTTTAAAATGCATACACAGAAAATTTAGAAAGATAGTCATTGATTAATATATAATCCTAGTATAAATAGATATACATCCTCTTTTCAAGACAACTGTTATAGAATTTTGTATGAATAAATTAGGTGTTTCACTGAACAAAATTCTTAAATGTACGTGATTAAAAATTCCTTTCCAAATTCATAAAAATGTATACATTTTGTCACTATTTTACGTGAAGATAACAAATACTTAATATTTTTCTTTAAATGTTAAATTTTACTATCTAAATTTTTATACATTTCATACAGAATCTATTAACTTAATAAGTATTCAATGTTTCATTTTTAACTAACACATTTACTTGCACTGTGTTCATTACTCAGCTGTTCTACATGCTCATTCTTTGCTTTCTATTGTCCATCTCCACTAATTGTTGACATCTTCTAATGAGAAGAAACATGTGTAAATAAGAAAACAAAACTAACTCAGTTATTATTACAACCTTTTTTTTTTTTTTTTCTGTACATGGGCCTCTCACTGCTGTGGCCTCTCCCGTTGTGGAGCTCAGGCTCCAGACGCGCAGGCTCAGCGGCCATGGCTCACAGGCCCAGCTGCTCTGTGGCATGTGGGATCTTCCCGGACCGGGGCATGAACCTGTGTCCCCTGCATTGGCAGGCGGACTCTCAACCACTGCGCCACCAGGGAAGCCCTACAACTTTGTTTTTTGATACACAGGCATTGCATAGTAAAAGTAGAATGAGCCTCTACCTATGCTATTAGGCTGATTAAATCACAATTCTTGATGTACTTAGGTTCCATGTTTTTTTCACAGACACAGAATAAACCTACACTGTAAGAGAAAAGCTGCTTACCTTTTAAGAGTTTACTACACACTTAAGAAGTTATATAAGAAACATGGAGAATTTTATGATAAAATTATATGAATAGCTAACTGTAGAGGTAAAGCAAGTATGAGGTAATTTTGTACTATTCTTGACATTTCGGTTTCTATCAACCATTACGGTGTGGAAAAGGAATACAAAACAACAATTCTCCTTAAAGAAATGTGTTAACTAACTTTCCAAGCAAAAATGGTCATTAGAAGAAAAAAATTGGTTTCTATGTTTGGGACAAATATTCTTTCAAAATGTGATAAAATCATACTCAACAGTCTAAAACTTAATGTTTACCATAGACCACCAGGTATCATAAATGATTCTTTCATAAAAAAATCAATTATGTTTAAAACACTTTCTCTTAAACAATGGCCATGACTTCCTTGGGGATTCACTAGATGTATAGAGTAGGTGCCCTGTAAATGTTATTGGATGTTTTTTGACTAAAGATGAGTTTGTTACTTTGACTATTTAAAATATTGCATTACATTCTATTCCTCTGTGCCATGATTCTATTTATTTTAATCAATATTATATAAGATTGAGGGAAGGGGAAATGAAACACTTAACTAAAAATAGGTAATTTCTCTTTAAATATCTGAGAATAATATAAAATTTTTACCAGAGAGTAGGTTCTTGTCTTGTTGCAGAAAGGATTCAGAGACAAGACACATAGGTCAATAAAGCAAAGCGAGGATTTATTAAGTGATATTACACTCTCAAGGGGAGAGTGGGCAGACTCAGGTGAGTGGCTGCCCTGAGTTTCTTTGGCAAGCTGGTTATATGGGGTGTGAAAATAAATGGACAGAATGTTCATTGAGGAGGGAGGGTTTTGAAGTTTGTTTTTCCTGATTTTTATCCCAGCTCCACCTTCCTAAGGGGAGGCAGGATTTTTGTCCTTATTTAGTCTTGATCAGAAGTATCATGGCATCAGTGCATGATGGGTACTTCTCACATGCAAGGCTAATTTTACTGTAATAAGGGCATAATGAGCAAAAGGCTACATTCAGACACTAGAGATTCCTGCCTTTTTCCACCTTTCTTTGTCTGTCTCTAGGAACCCTATCACATCAAAATACGTGGCTTCCTGTCAGCCCAGAGGTTCCTGTTTTTGTTCGTCTGCCCAAGGATTCCCATTGTTCACAAACTGTATGGTTTCCTGACACCTGGCCTGTGTCCCCCTTTCTCTGATCAAATCTAGTTATTGGCCTGCTCTTACAAAGGAACTTTCTAGTATAAGAACCAAAATCTTTATCAAGGAAATGACAATGAGTGACCAAACAGCCCACACAGAGAGTTGGCTAGACAAAAGTTAATCAGGGGAAAAGCACAGACAGTGGCAGATGTTAGTGCAGTGTTTCAACATCTCAGACAATGCACAACAACCTGGCAGGGTCCAGGAAAGGCATCCTGGCCCTTCAGTTGCAGGGCTTTTAAATTACATAGTGGGAGAAGAATTCGCCCCCTACTCGTGTTATTAACAGTAGTTAATGGGTAGGTCTTTGGCCTCCAGCTATGCTTTCATTCTAACTCAGCATTCATGATTGGGGTACACCAGTCCTTCCCCTGTTGCAACTCAAAAACTTGGGTTGAAGCTTTACTGTTGCAGCATATAATGTGGTAGAGGATGGGACTAGTTCACCACCACAGCATTCTATCAGTGTTAACTGCCTAAGCATCAGGCTGTAGGAGGTTCCCCTGGAGCTCTGTAGGAGATCAACTCTCTCTAGGGAAGTAAAATTTACTTCTCAGTCAAATCCTCTCAGCCCAAATATGACCTTTATGCAATATTTGTCAACAACCCATGTCATTTGAATCAGGAAGAGTTGTAAATTTAGGCAGTGACAGTGCCATGGGATACACTGGAAGGCAAAAGTTAATAAGAAAAAGGAGGACAAAGTTCTCTTGATGTCACTAAACTCTGGGCAGAGGGAGCTGAGATATAACCAAAAGAATAGGTCCCAATTTGCAGATTGGAGCTGTAGAGCTTATTAGGTAAATATACTGCTAGCATTGAGCAGTGATTTGCGGGAATATATCAAGTGGTATAATACACATGTGATTGAAGAAGCAAAGAGGAAAAAATGGAGCAGAAAAAAAATGTGTCAACAGTTACTGCTTGAAAAGTTAAAAATCTTGCAGAGTTATATACATATATTACAATATGTACATTATGTATAATACAAACATAATTATATGTATATCAACCTATATATTATAATATATTAAGTAAATATATAATATAATATTAATAAGATCATATAATCATTTTATTCGTATATGAAATTATATAATATTTATATATAAATGTATACAATATGAATAGGTTATAAAAATATAAAATAATTATGTCTTATATACATATATGACAATTAGAGCCCATGAAAAGGGAGTGATTGAAATTGTAGTGGAATTATACTGTCAGAATTTCATAATTTCACATGAAGTGGACAATATCAATACAAAGTCAACTGTATAAATTAAGCATGTATATTTCTTTATTTTTTTTTTAATTTATTTTTTACACATCAGGTTCTTATTAGTTATCCATTTTATCTTCCAGGTCACTTCTCCATTCTTCTGCCTCAGTTATTCTGCTATTGATTCCTTTTATAGAATTTTTAATTTCATTTATTGTGTTGTTCAGCATTGTTTGTTTGCTCTTTAGTTCTTCTAGGTCCTTGTTAAACATTTCTTTTATTTTCTCCATTCTATTTCCAAGGTTTTGGATCACATTTACTATCATTACTCTGAATTCTTCTTCAGGTAGACTGCCTATTTCCTCTTCATTTGTTTGGTCTGGTGGGTTTTTACCTTACTCCTTCATCTGCTGTGTGTTTCTCTGTCTTATTGTGCTTAACTTACTGTGTTTGGGGTCTCCTTTTCGCAGGCTGCATGTTCGTAGTTCCCATTGTCTTTGGTGTCTGCCTCCACTGGGTGAGGTTGGTTCATTGGCTTGTGTAGGCTTCCTGGTGGAGAGAACTGGTGCCTGTTTTCTGGTGGATGAGGCTGAATCTTGTCTTTCTGGTGGGCAGGGCCGCAACCGGTGGTGTGTTTTGGGGTGTCTGTGAACTTATTATGATTTTAGGCAGCCTCTCTGCTAATGGGTGGGGTTGTGTTCCTATCTTGCTAGTTGTTTGGCATAGGGTGTCCAGCACTGTAGCTTGCTGGTCATTGAGTGGAGCTGGGTCTTAATGTTGAGATGGAGATCTGTGGGAGAGCTTTTGCTGTTTGGTATTACCTGGAGCCGGGAGGTCTCTGGTAGATCAATGTCCTGAACTCGGCTCTCCCACCTCAGAGCAGAGGCCTGACACCTGGCCAGAGCACCAAGACCCTGTCAGCCACACAACTCAGAAGAAAAGGGAGAGAAAAAGAAAGAAAGAAAGAAAAGAAAAGAAAGTTATTAAAATAAATAATAAAAAAATAATTATTAAAAATAAAGAACAAAAAAGTAAAAAAAAAAGGGAAGAAAGAAGAGAGCAACCAAGCCAAAACACAAATCCACCGATGATAACAAGTGCTAAAAATTATACTAAAAAAGAAACCCAAAACGGACAGACAGAATGCTAGGACAAATGGTAAAAGCAAAGCTATACAGACAAAATCACACAAAGAAGCATACATGTACACACTCACAAAAAGAGAAAAAGGAAAAATATATATATTTCGTTGCTCCCAAAGTCCACTGCCTCAATTTTGGGATGATTCGTTGTCTATTCACATAATCCACAGATGCAGGGTCCATGAAGCTGACTGTGGAGATTTAATCTGCTGCTCCTGAGGCTGCTGGGAGAGATTTCCCTTTCTCTTCTTTGTTCGCACAGCTTTGGATTTGACCCCACCTCTGCATGTAGCTTGCTTGAGGGCATGTGTTCTTTGCCCAGATAGGATGATGTTAAAGTAGCAGCTGATTAGGGGCTGTGGCTCACTCAGGCCGGGGGTGGGCCGCCACAGCCTGAGGAGTGCAATGTGTTCTCCCAGGGAATTTGTCCCGGATCACAGGACCCTGGCAGTGGCAGGCTGCACAGGCTCCTGGGAGGGGAGGTGTGGATAGTGACCTGTGCTTGCACACAGGATTCTTGGTGGCTGCAGCAGCAGCCTCAGCTTTTCATGCCCGTCTCTGGTGTCCGCACTGATAGCCGTGGCTCATGCCCATCTCTGGAGCTTCTTTAGGCGGTGCTCTGAATCCCCTCTCCTCACACACCCTGAAACAATGGTCTCTTGCCTCTTAGGCCAGTCCAGACTTTTTCCCAGACTCCTTCCCAGCTAGCTTTGATGCACTAGAACCCTTCAGACTGTGTTCATGCAGCCAATCCCAGTCCTCTCCCTGGGATCTGAACTCTGAAGCCTGAGCCTCAACTCCCAGCTCCCACTCATCCAGGCGGGTGAGCAGACAAGCCTCTCAGGCTGGTGAGTGCTGGTTGGCACTGATCCTCTGTGCAGGAATCTCTCTGCTTTGCCCTCTACACCCCTGTTGCTGTGCTCTCCTCTGTGGCTCCAAAGTTCCCCCCTGCCACCCCCCATGTCTGCCAGTGAAGGGACTTCCTAGCGTGTGGAGACATTTCCACCTTCACAGCTCCCTCCCAGTGGTGCAGGTCTCATCCCTATTCTTTTCTCTCTGTGTTTTCTTTTTTCTTTTGCCTTACCCAGGTATGTAGGGAGTTTCTTGCCTTTTGGGAAGTCTGAGGTCTTCTGCCAGCATTCAGTAGGTATTCTGTAGGAGTTGTTCCACATGTAGATGTATTTCTGATGCATTTGTGGGCAGGAAGGTGATCTCCACATCTTACTCTTCTGCCATCTTGCAGGTCTCAAGCATGTATATTTTAATCCTTATAGCAACAATTAAAATATTTACACAAAGAGATGTGGCCAAAATGTGAATAGTGAAAAGTAAATGTAAAGCTTAAAAATATACATATAATATATATTAAAATATACATGTATAAAATGTACATTAAAATATACATTTATAAAATATACATTTTGCCTTTCCTGCAAAAGAAGGCAGGAAAAGAGGAACTAACATAAATAGAATGAATAAAAAACAAATAGAATGATGATTGATAGACTTAAACCTAGTCATATCAACAATTATATTAAATATAAATGAAAAACACACTCAAATTAAAAGGCAGAGATTTTGAAACCAGATATAAAATCAAGAACAAAGGATACTTTGTCAACAGAACATGCATCATTAATATAAAGACATGGGTAACCTGGAAAGTGAGAAGATGGAAAGAGATATACTATGCTAACTGCTGGCATAATAAAGTGATCTGTCTTTATTAATTTCAAAGTAGACTTTAAGACAAAGAATATTAGTAGAAATGAAGGGCATTTTAAAATGAAAAGAACAATCAGAAAGATATCACCATCCTTCAAAAAAACACTAAAATCTTAAAAAAAAAAAACTCAAAATACATAAAGCAAGTCTCAAAGAATAGATTTCTGTATTTAAGTTATTGAAATATTGTAGAGTATGTTTTCTGGCCACATTAGAATTAAATCAGAAATCAAAGACAGAAATAATTTAAGAAATCTTTGAAGATGTTCTAGTACCAGTTTTACCCAAACTTTTTTCATAATATAATGTAGGAAACACATACCAACTTGTTTTATAAGGAGAACAAAGTTCTAATAATAATTCATGATAAGGAGATTACAAGAAAATTAAAATCCTTCATAAATAAAACATTAGTAAACCAAATCCAGCATTTTTTTAAAAGGATAATATCATGGCAAGTGACATTTATCTCAACAATGTAAAATTGATTTAAATTTCTAAAATTAATCAATATAATTCACCACACTAGGACTAAAAAGAAAAAAAAAAGTAACACAACAACAGATACAGAAAAGCTACTTACAATATTCTATACCCATGTATAATTAAAAGCCCTCTGCTAACTAAAAATTGGAAGGGAATGTTCTAAACCTGATATAAGGTGTTTACCAAAAACTCTATAGTTAACATTAATACCTATTGGTGAAATATTGAATGTCTCCCCAAAATATGAAACATGCCAATGACACAAACTCTCAGACGTGCTTTTTGACATTGTACTGCAGCTCTTAGTTCCATAAGACAAAATTAAATAGAAGACATACAGAGTGAAAAGAAAAATGTAAAACTCTCATTATTCAAAAACTATATGATTATTTACATTACCAAGTCTAAGTAATCTACACAGTGTCTACTTTAACTACTAAAGGGATTCAGGAATATTATAGGTTACAAGGTCGATATATAAAGTTGATTGTATTCAACATCCATTCATGATAAAAAAAAAAAAAAAATCCCAACAAATTAGTTATAGAAAGAATATACTTCAACATAATAAAGACCATATATGATAAGCCCAGAGCTAACATTTTATTTAATGGCGAAAGATTTCAAGCTTTTCTTCTAAGATCAAGCACAGGACAAGGATGTCCACTCTTGCCACTCTTATTCAACATAGTATTGGAGTCCTAGCCAGAGCAATTAGGCAAGAAAAAGAAATGAACCCAAATTGGAAAAAAAGAAGTTAAAGTATCACTATTTGCAGATGACTTGATTTTATATATAGAAAGTTCTAAAGACGTCACCAAAAAAACCTGTTAAATCTAATGAACAAATTCAGTAAAGATTTATTATACAAAATCAACATAAAAAATCGGTAGTGTTTCTAGATACTAACAATGAACTATATAAAAATAATACAAAGATAACAGCCCCCTCTATAGTAGGGTCAAAAGCAATAGAATATTTAGGAATAAATTTAACCAAGGAGATGAAAGCTCTCTTATTGAAAAGTATAAGACAATGATTAAAGAAATTGAAGAAGATACAAATAAATGGAAGATATCTTGTGTTTACAGATTGGGAGAATTAACATTGTTAAAATGGCCATACTACTCAAAGTCATGTATAGACTCAGTACAATCCATATCAAGATTCCAATGGCATATTTTACAGAAGTTGAAATAGAAAAATAATTGTAAAATTCATATGGAATTACAAAAGACCTTGAACAGCCAAAAGCTATCCTGAAAAAGAAGAACAAAGCTGGAGGCATCACACCTCCTGATTTTAAACTACCTTACACAGCTATAGCAAACATAACAGTATGGCATTGGCATCAAAGCAGACAAAAAGACAAATGGAACAGAATTGAGACTACAGAAGTAAACCCATGTGTACATGGTCAACAAATATTTGACAAGGGAGCTGAGAATACTCAATGGAGAAAATAATGTGTATTCAATAAATGGTGCTGGTAAAACTGTATATTCACATGCAAAAGAATCAAACTAGACCCTAATGTTACACTGCTCACAAAAATTAACTGAAAATTGATTCAAAACTTAAATGTATGACTGGAAACCATAAAACGCCTAGAAGAAAACATAAGAAAAATACTTCTTGACATGTGTGTTGGCAATGATTTTTTGGATATTACACTTAAAGCAAAAGCAACAGAATGAAATATAAAGTGGGATTGCATGAAACAAAAAATGCTTTGCTCAGCAAAAGAAATGATCTACAAAATGAAAAGACAACCTATGGAATTGAGAAAAACACACATCTGTTAATGGGTTAATATCCAAAATGTATGAGGAACTCATACAATTCAATAGAAACAACAAAAACAAAACCCAAATATTTCAAAGGAAAAAGGGGAACTTATGTGTGCTATTGGTGGAATATAAATTAATGTAGCCACTATGGAAAATGGTATGGGGATTTCTCAAGAAATTTAAAATATCAATAGAACTATCATATGATCCAGTAATTCCACTTGTGAGCATGTATCTGAAGGAGACAAAGTCACTATCAAAAAAAACACCCCCATGTTTATTTCAACTTTATTTACAATAGCCAAGACATGAAAACAACCTATGTGCCCATCAATGGATGAATGGGTAAATAAAATGGAATACTGTTCAGCCATAAAAAAGAAGGAAATCCTGCCATTTGTGAGAACATGGATGGACCTTGAGGGCATTATGCTAAGTCAAAAAGGTAAAGACAAATACTGTATGATCTCACTTACATGTGGAATCTTAAAAAAAAAACAAAAACAAAAAAACAAATTCATAGAAACAGATCAGATTTGTGCTTGCCCTAGGCAGAGGGAAGAGAGTGGGGAAATTGGGTGAAGTTGGTAGAAAGTTATACACTTATTGTGGTAATCATTTCATAATATATACATATATCAAATCACTGTACACCTTAAACTTATACAATTTTTATGTCAATTATATGTCAATAAAACTGAAAAAAAAATTAAAGTAAAATTTATTGTAGTTTGTATATAATTCAGGAATGGAATATAGAAAAATATCATTTTACTACAGCATAAAAGTTATAATTTTAAGGAATGAATTCAACAAAAGATGTCTAAGACCTCTCCATATTGAACTATAAAGCAATGTTAAAGGAAATTAAATAACTAAACAAATGAATAGATATAGCATAGTATAGGCATATAGTCATGGATAGATATAGTCATAGATTCAAAACTCAATATTGCTTACATGTAAGCTTTTCCTAAATTGATCTATATATTCAAAACAACTCCAGTAAAAAATTCAACACAACGACCCGGGCTTCCCTGGTGGCGCAGCGGTTGAGAATCTGCCTGCTAATGCAGGGGACACGGGTTCGAGCCCTGGTCTGGGAGGATCCCACATGCCACGGAGCAACTAGGCCCGTGAGCCACAACTACTGAGCCTGCGCATCTGGAGCCTGTGCTCCACAACAAGAGAGGCCGCGATAGTGAGAGGCCCGCACACCGCGATGAAGAGTGGCCCCCACTTGCCACAGCTAGAGGAAGCCCTCGCACAGAAACGAAGACCCAACACAGCAAAAATAAATAAAATTAATTAATATATATTAAAAAAAAAAAAAGAAATGTCAAAGTTGACTAAAAAATTTATAGAAGTACCAAAGATTTATACAAAACTTGTAAAACAATCATGGGTGAAAAACAATAACAACAACAACAACAAGAAAAAAGATGGAGGACTCATGTTATTGAATTTCTGTTCTGCTATGAAATTTTATTAATAAAGATTTTGTGGTTTTGGCCTATGGAAAGACAACAAGATCAATGACACTGATTATAGAGCAGAGAAGGAGACCCATATTTATTTGGTCAATTGTTTTTCAGCAATCTCTCAAGGTAATCCAATGCAGAAAGGATGAATATTGGTTTCTGTAATGTGGTTGTGTAACTTCTGATATCTTTCCCACCTCCTGATTCCTGGGTCCCTATAGACAGCTAAAAGCAAAATGAGTCTTTCACTATATGGTGATATTAATGACACTTATAACATTAATAAAGTGTTCCAGAGTGTCCCCAAATGAAGATCAAAGTATTGGACTGTTGTCGTCTATCCCTGAATGAGCTGTTCTAGCAATATTTTGCTCTTGAAGTCAAAATAAGAATCTGCCTGCCAGTGCAGGGGATATGGGTTTGAGCTCTGGTCTGAGAAGATCCCACAGGCTGCAGAGCAACTGAGCCCACAAGCCACAACTACTGAGCCTGTGTGGCCACAAATACTGAGCTCATTTGCCACAACTACTGAAGCTTGTGTGCCTAGAGCCCATGCTCCGCAACAAGAGAACCCACTGCAATGAGAAGCCTGAACACAGCAGTGAAGAATAGTTCCCTGCAAACAGCAACTAGAGAAAGCCCAGGCGCAACAACGAAGACCCAATGCAGCCAAAAATAAAATAGATAAATTTATATTAAAAAAATAACAGTAAAATAATGGCCATGAATCCCATGCTAGGTAGTCCAGGACAGAGTTCCTAGGCCATAAATGGCATTTCATTGGTTGATTGGATCATGTCTGTATATTCCAATATTATCAACAAAGAGTTATAGGGAAGTTTCCTGGCAGAAATGAAACCTTAATTGATAGAATCTTGAAAGGTATTTAGCAGTTAATGCAAAAGAGTCGAGGAAGGGTATGCAGGGGAGGGTGATCTAACTATCTAAATTATTTTAAAATGTAAGGAGTTATTAGTTCTTCCAAAGCCGATAGATATTTTTAAATTATTTTTCCCTTTTTTTCTGTTTATCTTGGATGATTTACACTAAGCTCTCTTCCAGTTCTCTGGTTTACTCCTCTGCATCATTTAATCGACTGTTGATTCCTTCTAGCATATCTTTTAAATTTCAATCGTATCCTTTAGCTCTTTTTGGTTCTTATTTATATTTCCTAACTCTTCATTGCATTCATCCATTCTTCTCTTGAGTTCATTGAACATCATTATGATCACTACCTTGAATTCTTTTTTTTTTTTGCAGTATGTGGGCCTCTCACTGTTGTGGCCTCTCCCGTTGCGGAGCACAGACTCCGGACACACAGGCTCAGTGGCCATGGCTCACAGGCCCAGCCACTCCATGGCATGTGGGATTTTCCCGGGCTGGGGCACGAACCCGTGTCCCCTGCATCAGCAGGCAGACTCTCAACCACTGCGTCACCAGGGAAGCCCTACCTTGAATTCCTTTATCAGGTAGATTGCTTTTTCCACTTTGCTTAGTTTGTCTTTCAGTTGGAATATATTCTTCTGTCTCCTCATTTTGCCTAGTTCTCCATGTTTATTTCTATTATTAGGTAGATGGACTATGTTCCCCAATTTTTGAGAAGTGGCCTTATGCAGGAGATGTCCTATTGGCTCAGTAGCACACTCCCCTCTGGTCACCAGTGCTGTATGCTTTAGGGGTTCCTCCTATGTGGGCTGCATGGACCCTTAAGTTATGGAGGGGCTGACTATTGTGGGCAAGCTGGTTAGCAGAGGCTGGACCATGGCCCAGTTGACTGCCAGGCCCTGTCTTGCATGGTGGCTTCTGGCCCACTGTTGGTTGGGCCCAGGTCCCAGGGGTACCCAGGGCTGGTGCCAGCCCATTAGAAGGTGGGTAAATCCCTGGCACTAATATACTAGAGAGAAGACTCCAAAATTGCAGTTGCCAGCACCAGTGTCTTCCAGGTAGAACAAATTCCCTAAAATAGCTGCTGCCAGTGTCTGTCCCCTGGGGGAGTCCCAGTTGCCTTCTGCCTCTCCAGGAGGCTCCCCAAGTTCAGCAAGTGGGCCTAATCCAGACTCCTTTCAAATTACTGCCTCTGCACTGGGAGTCACACACCATTTATACAGAGACCCTTTAGAGCCTCTATTTTCTACAGCCCTCCAGCTCTCCTGTACACAAGTCCCACTAGCCTTCAAAGCCAGATGTTCTTGGGGCTTGTTTCCTGGGTGCATCACCCCTGGGCTGAGGGCCTGATGTGGGGCTCACAACCCATGCTCCTTGGGGAGAACCTCTGCAATTGTGATTATCCTCTCATTTGTGGGTTTCCACCCGGAGGTATGGGTCTTGACTCTACTGCATTTCTGCCCCTACCACTCATTTCATTGTGGTTGCTTCTTCATATCTTTAGTTGTGGAAAATCTTTTCTGTCAGTCTTTAAGTCATTCTCATAGATAGTTGCTCTGTAAATAGTTGTAGTTTTGGTGTGCCCATGGGAAGACGTGAGCTCAGCGTTTTCCTACTCCTCCATCTTGGCCATACCTCCTCATATTTTTAAAGTAATATTTTAATTTATTTAAAAAAATATAAAATTCTTTCCTGTATAACCATATGAAATTAAAGCATTAGATGACCTTTGTTAACTTAGAATAAATTGCTAAATCTATAAATTCTAAGCATCTATTCCTCATTTCTTTGTGTCTCCAAAGCCCTTTGTTGAAATTTTCATTATATCAGTTACTACAGTCTTCTTGAATTATATATATTTGGTTATTTATTTGTTATTTTCTTTAAGCTGCAAGCTTCTTTCAGGAGAAATGTAGCATGTTTACTTATAGTACACAAAGAACCTAGTGCTTTTTTGTAAAAATCAGGAGGCTTGTAAAAATGTTCTGCTTCTTTCTTTACTTTATTAATCTTACCTATTTGATGTCTCCTTAAAAATAAAATAATAGTAAGCTTAATTCAATTCTAGTATCAGTCTTTTACTTTTTCTTTATAGAAATTCATATCACAGATAAACCTTTTAACCAATCTGGATCATAAAAACTCAAATTTAAGATTATTATATAGTAAACAGTTTCTATGATTTATGTCTAAAGCAACTACAGAAAAAAGATATGTTCATTTGAAGCTGACATGTGAAAATCTAAGGAGGTAGAGAAATATATAATGGTGAATTAATGAATTAGATTTCTCAATTAAAGATAGATAATAAAAATTCAGCTTTAAATAATTTCTTTGAAGAAAGTAAAGAACTGTTGTTTTTGACTTCCTGAAGGAATTTTGTTTGGGGTAAAAGGTAGTACTAGTATTCTATGGATGCTATAACAAATTATCACACACTTATTAGCTTAAAACCATACAAATCTGGAGATCAGAAGTAAGAAATATATCTCATTGGGCTAAAATAAAGATATCAGTTGGGCTGCGTTCCTTTCTGGAAGGTCTAGGGGAGAATGTATTTCCTTACCTTTTCCAGCTTCTAGAGGGTGGCAGCATTCCATGACTCAGAATAATTTTTCTACCTTAAAGTCAGCTGATCAGCAACCTTAATTCTATATGCAACCATAGTTTCCCTTTGACATGTGAAATAACATATGTCACAGATATTGAGGAGTAAGGTGTGGACATTTTTGTGAGACAACTGTGTTCTGTGTTCCACAGTATGCCCTCCAGTGTCCAAAGATTCACATTTTTCCTACTTGCAAAATATATTTAACCCATCTCAACACCCCCATAGATGTCCTACCATTACACCCTCAACTCAAAGTCCAAAATATGGTCTAAATTTATCAGTTAAAAAGTCCTAAATCTCATCAACTAAATCAGATCTGGGCAAGGCTAGGGATATGCTTCATTTAGAGGCAAAATTTCTCTCCATCTGTGAATTGTGAAATTCAAGAAACAAGCTACCTACTTCTAAAATACAATGGTGGAACAAGAATAGGAACCAATTGTAAACATTCCCATTCAAAAAATGAGAAAATGGAAGGCAAAATGAGTCAACTGTCCCAAGCAATTTTAAAATCTATCTAGGGAAACTCCATTTAGTTTTAAAACCAGAGAATGAAACTTGATATCTTATGTCTCCACCCTCTGGGCTACAGGCTCCATCCTCTAAATCATCCTATCTTTTTCATGAAGGGTAGCATGTATTTACCACTGAGTAGTTTTATCAGCATGTTCTTGAATGTAGAATCTTTAATGTCTGACAGCTTTCTTTTATGGTGTTGTCTCTGTACTTTTCAGTTAAAATAGCATTCTCAAGAACACAGGTCTTCTATGTTGTCACAGGAATTCACTCCATTAGACATGATGCTTCTAGATAATGCCATCTATATTTTGGCTTCTGCTGAGATGGTTGAGAAGATCTCTGAGTCATATTCTTAATCTTTTCAAGGAGCTTTTTCTTTGACTGAATATTCTTATCTGTTGTCTTTCTAAGGTATTAGCAAATGATTTTCCAATAACATACATGGTCTTTTCTAAAGAATATACTCTCCAGGCAGTGAATATCTTAATTTTAATTCTTTTGAAATCTAGATGAGAAGTTTCCAAAACATCAAGCCCTATTTTCTCTTTGTTTAATTGTTCTTTCCTCAATTTATCTTTTTCCACTGGGATTTTACCATGAGCAGAAAGAAGAATCTAGGCCATACCTTCAATACTGTGCTTGGAAGTCTCAGCTAAATGTCCAGTTTCATCATTCATAAGTTCTTCTTTCCACATAACTGCAGGATACAATCCTGCTATGTATTCTGCCATATATGACAAGGATCTCCTTTCCTCCAGTTTCTAATGCCATGTTCCTCAGTTCCTCCTGATCTCTCAGCAGCAGCCTCTTTAGTGTCCATATTTCTACCAACAGTATGTTCATGATGATTTAAGTATGTTCTAAGGCAATGTGTTTTCTCTACCATATTTTCCACTTCCTTCTGTTGTTACTGAGTCCAAGCTCATACTGCTTACCACAGGACAATCAATTGAGAGACAAGGTGTTGGGGCAAGAAATAGTGACTCTATTCGGAAAGCCAGCAGACCAAGAAGATGGTTGGCTAGTGTCCCAAAGAACTATCTTCCCTGAGTTAGAACTCAGATTTCTTTTATACTAAAAGGGGAGGGGGTAAAGTCCTGGTATCAGCTAGACTCCAGAGGGGACGTGCTAATTTCTTCCTTCCTGCAGCCATTTGCAGGTGGGCTTGGTCAGGATGTCTCCTACAAGCTAAACAAATGTATTTTAGCTTATGTCTCATTACCTGGAAGGCAGGTTCCCAGAGATGGGCCTTTATGTGTAATTTAAATATAGACAACATCCCTTTAGTGATTAACTTGTATTAGAATACAAAGGTCCTTCCTTATTACAATTCCCCACTGTCAATGATCCATCCACAATCATGTGGGAAAAGGGATGAATATTGTCCTGGCTATTTCCTGCTG